>NC_086381.1:63309435-63924136 GCF_036588685.1 Mytilus trossulus | reverse complement strand
TTTTTGATTATTTTTGTTATTGGGTTACTGTCTCTTTAACATGATCTGTTGTTCATCTTTGAAGACTGCATACTTTGGTTGTATTAAACTATTTATGATCATTCTTGTATAAGGAGAAAAAGTTCTGTACAAAGGGAGACAACTTTATTTTTGTATTAAATTAATATTGTGCCAAATAAAACAATGAAAAGATTCAGATATTGGTTTTTGTCTTGCCATTCACAGCATGGGATACATATGGATTATTATCTGGCTGCAATGGCGGCATAAATTGTTTGTGTTAAGTGCTAGTCTACCTAAGAAGAATTATAGTTATCCCGTACCATTGAAAACTCGTACCAACGTCAACTCGTACCACTTTACAAAAACTTGTACCAATGCAAACTCGTACCACTGCTAACTCGTACCAACTTATTTAAATGCATTTAATTGGTGTTTAAAGATGTATATAATTTACTTTCACTCAATACCTCTCAAGTCTGTAAAATGTATATAATTTGAAAGTACAATGACCAATTTGTAGCTAATACTCCCTGTCTATTGAATAGAAAATACCGTGGCAGATTTGCTTTTTTGTATCCTTTGAAGAGAAGTCTTTTTTAAACTTTTACTGATAATTATTGAATTTAATTTTGTAATCATTCCAAATTATTTTTTCATGAATGAATCCTAGCAGTTAAACAAAATGATTTTCAAAATGAAATTCTTACTTTTTATAAATGACAAGTAACAAAATGAAATGTAACTGTTTCCTGTTCTCGAATTTTCCCGCCAAAAAGCACATGGCTTTCAACAACTGTAAACATAGCATTCAATTTGTGAGCATAGATTACAGCATTCATTGATTTAATTTGGATATACATATTCAACTAAAGGTACAGTTAAAGCAGTGTTTTTACTTTCTCTGGAATATAACTACTTTGAAAGATCAGCTTAAAAAATAAAGCTTTCAGAAAAACAATCGTATTTTTGTCTATTAAAATCCAGTATAAAATTCAAGTAATCCAACATTAGTTTTATTACGTTACAAAAAAAATTACTTTAAAATATTCGTAATTTTTAATATATTTTTGATGGTACGAGTTTGCAGTGGTACGACTTCCCAGTGGTACGGGTTAACTTTTTTGGTACGAGTTAACTTGCTTCCCCTAAGAATCAGGCAGTGGTGTAAAAATGACAAACAAAAACCCACTGAGGTTGACATTAATTTATGTTCAAAATGTATAATGATGCAAAAATATACCATTCGTTTCATTGTCCTGTTCTGGTAATTTAAGATAAAATTTGGTTACAATGTACTAGAAATAAACAATTAAGGAGAGCTAACTCTGTAGTTTGCTATCATTCTAATCAAATTTTGTCTAAAGATTTCTCAAATTACCAGACAGGCAGACCATTTCTAACTCAGGATGAATGTTACTTCAAATAGGATGGCTAGGTAGGTGGGTTTTTACAGCCATGTTTTGATTTTTTTCAAAATTGCCTAATTCTTACAAAGACTGGCACTTAAGCTTTATATTTCAGAAGGGTGTTGATCAGATGCTTGTATGCTGATACAAAGAATATGTCTTGCATGTGTCCCTTGTCCTTGACCTTATTTCATGGTATGTCCACTGCTTGAAAAGAGTTTTTGTCATGTAAATTTCACAGTCATAATGTTATAAGTAATATGATACATTATTTACATATGGGTCCTTGTAATGTGAAAATATCCTTTAGACAGGGTCCCTCTGACCTTGATCTCATTTCAAAGATCATTGGTAAAGATTAAAATTACATTATTTAGGTTATTTCTCAGATATTAGTTTAAAATGAAAGCAGTAGGTCAACTATGTTTGGTGTATTGAATGATTGTAACAGGTACATGTCAGTTTGACTGGTTTCATCTGACTTTGATGTTATTTTCATGGTTTAATTGTCATTGTTAAGTTTTTGTGTTGAAGCAATAGGTCAATAACATTTGGTGTATGGAATGATGTTAGGTGAACATGTCTATCTAAAAGAGGGACGAAAGATACCAAAGGGACAGTCAAACTCATAAATCTAAAACAAACTGACAACACCATGGCTGAAAAAGACAAAAGACGAACAGACAAACAATAGTACACACAACACAACATAGAAAAAAAAAAAAAAATTAACAACACGAACCCCACCAAAAACTAGGGGTGATCAGAATTGCTCAGAAAGGATAAGCAGATCCTGCGCCACATGTGGCACCCGTCGTGTTGCTTATGTGATATCAAAATCCGGTAAATAGTCTAACTCAGTAGGTCACATTCATGAAAGGGAAGGGGATTGTAGTTACGACGTAAGGAACATATCTGATATCATTTGTGAAACGGTTATTCCATAACGGTCAACCAACTTGTGATGGCGTCGGTAAATTTACGAAGGGATGATTTCAACTTCACCATTTGAAACTCTTGGTTTAATAGCTTCCTTGTGAGCAGCAACCCTCTATCAAGAAAATCATGATAGGAAATGCAAGCTAGGGAATATCATATCAATTGGGAGACAATACCCTGTACACAGGTGCTACTGGAATGTTGTGACTTAAAAATGGAAAGTTCACAATTGGAAAGCTGAAATCATCTCTTTTGTCGTAAAGTTTTGTTTTCATCCGACCCTCATGGTCAATTTCTAGATGTAAGTCAAGATATGAAGCCGACTTAACTGTATCTGTAGTATCCTTTATCTAAAAGATATCATTTGACCTAGACTTCAGTTTCATGGTTTTATTATGGCATATCAATTCTAGAATAAAATGAGATAGAAAAAGTGTATATAGATATATGAAGAAGGAGTATGAGTGCCAATGAGACAACTCTTCACCCAAATCATAATTTGTAAAAGTAAACCATTATAGGTCAAGGTATGGCCTTGTCTCATTCAAAACAGAAAGCTATAAATGGCCTGGAAGACCAACAGTTTTATCTATTTAAAAAACGAGAAAAGAGAAACATTTATATACCACATCAACAAACAGCAACCAATGCACATCAGATTCCTGACTAGTTCACAATTGCCAAGCTGAAAAAAAACCTTTTTAAGTTTAAACTTTTTTCAACCACAGCCCTCATTAAATTAAGGACAGGTGCAAACAAAGGCAGCGGGTTTAAGCAATCTGATAGGTAAGAACCTTAACCCTTACCTGAAAGAATAATAGTGTAACATTACAACAAAGACACACTATAATGTATCAATTGAAATAACTTAACAAAAAAAAAGACATATTAACACAATAAAGTGAATATAAGCCGAATGAATGAATGAATGACTTTTCAATGTGTTTGCGTAGTTTGATAGACATAGTTCGTCCTGATAAATAGAATAATGTATAATATTAAGTCTAAACAAGTAATTACAAAACATATATCATCACCGTTTACTTTATTTTGAATTTTATTTGAAAAGTTCCAGAGTTGCGCTATTTTATCAGCCCAAGAAAAAATGACAAAAAGAATGGCAATCAGAAATTTGAAAGAGGACGATGCTCCCTTAGAAAAAATGTCCACAGTCTTTAAGATGCAGAGTTGGACGTTTATTCTTGAAAGTAAGAAAACGGTAAAAGAAGTTCTTCAATTGTGAAGTCGATTCCATGTACAAGTTGAACATCCAATGTCACCTGTGGTAGCCTGGATCCCAAATCTCAAGAATAAAGTATTGCTGGTGTTGACAGTAGTATTTAGGGATATTTTGAAATCCATAAAAGGCAAGACGATAGAATCGATTATTTGATAGGTAAAGTCGATAGTTTGTATGAGAATGAAAATGTTAAGATCATGAATATGATTTCTTAGATAGTAGATACAAAGCTATATCAGATGAAAATAATAATGACGTGCAAGGGACAAAAAAAGTATTAGATCAGTCAGTGATTGTAATGGGTTACTGTCAGTCTGGCAGGGTTAATCTGACCTCGACGTTATTTTGATGGTTCTTTGTCAATGTTGAGTTTTTGTGTCTTGATTTTAAGAGCTATTAGAATTATGTCAATTATATTTGATGTATGGATATAAATAAACTCATCAAAAATACCATGGTTGAAATTTTGTATTTGCTACAGACTCCCGTTTCGTCTACGAAAGACGCATCAGTGAAACTTTAACAACAAAATGTAAAAAAGGCCAAATATAGTACGAATGATTTTAAGATTTAAATTTCGGTCTAGCTGACTTCATTTGGCCTTGAACTATTTTCTTGGTTCATTGATCATTGTTAAGTTACTATGTTTTGGTCTGATTTTTTTAAAAATAATAACACTACGTCTGATATATTAAATAGAAGATGTAAATGTGTTGCAAATACCATATGACCATGACCTAATTTTCAGGGTTCATTGGTCAATGTTTAAATTTCTTTTGTTTGGTCTGTTTTGGTACTAAAAGCAATAGGTCATTTATGATTATGATGGACACATTGTTTGGTGTACTTATATGACTGACAAGATTTATCCGACCTCTTTAATGGTCATAACGCAGGCGAGACATTTCAGCACGTTCAACCTTGTTCAAATTCCATAAACTACATTTGTTTTATGAATATGTGTGAGGTGTTCATGTTTGTCTAACAAGATTTTTCTGATCTTGGCCTTATTTTCATGGATCTTAAAAAATGTAAAGCTTATGTGATACTTATAGTAACACTTTAATCTTAAAGTTTAAGACTTTCAGTATTAACCAATTTGCACTCTTGTTTTATTAGTTGATTCACAGAGCACTGACCTATTTTTTCAAAATTGTTTTTTAACACGAGTCAATAATCGATTCGAGCGCCCCTGACGAATATTGGATTTCGAAACACGTATGTTGCGTTCTGCATTATAAACCTAGAATGTTGTTTTTTAATCGCACGGGATCGTTTTTTTTTTTAGGTCAGGAGGTTTTTATTGAAATCATTGTAATCATATACAGAATGCTACATTGCAATGGTATATTTCGAACTTATTTCAATTTCAGTATAGTTCTAAAGAGAGACGTATCATAGTGCCCGAAAAAAGAGCACCCCACGTAAATGAGGATTAGTGCCCCTACATATCAAACAAGCTAGCTATTTATCAGGTTGTAAAGATTGACAAGGATCAAAACATTTGTAATTTTATTCTTTAAATTCAAGTGAAGATGAAGAACATTTTCTGATAGAACATGTAGAAAGTCTAGAATCGAAAAACAACGGCAAGTATATTTGTTCCTCAGCGCAACTTCGTGCTTTATTTTACCTTTATAACATAATTTGATTCGAGCGCAACTGATGCCTATTTTAATTGTAGAGAAAACGCGCGTCTGCCTTAAAATTAAAATTTCAATCCTGGTATTTATGATAAGTTTATTATGTTAAAATCCGCTTTATAATATTCAATGAATGATTTAAAAACAGGTTAATGATGAATAAGAACAAATATTCGTATTATTAAGAGAAAGGCAAGTGCATAGAATTGTCAGATTTCGAATATAAAAATAAAAAATATAACCCATTGACATATCAATTATTATTAAATCCTTTATCACCTCAGTGAATTTCTCTCTATATTGATATATTTGACATATCAAAAGGCATGCTTGTGTATAAGACTATCCCTTAGTTCGGAATCAATCGTTTATTAATGATTTTAAACAATGAAACATTTTAGTTCCAAATTAATTGATTATTATTAAATCATTATTTTTAAAGGATTTTTTGCCTTTAATGTCAAAAATGGTGAGCCAGTAATATTCTTTATTTTACTTTGAAACATAAATCTTTTTAAACGAAGGATATCAAATATTTCTGTGCGTTTCTTTACATGTTCAGTATATTTAAAACACAGGTGTGTGATCGATATCACCATGATCACAGGTAAACTTTGAAGGTTTGTGATGTCAATTTCTATCACTGTATATGATATTATCTTGTTTTTATAAATGTTTTTAAATAATGATAAGAGCGACTACGCATCATCAGTTTATGATGTAAATGTTGGCTTGTTTATTTCATTGAACGTTTCATAACACTCGAGAATAAACGATTGTACATTTCAGCCTTGAAACAAAAAATGGCTTCTGGTGATTATAAATATTTATTTGACCTGGTTTATTAAATTTTCAAAGCTAATCTAAATCATAACATAGAAAAATAAGGACAGAGCAAAACAAACCGGCAAAAACCGATGGTGATCCCAAATGCTCAGGAACGGTAAACCGGTTTAATTCACGTGTTGATTAGGCGTGTTGCTAATATTACTACTAATCTTGTGCAAAGTCTAATACCGAAGGTCGAGCGAAAGAGGGCAGGGTTGTAGTTACGATAATGTAAAATTGTTATTTCTTCATTAATTGTTATGGAATATTCGTTTTGCAGATGATAACGTCGTAACTACAATACTGTCCCTTTTCACGGATGCTACCTACCGAATTAGACTAAATTCGTGTTACTGTGATTGTAATAACATGAAGACACGTACCACATGTGGAGTAGGATCTGTCTACTCTTCCGGAGCACTAAGAACAGCCCCATTTTTTTGTAGGGTACGTTTTGCTTAGTCTTTAGTGTTCTATCTTTTGTTTAGTTTATTATTGTTTAAGTATTCTTTTTTCAGCTATGTCGTTGTCAGTTGATGCTCAATCTATGCGTTTGAATGTTTCTCTGGAATTGTTATCAACACAATTTTAAAATTTAGTAGTCTTTAAACATGTTAAACTTGGCGTTATTTGGAATTGACTAAATTTTTTTTAGATCTCTTTTTGTCATATAATTTTATACAAGAGTAAGTGTTCATCATTTTTAAGAACTTTAAATTTTACATTCAGCGTTTCCAATGAAGATAAATTCAGACAAGCACACCGGACACACGAAATTTATCAAATGTTATTTTCAGTTACTAGTTTTGAGTTTCCTAGAAGTTGACTGCATAATATTATCAGTCAACATTCTTTTAGTGTACATTAATACATATTCTCACGTGTTACATAATTACATATTTCTTATAGTTAAGGGTTTAAGCGGGTCCGGTGCAAGTAGATTTAGAAAAACCCGTCTGACGCACACAACTTATGAAGTGCTATAACCACAGAACAATTAATTAAAAAATTATAAAAATAATATATAAATCTTTTTAATATAGTTTACATGTGACTTTCTTTCCCATATGACACAAATACACATTTATAAAAGAGGGACGAAAGACACCAAAGGGACAGTCAAACTCGTAAATCTAAAACAAACTGACAACGCCATGGCTAAAAATGAAAAAGACAAACAGAAAAACAATAGTACACATGACACAACATAGAAAACTAAAGAATAAACAACACGAACCCCACCAAAAACTAGGGGTGATCTCAGGTGCTCCGGAAGGGTAAGCAGATCCTGCTCCACATGCGGCACCCGTCGTGTTGCTTATGTGATTATAAATTATAACATAGTTTTGAACTTATTTTGATAGGATCATCGTCAATGGCTTCTTGTACATCAGTGTGCGCAGTATGCGATCTTCGACATCAAACTTCGACGTCCACTCACTGGTGTAATCAGTGCGAGGAACCATTATGTTCTGGCTGTAGAGAACATCATAATGTTTCAAAGGCAACAGGGAATCACCAAACTATTTCTATTTCTGATTACCAACTTTTACCAGATGTTGTAACCGACATCAGGCAGGATTGTGTTTATCACAATGAGATGTTTCAACTTTACTGTATTAAGCACGAGAGTCCAATATGCAACAAATGTGCAAAGGAGCATGGTACCTGTGGGGAAATAGTGTCACTTGATGATAGAGTAAGAGACATCAAAACTTCAGAGTCCTTTATTGACCTGGAGCAGAACATTGAAGAGCTATTAACTTATATCAATCTAATCCGTAAAGACAGAGAATCTAATATGGAAAGTATAACAGATCAAAAGACAAAAATAGCTGCACAAGTTTGTCACTTAAAACAACAGGTCATCCAGCATGTAAATAAACTGGAAGAAGATTTCATAAACGAACTTAGCCAAATTGAATTTAATTGCTGCGAAACTGTTCAGTCGATTGTGTCTTCACTTCAAGATCAAGCAAAGAGAATAAATCAAATGAAATCAGAACTGAAGAAAACGAAGAAATACTCATCAGATCTGCAAGCATTCCTATGTATGAGGGAAATTCAGTCGAAAACCACGGATTATGAAAAACATCTACAGTCCAGTATCAAAATGAAGAATCACAATAAGATCAACATAAAAAGTGCAATCAATGCAAAGATACAGGATATTCTGATGATTGAAACATTTTGTTCCATTGTAGTCAAGAAAAGTAATTCTACTGAAATAAACTTAAATAGAAGGAAAGAAAGACAAGCCCAATTGTTGATCCCAAAAGAAGTAGTATTAATCAACAATATAAAACTCGTTTTCAAACGAAAAATTGACCAAACCTGTATGTACCCTACTGGATGCTGCGTAACGAAAAAGGGTGAATTTCTGTTTACAGATTTCAAAGATACAAATGGACGAGTAAAGGTGGTTAATGCCGACAGTGGAGTTGAATATACCATCCCACTTAAAGAACCATACCGCGCGTTAAGTCTAGTGTCCTTAGATGATACTACAGTAGCTGTATCTTCTAGACATTCAAGTAAAAAGCCAGGTATCAGTATTGTTGATCTGATCAAGAAAAAAGTGACAAAGTTCATTGACTTACCAGGTGATCCTTACGGTATTACTTACGATGGCAATTCTTTAATATGTTGTATCGCAGATAAGGACCTTCATGTAGTATCTTGTTCAGACTACAGTATCACTACAATCTCAAACACAGTCTCATCGCCGTTATCATACGTCTCAACGCATGCTGACAAGATTTTCTTCACACATCCAGATAAACAAAAAGTAATGTGCTGTTCATACAGTGGAGCAACAGTTTGGGAGTTCGAAGAGACAAGAGTTTTAGATGGTCCCCAAGGAATAACCATAGACAACAAAGGGAATGTTTTTGTTGTTGGAGACAACACATGTAATGTTGTCGTCATATCTCCTGACGGGAAACACTGCAAACAGATACTCACCAAGGACGATGGTATTAATAGACCAACAACACTTTTCTTTGACGAAGCCAGGAAGCAGCTGTTAGTAGCGAATGGAACCAACTTTGCACATGTTTATGACATTTATTACGGCTAAATTAAATATCATCGTCTAAGGAGACTTTTGTCGTATCATTGTTATTATAGCTGTCATAGACTTTCTATTGAATATACTAATGCCATTTCTACAAATCGTGAGAGATTGTTACAATTGACATACGTTTTGCAATGTGATATACAGATGCTTAAAGTAAACTTATTCAGTTAGTTATATATTATGGTATGGTCTAAACACAAGAGAAGGAATATATTATCTATAAATGATTGCGGATTTAGGTATTGCGTGTTTGTGATGTATTTCTGTCTCAATGTTTTGTCATTTCAGCCATATTTTTAACAGTGTCATAAAGAAGGGGGTTAGTTACCCGTTAAACCAGGTCCAACTCAAATTTTCTTAAAATGTTCCATGCCAAGTCAAGAATAAGGCAATTGTTATCAAATAGTTCGTTTCTATGTATGTTAGTACTTCAGTGATCCTGTTGTTTCTTAGCTTCCCTCTTATAGTTGTTGTGTTTCCATCGGTTTAAGTTTGTAAACTGGATCTGTTTTCTTTCAATCGATTTATGACTTTCGAACACCGATAGCCTACTGTTTACTTATTTACAACAACAAAAAGAAAATATAATGTAAATATGATTGCCTATTTAGGTAATAGTGTATTCAATAAAAGTTATATTTTATTTGTTTTATCAACTATGAAAATAATAAGATACAAAGGAAAAACGAATACCAAAAGAACTTGTTGTTGAATAAAAGCACAACATGAAGGTGGTGTCAGTTATACGTTAAAAAATATAGAAAATAGCAAAAGGTTAAATTAATTTCTATCAGTTACATATAAAACTTCCATATGTCAAAAACTCTACAATATTCCTTGATAGGTTCATGCGTTCATGGCTTGTTTTGGCTAAGCATTTATTTGAATTACAAAAAAGAGAAGATAACAAGACATTAATGCAAACTTTTACGTAAAAAAGCAAAACAAAACAAAACAGCATGGGGAAATGAAAGCAAAGACGAAAAAGGAAACAATAGCAGATCTTTAAACAGAAGTCCGAAGATTGCGCAACTCCAACCATGATAAAAACAGAAAAATGAAATTCTTTTATTACCCTCATTGCTAACTTTCATATTTTATTCTAGAGATAAGATAGATTACATTTTATCCTTGATGAAGTTAACAAAGTTAACAATCTTTAAAAAATTATGTGAAATAACGTCATCGAGGTTTCTTGTTTTTATTTCTGAGTTAAGTATGACGTCCTTTATCAGTGAACTTGTATACATTTTTGTTTAGGGACCAGCTAGAGCACACCGCTGGATGTAGCATTTTATTGCTGTTTTGAAGATCCATTAATAGACTTTGTCAATTGTCTGCTCAATGGTCGAGTTGTTGTCCCATTTACATTCTCAATTTTATTGGAAAGTGAAATCAAATGACAGCGGGCACATTTTTTCTGAATTTTTATATGAAGATTAAGATCTCTATTTAGTATCTGATAATATTTCATTTTGTATGAGAATTTCTATTAGATGATATTTCTGGTTAACGTCATTATTTGCATCTATCCTTTTACTACTTTTCCTATTTCTTTCTATAATTCCTTTTTATCATCTGCTGTAATATTTGAATCAGAATCAAGAATATAGAATATAAGTTTGAATACAACTCTGTCATCTGTCAATGCATCTTTTATTTCCTGGTAAGAAGTAAGAAGTTTAAAAACTGTATTCTTGTGTTTCATGAAACGATTTGCCTGACAAATATGTTAAACGGCTAATAACAGACTCACCTTAATTAGGAAGTGTGAAGGCTGGTTAGAATGTATAAAGCTGTTCATGACATAAAATACAACTTATGTATTTAATTTTCTGTTAATGCTGATATGTGCCATACTCAAGATGACGATATTCATAACGTGTTACAATAAGCATTTAATCGTTATGTCTAAAACTATATGAACATGTAACTTCTCCTTATTTTTCTCAAATTACATAATATTAAAGATGTTTAAAAAGACGCATTTGTGAGGGAATTTGGTGTTTAAAGTGTCAATGTTTCCGAACAATTCAATTGCATGTTGTCGCTAACAGTCTTATTTAGGTAAATGTTTATATCGGTTCAACTGACCGCCGGTAGATTTTGATGGTAAATAAGATGACATTTACACAAAAATGCACATGAAATGTTGAGATATATGATCGAGTCCATGTATAAATATTGTTTCTTATAATTTAATAACTTGCTTATACGTTTTCGTATGTTATAAATGAAAATAAAAAATGTTTAAATTTTGATTGAAATCGGCTAGCAAGAATTTTACTGCTAATGACCCCTTTGAGGGCAGTTTTTAGTTTCATATATGTTTTTTTTATTCTCCAAATATTTCTCTTTTTTTTCGTTTTGGAATGGAAACATTATCAAAAAGACTTGAACACGTTAACACGCTATTTCGGAAATCTATGTTTTAAGAATTTGGTGTCTCAAGTGTCAATGGGTTTTTGAACAAGGCCATCAATAATTTTACACATATAACCATTTGACTTCTATTCTTAAAATAGGTTCTTAACCGATTTTTTCACGATAAACGATCAATTTTAGTCATAACATTTTTGTTTGGTTAAACAAAGAGCATGATCGTTTATTTATCTGTTCAGTATATTTACACAATCATGTGATCATTTTCGCAGATTAACTTCCTGGAACACATTGAAGGTTAGTGGCGTTTACTTTAACTTTTTAGTTATTTAGCTGTATTCAGGGAGGGGGTATCATTTAATTTTATTGAGGCTGGGGATAGGGGGATTATTGGTGGACGGAATATTCCCATTTAATTTTTTTCAATGGCGGCTAACTTGTTTTCGTTTTATACCACAAATATGTCTGACAATTTTTGATACAGAATATTTCACAAATCAACTTTCAGTTCTAACAAATAATTCTATACTTTTTTTTAAATTCTGAAATCCTAATGCCAATTAACGGAAACCGAAACTCATGATTGTAATGCAGTGATCTTAAGAAAATACAGGGGCAGATAATTACTTATCTTTAATATCTAACGTCGACCGTCGGCGTCATAAACTTTTCAAATACCGTCTCTGCAAATATGTACCAATTTTAATCCTACTGTGAATGAAAGATCTTAATATCAAGTTTTAAGTTTTCATGTTTGTGTATGGTCAGTCAACAAATCGCCACGTGCACCATGGCTAAAATAGAACAACTGTTTAACATTCATCTGAGGAGACGATACAGCTGGAATTGGTAATCTTTATTTCCTATTTTCAAGAAAATTATCAAATAACCACTTAAGAATCTATTGCCAGAAAATGAGGATGTTTTTATCCTAGAATTTCCAGTGAAGGAAAATCTAAGAGAGCCAATTGAATGCATACAATTTGTAATTCACGAACACTGATTATTTATCCTTATTAATTGTAACAGATAAAAAGGTAAACTATATGAAAAGATCATTTAAGCTTAATATTTTTTGCAGAGAAACAGAATACAAATGTATCACGTAGTTTTGAATTTATTTTGACAGTGATTCCACCGATGGCTACATCTTCATCGATGTGCGCTGTATGCGATCTTCGACATCAAAGTTCAGCGTCAACCCACTGGTGTACTGAGTGTGAAGAATCACTTTGTTCTGACTGTAAGGAACATCATAATGTTTTGAAGGCAACTCGAAATCACAAAACGATTCCTATCTCAGATTACCAACCTTTACCAACTGTTGTTACCGAGAACCAGCAGTTTTGTGTTTATCACAACGAGAAATACCAATTATACTGTGTCATAGATCGTGAGCCGATATGTTATAAATGTACAAAAGAGCATGGGAAATGCGGGGAAGTTATTCCACTTGAAGAAGTTGTCGATGGTTTTAAGACTTCAGAAGACTTTATAGACTTAGAACTAAGCCTGATCGATATGTTAAACAATGTTAAAAAACTTCGGGAAGCAAAACTGTCCAATATCACAAGTATCAAACATCAAACGAAGGAAATAAAAGAACAACATTGCAAATTACAAACTCAAGTTATTCAGCATCTCAAACAAATTAACGAAAAGTTTGAGGAAGAACTCGAAAATCGTGAACTGCTTTGTTGCGACAGTATTCGTTCATATATCTCCTCTCTACAAGATAAAGAAAGGGAGATAAATCTGATAAATACGGAAATCCAAACCATGAAGAAATACGCATCAGATCTACAAACCTTCCTTAGTATGAGAGATCTTCAGGCGAAGGTCACTGACAGGGAAAATGATCTCCAGTCTATGATTGAGAATACGAGTAATGATATACTTAACATAGAAAGCGTAACAGACGTTGCGGTAAATGATTTTTTGAATGTGAGTACATTTTGTTCTTTAAGCGTTAAGAAAAATCCGTCAGCTAACTTCGACATGTACAGAAGGAAAGACAGACAAGCCCAGATATTGGTTCAGAAAGATGTGAAGTCAACAACTAACATAAAATGTGAGCTCAACCGAAAATTACATACCGCTTGTAAATTTCCACTAGGGTGTTGTGTCACAACCAAAGGTGAATTTGTCTTCACAAATTACGATAAAGAAGAAGAGGATACACTTACAGTTCTTACAACTAACGGTGAAGTCAGCTTTCAAATCAATTTTTCAAAATCTTATCGCTCGTTTGATGTAGTATGCGTAGATGATACTACCGTTGCTGTCTCTTCTGGATTTTCAGATGAAAAGCCCGGCATTTGTTTTCTCAATCTTATTTCACGAAAATTAATTAAGTTTATTGCCTTGCCTGATTCACCGTATGGCATAACATATGATGGTAAATCCTTGATCTGTGGTGTCATTAACAAAGATATACATGTTATATCATGTGCAGACTACAGTATTACTACTATCCCAAATACTGCCTTGTGTGGGCTGTCCTATATTTCATGCTTCGATGACAAGATTTTTCTCACCAATCCAGACCAGCATATAGTTACCTGCTATTTATATACTGGCGAAAAAGTTTGGGAATTCAGGGATGAAACAATTCTAAGAGATCCATGGGGAATTACTACAGATAACAAGGGGAATATTGTTGTTGCTGGGTATAGTTCGCGTAATGTGGTTGTAATATCTAATGATGGAAAACAATGCGAACAGTTACTGTCCTTTTTGGATGTTAACAATATTCTTAATACTCCAGAGGCTATTTTCTTCGACAATGCAAGGAAGCAACTGCTTGTGACAAAAGCCGACCAGGAGGCTATTATTTATAACATTTCTTATATTTAACAGCAAATATTTTGCACCAAAATGAACAATAAAAAAGTATGATTATTGAATTATTGTTTTACAGAATATAAAAGTGTCAATAAATTTATATCAAACAATTCAATGTAATGCCCTATCATATATAGCTGTTATCAATTATACTTGTTTTTATTTTTTGTATTTCTCTGTCTTTGGTGTTAAGGCATGTATTTGTACTCTGTTCCCGTCGTGGAAAGTTGTCGTTTAAGAGGTATATTTTACATAGCAATAAAGCCCGGATGTTTGGCTAGCCTCAAAACCAGGTTCAATTACTCACCATTTTTTTTTCCTAAAATGTCCTTTACCAAGTCAGTTGTTATCTCATAGTTCGTTTCAATGAATGTTGCATTGCTGTTTGTTTTTCGTTGCACATCTGTGTCCTGTTATTTTGTTACATCTGATAGCTGATGTGCTTCGTCTGTTTTTGTGAGTAGCCCATATTTGTTTTTTTCTCTCAATCGATTGATAATTTTTGAACAGCGGTACATTACTGTTGCCTTTAATTATAGACAATCATGTCAATACTTATTGGTTTCAAAAAGCACCAACAACACAATTTTAACGTTTCGTTACAATATTATTTATAACACTTATGTACATCTTATTGTTTAACTTTGCTGGTTTCAATCTTTACCTATTTTTCTTTATGTATAAATATAGAATTAATAAGATCCACCAACATATTGAGCTAATACTAATACCAAGGACTTATTTGATACTCAAAATTGTATTAAAATGGATTGCTTGATAGAGTTCTGTGATAATGTTCAGGTAAAATTCATTTCCTTTATTCCAAACAGAATAAGATCATAAATCAAATATGTGTCTTATGTATGGTTATCAATAGATAAGAATAAGTACTCCCTTTTAACAATTAAAAAAAAAATATTGAAAAACTGCTGTATTACATTTTAGAAAGGTACTTCCTAGTCATACTACTAAATGCACCATACATGTACAAATTACAATGTGTGATCTGCTTCCAATTGTACAGTTGATAGCGTTCAATAGGTTTTATGAAATGATTTTGCACTTTGTAAACAATTTTTTCTATGGCCCTCCACTTATCTGACAATTGAACAGAAACTGAACAGACATTTTCTATTGTACTTTTGAATAAGAAGTAAGAAAGAAGTCAAAGCAAATATCGGGCGCAGCTTTAATCTGAAAACATACTGCTGATGTATGTTGATTTATTAATAATAGATATCTGTTGAGATTTTTCAATTGCGTTTAGTTATCAGTATATCTCGAAATATATAAGGCATAATACGTCTATATAGTTTTACTTTAGTTTGGGAGAGGGCTTCGATGGGTTTAGGTTGCTGGTAGAAGTAAAATGATAAAAGGAGTTTCGGTTGCACAAATTTATCAACTTTTTTTTCCATCTTCTCACATGTATATACTAACTTGGAGTTATTTCCTTTCAGAACGGCATATCAATTATCAATGCATCAGGTTATTATTTACCCAGATTAAAATGTAGCGATCTAAACCATGTGATTAGTGTTGTTGTACATTGGATATAAAAAAAAAAGATGTGGTATGATTGCCAATGAGACAACTATCCACAAAAGGCCAACATGACACAGACATTAACAACTATAGGTCACCGTGTGGCCTTCAACAATGAGCAAAGCCCATACCCCATAGTCAGCTATAAAAGGCAGCGATTAGACAATATAAAACAATCCAAACGAAAAAACTCACGGTCTTATTTATATAAAAAGAAATGAACGAAAAACAAATATGTAATACATAAACCAACGACAACCACTTAATTACAGGCTCCTGAGTTTATTGTACAATTTTTATACTGAACTTTATAGACAGAAATATTTTTTAGCCGTTGTTATGCTGTTATACAATTACTTACACAACATTTTACAGTCTAACTTTAAAAAAATATTTTCATCGCATAGATTATGAAGCAATTTACAGGGCATTTGGTATTTTGCACAAACAATAATATCAAATTGTGTGTTTTTTTAAACTTTTGTTGTTGAAAACACATTATTTAACAATAAAAAGAATTTTGTTACACTAATTTATGCTGTGTCTTCATTTAATTTATAATATACGTATCATATTACGACAAATGAACTTACAAAACCTCGTATCACCGGTGTAACATATGTTATTTGAAACGACTTATTCATTTGATAGAATTTAAATTACGGATTTTGTTTCAAATATTTTTATCGTGTTGACCTCGTGTTTTAAATTTTGTGTTCCGTTTAATCAAATAAAGTATAACACTCCCTTTATACAAGGGTATTTTGGGAAATCAGATATTTTTTTCATTCCTTATGATTAGATTTCAAATCTCTGATATCAAGTAAGCTTTTCAAAATCAACAGTCGAGTTCTTTTATTTCGAAACGTTTCCTTAACATCAATATATTACTTCATATTTGTCCAAATATTTCATACAAAAAACCTGATTTCCCATTCAAAATCATTGTTTACATGATGTAAGAATATTATTAATGTTTGAACAGTAATTTCGATTCGCTTAGTCCCATTCATTTTAGAGACGTTAATTAAGTACCTATAAATACTCGACTTTTTTCTGTTTTTCAGTTTCATTTGTTCACTATTGATATCGGCCTAATGAGTTAAGCCCTTTTTCGATCGATTTTAATAGTTCGTTCTTATATGTTGTACTATTAGACCACTATTCCAGTTAGACAGAAGGTAAGGATTCTCCTAACATGTTTAAGCCCGTCCCTTTTGTATGTATGTGTCTGTTCCCAGTCAAGTTCCTGTAATTCAGTGGTTGTCGTTTGTGTGCTGCTGTGTTACATATTATTTTGTTTTGTACATACATTAGGCCGTAAAATTGTAGTACACCTAATATCTACTGACAACTCGTTCATTGTTATGAGAAATAGAGCTCGATTAAAAACAGTTAAAATACCTTGTTAAAGTATTACAATATAACTTAAATTGTTGCTAGAATTTTGCTTTGTAACAACTTTCTTACCAAAAAATATTGAACACTTCAACTTCGATACATAGTATTGCACCATTATTTCCGACAAACGTACGGGTAAATTTCCCAGGACATCTACACAATCACGTTAGACGAATAAATGGTTATTTTGACAGGTTTACGGACTTTTTCGACTGATTCTATAAATACCATCAGGTGAGATTAACTATTACTGTTTTTATAACTGCCTGATTCTTCTATATAACACGTATAAGAAGGACATTACAACTCATAAATCACCACTGCTTAAAATAATATAACGGACAAATTATAGTACATAACGAAAACTAAAGACCAACCAAAACGAATCCAGCACCATGTGTTCTCAGGCGCAACGGAAGGGTTAACAGATCCTGCTCCACATGTGGCACCCGTCGTGTTGATCGTGTTATAATAAACTTGGTAAATAGATAAAGGAATATGTGATATGAGTGTCAATAAGACAATTGTTCATCCAGGTCACAATTTATAAGATAGAGCATGATATAGGACGAGGTAATTAGTGTAGTTTGTAGCCAACGAGAATTTTAATACAAATTTAAACGTCAACTGACGGATAAAATATATGTCCGATCCTTTGTCTTTTCTTTATCCAGAAATCTTCTTTTCACTTTCCTATGAAATATATATGTCTAATTTGTTCACAAACTAGTTTGAGGTTGTTAGTAAAACAGGCAAATTAACAACTCCAGCAATCTTCTGATGTATAGGTATGTCAAAGTCCAGTAGTTGTTTTTTGTTGATGTGGCTCACAAGTGTTACTCGTTTCTCGTTTTTCTTTATATAGATAAGAACGATGGTTTTCCATTTTGAAACGTTTCACACTCTACATTTATTTCATTCATCCAATCTATTCCTGAGCAAAGTTTTAGACGTTACAACTGAACGGACGTGCTTTGTCAGTTCCTCTTACCCGATATATGCAACGTTAGATCACTGATAGATGAATTAACGACTAACAACTTTCGGTGACGGAAACCAATCAAAGGCTATACAGGCTACATTATGGTCTATGTACACTCAATACCCGTGTCAGCATACACAAAAAAAAACCAAAAAAGGACAGTAAAGCGTTATTCAGACCGACGTCCAAGAGCCTGTATCCTACATGTAGGTGTTAGATAATGGACCTCCATTTCACTGCCTAATTGCTTGGTACTGATAATGCTTCCTGCCATTTCACAGGTGACCAACCTGGCGCTGAAGGTAGCCATTGTTAAAACAAAAATATCATACGAAAACCCAGATGGCGGCAGTACTTTTCAATTTTTACTGCATGTTTTTCAACAAGATAGTAAGCTCTATAAAAAGTCAAATCGCTGTTGTACTCTTCTATAATTAAAGAATATTTAATACGAACTTTGTTACTTCAATACATTTGTCTATCTGTTACACTATTTCTTGTTAATTCGAACATCGAATAAGAAGCTACTAGATGAAACAAGCCATGAAATGTCTACAAAGCACACTGTAGGAAAAAAAATCATTTGTATTCGGCTTTTCAAGAAAGAAATATTTTGGAAACAATATTGCTTCATCTCAAACGCAACCGGTTTAGCGTTATAAATTTATGTGTTTGAATATTGTTACACTGTTATCAAAAGTATCAGGATTATAATTTAGTACGCCAGACGCGCGTTTCGTCTACATAAGACTCATCCGTGACGCTCATATCAAAATATTTATAAAGCCAAACAAGTACAAAGTAGAAGAGCATTGAGGATTCAAAATTCCCAAAAAGTGGTGCCAAATACGGCTAAGGTAATCTATGGGATAAGAAAATCCTTAGTTTTTCGAAAAAAAATCAAAGTTTTATTAACAGGAAATTTATAAAAATGACCACATTATTAATATTCATGTCAACACCAAAGTGTTGACTACTGGACTGGTGATACCCTCGGGGACGAAACGTTCACCAGCATTGGCTTGGACCCAGTGGTGAAAATAGTTATCAAAGGTACCAGGATTATAATTAAGTACGCCAGACGTAAGACACAAAAACCTATCCTTATTTCACAGTGATATCATAATTTAACCTTGTTTCAACCTGTTAATTTACTTCTGACCTTAACATGCTTAATTGTTTAACCCTTATAATCTTTATTAATGTATTTGCATTCAAGTATCAAAGATCAAATTTATTCGTTCATGGTGTGTAATTTGCGTTTTTTGATTGAGTTAAGCCTTCCAATTGATATTTCATAGGGTGTCTCTCTATATTGTGCTATTTTTTTCAGAAAAGGGAGAACCGAAGTTTGATTTAAACGTTTAATTCCGTTGCGAATGTTTGTACCTGTCCTAAGTTAGGAATCTGATGTAAAGTACTTGTCGTCTGTTTATACAGTTTATAAGTGTTTCTCGCTACTTTTGTTATATAGATTAGACCGTTGGTTTTCCCGTTTAAAATGTTTTACACTTGTAATTTGAGGGGCCCTTTATAGCTTGCTGTTCTGTGTTAGCCAAGGCTCAGTGTTGAAGGCCGTATCTTGACCTATGATGGGTTAATTATATTAATTGTTACTTGGATGAAGAGTTATCTCATTTGCACTCATACCACATCTTTCTTTATCTATATATGGTATGTCTTATACAACCACGAAATAGAAATAAAACGCTTTACTATAACAAAAAATAAAAATCTTTCATTGTGTGCAACACAATAGGTTTTGAACATTATTAGTGTTGAAGTTTATATGAGACAAACAACCTTTCAAGTGTGAAATGAAATTCATTATAGCCACATTCCAAGACAACTTTTGACCAAGGGGTGTTTAATTTTTTCACTATGTAGATTAAGCGACTCGTTCGTGATAATCAAACTTTTTAAATGTTCCCTGAAAATCATTTAGACAATAAGTTTAAGTAATATAACAACGAAGATACATTTTTCTTTTGAAATAATAATAATGCAAATGGGATTATAGCAACACGTTTATTGTACCTACATACACGTGTTATCATAAGATCTAAATTGACTTTCCTGCATTGCATTTTTATTATTTAAAATATATAGTGCATATGAAAGGGAGATTTGTTTACGCGTTTAAATTTTACTTTAGTCATGTTTATGAAATTTATAATAGATTACAATTCATAGATCGATTGTTGTAATAAAATCATTAACATTTTGCAATTTGAAAGTTTTCAGTTTTCAACATATCTTTCTAATATGCGTCGTTATTCAGTTTAAACGGTACAAATTCAAGCCTCTGAAATGTGTATAGTTTAAGTCATAATATGGACGACCTTATATAAATGTACGTAAAAGTACAATAATACATTGAACAGTCTTATCGATCTTATGACCAGTTACACATTTAACGTCATGTGATGTTATGTTATATCTCACTGTTATCATAAATACACCACTACTTTACATGGAAGGTTTGTAATAATCGTTTATTTTATTTTTTACATATTTTCGATTTATTTCAAGATCTTGAAAAGACCTACTACATGTACATGTGGCTAGCTTTAGTAAAAGTAAATGTACAATGTTATGGTAATATTGACCTAAATAGATACACAAACTCAGAGGAGATTTTAACAGACTTTATATTAAGGAAGTTTGCCATTGTCTATGTTAACTTCTTATTGACACTTTCAAAGACTTACAAACCGTCAACCTTCGTAAAACATACAGAAAAACCACGCCTCTTTTGGGGGGATCTTGAATATTCATAGAAAATTAGTTTTGTTTACATACTGGTTACCAGTTATGACTGCTAAACATTACATTTACAGTATGTATTCTGATATTTTTTCAATATGTTTCATAGAAAATTAATTTTGTTTACATACTGGTTCCCAGTTATAAATAAAATTGAGAATGGAAATGGGGAATGTGTCAAAGAGACAACAACCCGACCAAATAAAAAACAACAGCAGAAGGTCACAAACAGGTCTTCAATGTAGCGAGAAATTCCAATTCTCTCTGTGTTCCATCTCAGAGAGACAGAACTTGGGAATGCTACCAGTAAATAAACATGTGCACATTGTTTACACTGAAATCTGTTGTAGGGTAGTTAAGAACATTAGTGTTAGTTCAAACTCTGAGAAGTTCAGGGCATATACACATTGAAAATATGCCGCACACCCCTATATTTTGACCTTTGAAAAAAATTGTAGTGCATCTGAACTTTCATTTCTAGGATATGTTTTTTCAAAACTTCATAGTTGAAGTGGTACTGTTTTAGCCGTAAAAGGAGTTCCTATGGGAAACTGCATTGTCAATATTTACAGAAATGTTACTAATAGATAGTTACTTCAGCTACCAAGGGTATTCAATGAGGTGTAATATTGCAGACTATAATATTTAAAAAGTTAAAACTGAAAAAGATAAAATTAGAAAGGAAAAACTGGTGTTGACGTTAAACTTAAAGAATAAATGCTATGTCTGATATATCTTCTTATTTAACTATCTTATCAGTACCCTATTTCTGAGGTCAGTCCCATGACTTCTCTCGAACAATAGTAAACCTTTGCTGAAGCATCTATTTGCCAGAGCAGGGCATATACAAAATAAGTAATATTTTCTGGCAATTTAGACGTAACATTCGATTGCTTCCTAAATGTCCATTAAGAAAAGGCATGAGGTGAAAGTAATAAGAATATATGGTTAAGTCTTGGTCCTTGTCATAAGGTAAGCTTCCCCTCGTTTTAATTCCCTCTTCCCTACTTTACTTTTACTCTACGAATGCCTGCTAAAACGAAGAACACAATCAAAAGATGTGATCTTAGCATGAATTTTATTCACAAGTTTTTCTTATTATTTCAAAAGAAAAAAAAAAAGTCAAAGCCGTTGGAAAAAAACCCGACTAAGGATAAACAACATATAAAACTTAAAAGTGAGCAAAACAGATTGCACCAAAAATGGTTGTGTTTTCAGGGTAAAAGGAGGCCCTATAACCTGCTCTACCTATGGCATTCGTCATGTTGCTCTTGGATGTACAGTCTAATAAATTACGTTCTGGAAAAAGTAGGGACAGTTATTTTTAACTGTCAACGAAACAAGTGAGGACAACAGTACAATTTTTAAAGCGATGATGTCAACTTAACCACATACAACGTTTTGTTTACTAGCTGTCTCGTAAACAGCAAACCTCTACCAATGAAATACCAATTAATGAAAACATATGTGTAAAACAATAGGATTCTAATTGTACAAACCTATGGTTTCCCATTACACACTATGCAAAACTCAGACGAACGGTATCAATAGGACATTTGTACTCATAAGTGAAAAATAAACAGACCAGACGATCGCTCAAAAAATTAAAAGACAAACAATAGTAATCAAGACATAATTTTGGAATCTAAAGACTGAGCAACACGACCCTCAAACAAATGGGGGTGATACCGTATAGCGGGTTATTTTCGCGGGGTGTAAATTTTCGCTTATTTTCACGGATAGAACAAAATCGCCAAAATAAATTCGGCCAATTTTAAAGTGTACATGCAAAGGTAATGTTAAAAATGTTGAATCCGCCAAAATAATAACCGCCAAATTTTTTCGTATACCTTATTAAATGAAAATCGCGAAATTTTACACCCGCGAAAATAACCCGCTATACGGTATAAGGTTTACAGGGTGAATAAGCAGTTCCTGTTATTTCATTTCATATATGTGTTATTTAATCATTGACATAACTCATAAAGAAAGTCTGTATTCAAAAATTATGTTTAAGATTTCCAAGTGTCTAGTTGCAATTTCTATTAGAATGTAAAAACTGTTTTGCTTATAATTTAAAAGTCATTTACAACTTCCTGAGGGAAAAATTAACTTAATTTAATATTGGGCGTTTCTGATGGCAAAAATGAAGAAAAGCACATCTGAGTCAGCAAATGTATTTAGTGTTATTGGTATCTCTGTAGCATTTGATGACAGCTATTATCAAGAGCATGTTTTTGGACTTAAATGACTTATAACATTATTTTACTGAAATATCTCTTGAAAAAGAATAATTACAAAATAAACATACATATATCTGTTTTAGTCATAAGGTACTGACTTGGTACAGAAATTACCTGGTTTTGTTAATTTTGTTTTCGAGCATTCGTAATGCAAAGGAATTCGTTTACGCTTCAGACACACCAAATGTATTCAGCCTTATTATCATGTTATGACATTGATCATTTATATCAAAATTATAAAAAATAACGTAAATCAAGTCCAAAACTTTTCCCATTTAGCGCAAATACAAATTTATACATTTTGTCCCAGGCCATGATTGTCTTTCTGATACTCTTTTACGCACAGTGTATCATACATCCAATTCATTCGCTCATTGTATGTTCACCTGTTTCAGTGGGAAAGCCACGGATCGATTCTGCGCCTCCTTCCATATGACGTAACGGCCAGAAAATCAAGGGCGACAATCCGGATTTTTCATAGAGGGCGACAGTATCGCGCCATCGCGGCAATTTGTTTACATCGTGTACGTGTGATTTTTCGAGAAATTTATCATTTAAGACAATTACACTTGTGTCATTTCATCATCAATTAGTTATATAGGTAAGTTTTACAGGGGACCATGCTATTTTTTCTTCTTAGAAGATTTTATTTTACAAGAAACGAACATCTGAAAATGGCAAATGACGTTGTTATTTTGGAAGATAAAAATATGGCGGGTGTTTTCCCCTTCTGAAAATAACTGACACATTTCCATCCTATTGGCTATTTAAATATAAAATGAAAAAGTATCTATGATGATAGGAGTCCCTAAATATTTGCATAAATACCCATCACTCCGTGTCAAATTGTAACTGAGGCTGCGAAAAGGAAGCACATAAATCGACGCCATTTTTCAACAGATTAAGGTTTCTGAGCTCACGAAATCCTGGTATTATTACTTTTAATGGTTAGTAGAAAGATATGAATGTTATCCATTACATAATTTATTAATCTGATCGGGTTATGGCTACATGTTTGCCTCATTTCGATTCTGAAATCCAGTAAATTTCCGTAGACCACATGTAAATAAACGCCCCTTTTCTAGCGTGATACTTCAATTTTGAATAAAACTTCAATTTTGGCATGTCAATGTTAGCACTTAAATTTTAATTAAATTTTTACAGTTGTTAAAGCATTTGTGCTGATTTGTTTGGTTGTCTCGAATAGTAAAAAGGTTAATATTTTTATTTTTGAACCCAAAAAGTGTGACAAAAAACACAAAAAACAAACAAAATAAAAATATAGGAAAAAAATAACTATCCCCAGGATAAAGAGGGGTTCCAACTATATGTCCCCATTCAAATGCATTGATCGTCCCAAAAAAGGGAGATTCCAATCCCGGGAACCCTATCCCTGGATCTGCCACTGGAAACTATGACTAGCTAGTAAAACATATAAAGAATTAGAGAACTATTACTGAAGGAACAAGAATAGAGAAAAATTACCATAAATTAAGGAAAAATAGAGCAAATGACATGCTAGTCCAAAAAATTATGAAGTCTGACAAGACTACTTTTTTCTGGGACGACTTCCTTTGCATCCCAGAAAAAAATCAAAATATTCCTAGCAGCAAGCCAGAGGTCTGGTCATAATCATTTTGAACTATTGACGTGCTAATTTATATATTGAGGAAAGAGAAATTATGGACAAAAAGTATAATTTTTTTTAGAGACAAATGAACTTAAAGATTAAATGATAAAGAAATGCAGAACACCCCATCCAGACTGAGACCCTTGTCTATGTGAACAACAGTACTATTGTTTTTGCTGAATTGTGCATATGGGCATGTAAAATATCTTTTAAAGATTTCAGGTATATGAAATATTCACCAGTAGGAAAGTTTAAATTCTGTCCCTCCTTCCATGCTAATAAAAATTATGTGATTTATTGTTGAATTTTATTGCCACCTACAGTATTGGCTAGGTGTTGTGGCCAGGTTTTATTGGCGTTGGATACATTTATTATGAATTACTGGTATGAAGAATTAAAGATATGAATGGTTGAATGAAAAGTTATCTTTTAAATAACAGATACCTGTAAGATAATTTAATGTTGCATATTACGTTATACTTTATTTAAACATTATTTATATCTATTAAAAAGGTTGATATGTAATATGGTGATGAATTTCAGATACTAAGTAAATGAATTTATCAGTAGAAAATTTCTCCAAACATCTGTTGGTGTGAATAATTATTACCTTTCCTAGAGGACCTTTTACGGGACGTCTGGATTGGGTATTCTTTAGCTC
This sequence comes from Mytilus trossulus, assembly GCF_036588685.1. Classification (NCBI taxonomy): domain Eukaryota; kingdom Metazoa; phylum Mollusca; class Bivalvia; order Mytilida; family Mytilidae; genus Mytilus; species Mytilus trossulus. Next base: position 63,898,544 of record NC_086381.1, on the reverse strand, counting down.
ATGATTTCGGGGTTGATCCTTCGGATTCCAGGATTTCCTTTCAACATTTTTTTCTTAAATTGGGACCTCAGAAGATCAAGTTTTTGTCAGTAGACAATTTAAATATATATTATATTTTACCGATCATAAAGCAACTCTAGAGAAGTTTGAAATTATATTCATTTGATAATATCATCTGCATAAATTATATATTTTCAGATAACAATAGGAATAAGAAGAGCAGGATTTCTATATTAAGGATTTACATGTATGGGACAGAAGACTATTTGACTTGATTTTACTTTAAAAACCTTTTTAATGTTAACAATAGTTCTCCTTAATTGTTTAACATACTTTTTACATATTTTTCATTTTAACATTATTTTTATGACTGTGTATTTATTCATCATTTAATACACTTTTATTTCTAAACATTTTTATATTTTCAAATATACATACAATGTGAAACACTCCACCATTTTATATTGACAACGTGGGGTAAATGTACATGAGACACTATGCTGTTGTAATACAATATTATACATTTATTTCCCGTGCCTGATGGAGATATGAAGATTTGTTCACCCTCGAAAAATCATATTTCCCTCGGGCTATTTCCCGAGGCCAAGGGAAATGAATGTTTTATTCCACTGCCTAAGCTTTATGTACTATCTGAACTTCAAATATTAGTTTGCATACCGGCATTTTTTCAGACTTATTCGCTTGTTTTTATTACTGAACACGACATACATATTGATAAACAGTACGGATAAACATTGATTATTTAATTAGTCTTTTTGTTCTAACGTATGAAATAAATTTGAACACGATAATGATATTTGCTATTGCTATTTAGAAAATAAGTTCAAGACGTTATGTACATAAACCGCGCATAACGTCGCACGATTTAGTCCCGACATGTCAGAGGGGAATATGATACTCAGAGGTGAATATGAAGTTTTGTTCGACCTCACGTGTCAAAGTTTCAACCAATCAAATGTTGATTTCGCTATCAAAATCAACATGCAGTGGAATAATACTAATGTCATTGAAAAACCTGAGATTCATTGATGCAAAGCTAGCATATTCATAGGGCCCCCTTTCGTAGGACAAAAATGGTTGATTAAAAAGGGAATCACTGGACCGGGCCCCCCTTTCATAGGAAAAAAAATGGTTGATTAAATAGGGAATCACTGGACCGGGCCCCTCTTAAGTTAGTCAGCAGCAGCAACCCCCCTCCTAGAAAAAGTTCTGGATCGGTCACTGGTATCAGACATATACATGTATGTACTGTTGTATTTGAGTCATAAGAAAAATAAAAGATATAAAAAGTCAAAATGATGGTCTTTTATTCTTTATAAGGTTTGAATAACTTAAATGGAAAGTTTCTAGAATTGTTCACTTCTCCTTTACGTAGTGAGGTCTCTCAAGTGGCCTATCATGACATGACTTTTCACTGTTTTGCTTCCATGTAGATTTCAAAGTGTGGTAACCCCTGCACCTAAATAAATCATTTTTAGTAGATACATATCTCTTTTTTCAGACTTTTTGATGAAAAGTTTAAACTAATATACAAATTAGAAAAAAACCTGATCAACTTGAACCCACAACATATAATTGATCTGAGGTGCTCTGGAAGAGTAAGCAGATCCTGCTCCTTGTTTAGTATTATGAATGAGATGTCTATGTGCCCTTTTCCTAGGTATGAAAACACATGATTTTGCAAATTATTGCAATTGTGTGCTTTTAGAATGGAGTAAAATGTGTGAAAAGGTATTCTATTGCAGAAAAATCAGCACACAGATATAGGAATGGTATGATTCTTAATAAACTGTGGATCCTGTGTCCAAGCTTTGTTTTCTTGTAGACTGGTGTAAAATAAAAATGTGGGCCAAGAATTGATATCAATGCAAGAAAACAGGATCACCAAAATCAGAGTGAGACATTCATATACCATTTTTAAAGTAGACTTTGGAAGTGATATAGCATTTTGTTAATGCTTTAAATGGTCATATACATGTAGCTCTAACATGTATTTAGAATTTGATGTACTAGGCATTGGGCATTCCAATTGAATGTTAATCTCAAGATCTCAAGAGTTAAATATGCCCCAGGGCCCAGACACACTCAAACATGAATAGTTAGTAAATAGTGTACATCAGGTTGCTTGATAAGCATGATAGGGATAGACATTTATAAACATGTGTGAGTGTTATTTTCCCACTTGCCTAGTATTTTTTTTTTATATAAACATGAACAAAATATGAAAATTATTGATGCATCAGTAGTAGGCAGGCAATATTTGTTGATTGGTACATTTACTTTTAAAAATTGACAAGTTGAAAAATTTCAGATTTCGAATAATTTACAGAATCAAAGAATGACTGTAACCATTACCCTAAAAATTGACTTAAAACAAAGACAGGCTGAGTGCTTACACTTTGCATTTTTGCATGCTTATTCAGATAACAACTTTTGACTAACTGAATTTTTGTTGTTGAAAAAAGGGGGGAAGGTCTACTTCAAGACAATGGCAGTCATTTATATGGACAAATTCGTTCAGAGATTAAACCAGTTTCAATGTATTACATAAATCTGTTATACACCAGCAGCATAATTAAATAACTACAGAAAATGTGATACGAGGAGTTTTGGCAACTTGTAAACATCAGCAAATGACGGTGTAAAGCCTTCAACCACTCAACAGTTTAAGTAAAATATATTAAAAATCCTGAAAACATCATCACCCTTCGTTGTCTCAATCAATTTTGTGCTTAAAATCTGTAAATTATGACATAATTTGCATGATTTTGCACCGAAATAACTCCCAAAACGTCTGAAAAATGTTGAATTTTGACCTCCGGTTGAAGTATTTATTATGTAAACAAGACTCAGAGTGACGGGGAATCCTGTACATAGTCATGTGCCCATATGTTTTTAGGTCACATTTATTTATATCTCGACCAATTAAAAGCTTTAGGATGCATTTGTGTCAGTTGTTTGTAGTCGTGGGGATTACCCGCGTTTTTTTTTGGAAATTAACGGAGGTAGTCTTTTGATTTATCATATTTCAGTAACGGAGCACTTATTTGAATACCGAATTTGGCAGTCGTGTGACTAAATCTATTCTAATGAAAAATTAACCTAAAAAACTGATGGATGATAAGTTTTTTAATAGATTTATTGTCTGAAGCACAGGCTACGTTTTTGTTTACACGCTGGTTTATACAGCGCCACCTCAAATTTTTTAGATTATGTCCCCTTTCCCGCGTGCCTACCGGAAGTAGCTCTTCAGTGTCACTGGCTTTCCCATCGTTTTTGTTTATTTGGCTATTGAATTAGTTAAGTCTTTTCAACTAAAATGTTATAAATTGTCTTTCTTTGTGATGTTACACTATGGTTTTCAGGATAGGGTGAAAATTGGTGCCTGTAAAAACGCATACTTAGACACGGCATAACTTTTAAAAACGGAAAAGGGGGTGTTGAAGGAATCTAGTTTCAAATTTCCATCAATAAGTGACAATTCTTCCCGAAAAAAACATCATTTTAATTTTCAAAAACATTTAGGTTTATTAAATGATGCGTCTTACAGATTGAAAGATACATTCAACATTTCAAATACAATTCTAATATGACGTGCTTCTTTAGATTTGTAAACAACACTGTGATAAAATCATCGATAAAATATACTTAGCGTAGACTCAGAGATATACATAATACTGGCTGTTACAATAAACTTCTCACGTAAATCTACATGTATTAGAACCTATTTGCATACTATTTGCCGATTTTTTTGTTTAAAACAAGTGCAATAAAAAAAGACAAAATTACTTTTATTCTTATTAGTATGCATAATAAAAAAAAGTAATGCACAAGAGCTTGGGGAAATCAACAAAATAAAAATAAAATAAAATTCCGCGAAAGTCTTTAAATCTTTTTGGCGCATTTAAGTCATTTCATAACATGACGTCATACAAATGAAACCGCTCAAGTTGAAAGTTTTCTGTTACGTGAACCATCGGAATTCGTATGATATTGTATTATAACTGATTTTTGAGGTAGGTTTTGTTTTATTTTCTATTCTATGGCATCATTCGCATATTAACTCATTTCAGCAAGTCAACATGGCGGCTCCTTAGTTAAAATGTCAACTTAATTTGGATTTGACGGAAGCTTACGAGAAAAAAATGTAAATTAAAAATGGCAAATGTACTGTTTGAGAATTTAAAGAATTATAAAGATTTTTTCTAGCATTTATTCACGAAATAACATAAACAAACTACATATTTATAAAGATATTTGACCTTTATCAAACAGGGAGTCAAAAAGAACAGCCACACACACACACAGCATACCCACCCTCGCTTCAGTTTTTTAATTACCATATTTGTCTCTTTAAGAATCGAAACAATTATTTCTTAAATTTCATTTGGATCAAATGTAAACGAATTTTTAAGAAATTAATTGACGGCACATCACTCCTACATTAGCTTCCATTGTCATGATTAGAAAAATATAGGACATAAGATAGGGAGATAATTTTAGGGAGTCAAATGTATGCTGATTAGTTCATCGATGTCAAAATCTGATTAACCAATTAAGAAGACACATCTAGGTTAAAAAAACGACATATGTTGGAAACTAATGAACAGCAACAAAGTACTGTTTCGTAAACATAACATTTTTCGTTCGTTAGCAAGGCAAGCATTAACAGCAAAACGAATTTACATTTTATCAAAATTTCACAGTCTCGAACGAGGTGTAAAGTCAACCTCACGTTGCAATACAAATATTTAACTTTATATTACCTATCAGTTGACATTCAAGACTTTATACTCTAAAATTGAGAATGGAAATGGGGAATGTGTCAAAGCGACAACAACCCGACCAAAGAGCAGACAACAGTCGAAGGCTGTCAATGTGTCTTCAATGTAGCGAGAAACTGTCGCACCCGGAGGCGTCCTTCAGGTGGCACCTTAATAAATATGCATAGTTCAGTGATAATGGATGTCATACACACTCCGTATTATACAAAAGAAACTAAAATTAAAATCATACCACACTAACAAAGGCCAGATGCTCCTGACTTGGAACAGGCACAAAATTAAAGCGGGGTTAAACATTTTTTTAAAGATCTGAACCCTCCCCAAATACCTCTCACCAATGACGAAAAACAAACGCACAACTATACGCACAGTAAAACTCAGTATATCAGAAGTCCGAGTCCAATGTCAGAATATGAAACAAAAGGAAATAAACAGAATGACAATAATACACAAATAACAACAAAATGTTAATATCATTTAATAAATATGACCAAATTGGACATGAAGTTCTAGATATCAGGTAACAAGGTGACATTCTTCGATACGGATTGGTTAATTGTTAAGTCATTTTGTTAAATGAAGAGCAAAGGAAGAAAGTATGAATGGCAATCTATTGAGTAGCTAAAACTTTATTTAAAAGTGATAAATTTGAATGGTACTGGTTGTAATTAATCTATTAATATTTTGGCTAAACAGATTGTGTTACATCTTTTTGGTCGTTCAAACCTCCGTTGCCCATCTATTCATGTAACCATATATGCAGCGTATACGTTAGATATAAAATGCCTTCTACTTGATTCGATTTATTTTTTTCAATGAGTAACCTTAAACATTTTCTATGTCAATAGAAAAGATTTAGAACAGAATTGTGCTGTTGATTTTAGTCTTTTAATTTCGGTACTTCAGTTCTTAATGAGTATATACGAACACAAAGGGTTATGTGTTTATATATTAGCTAGACAGAGAGAACCCAGATTGTTATGTGCTTGAGATTACATTTCCAGTTTGTTACAAATTAACCTGCAACATCGGTGTGCAGCTATTCCCCCTCCCACCAAACCGCTATATGAATCACTGTTATATCTTTGTATAGCAATCTTGGTAAATATGTAATGAGTCTTTCTTTTTCGCCTCAAAGTTTATCAACACACTTAACATGAAACATGTTTTTTGTTTGCCTGCAAATTATTTCAAACACTTTTAGCCGATTTATTGACGCAAATTATGTCGGTTAAAAGCTCATTAGAGCTTATGTTTGACTATTGCCGACTCTAAATAAAGCTTATTTATTTAATTTATAATCTTTTTGAGAACCTTTGAATGGGTTTTCTTAGAAATGTTGAATGTACAAGCGTTATCATCTGTCCTTGGTATATTATCGTATGCTCTTTAGTGACACAAACGCGAACAGGAGTGTAAAATGATTATCATAGACGTTCACAAACAAGAGTGCACACGCTGAAATGTCTCGCTTTCTTGATTACCAACCATTGATATTATGTTGATAATCAAAAATAGAAAGCTTTACTACAACTATTACATAAACTTAAAATGATTTAGGAAAATGAGGTGAAGGTATCGGAAACCAAACGAGAAATACAGGTACATCAAACAATCATTCAATACACCAAAAACAGTTGACCTATTGCTTATAGTTTCTTAGAAACAGACTTAACCAAGAACACTCAACATTGAACAATGATTAATGAAAATGAGATCGAGGTCAGATGAACTAAACCAGACAGACACCAGCTTACAATCCTTCCATAAAACAAATATAGTTGGTCTATTGCTTATAGTTCAGGAAAAAACAGACTGTAACGCATTAACTTAACAGTGAGCAATGAACCATACAAATTAGGTCAAGGTCAAATTAGAACTGTGAGAATGATACGTTTATCATGAAATATTCCAAAACACCGACTACAGTTGACTTATTGCGTATATTTTAGAAAAACGACCAAAACTCAAACACTTAGAGGTCACCTGCCACCTGGACATATACACGTTACAGTTCTTCCATACACCAAATAAGGTAGACCAGTTGCATACAGTATAAGAAAAACAGACCAAAACACAAGATCTGATCTATAAACCTCTGAACAATGAATATGACTTCAAGGTCATATGACACCTGTCAGTTTGACATGTGCATCTTACAATCCTTCCATGGACCAAATATACTAGATCTATTGCTTATTGTATCTAAGATATGGACTTTACAACCAAACAATAAACAATGAAATCAGGTTGAGGTCATGTGACGGGCATAAGGACCTTGCAAGGTACGCACATACCAAAAAAAGTAAGCATATTACTCATAGAGAGAAATTAACATTACCAGTAATCTGTACTTGTTTACAAGTGTGACTGAACCATGAAAATGAGGACAAGGACAATGGACCTGTGACAGAAGGAAAACTTCGTAACAAAGGCAATCTATATGAAGCATCCAGGTTTTCCACCTTCTAAACTATAAAGCTTTTAATAAGTAAGATAAGGCTGCCGCCGTAGCTGCCGTCGCCGGTTCATGCCTATCATGCTTTCGGTGAAAAAAGTCGTAGGTTAGACAAGAATTCTGGCTTAGTCAACTTAATAGTTTGACTACACCTAGAAGAAGAAACAAAGTGCTCGTTGGGAAACGAAAGAATCTGGGCCCGTATGCATAAAACATCTTAACTTAGGTATTCCTTAAACTAAGATTTCACTAAGAATTCCCTTACTTAGGTAAATTTCTTAAGTGGTATGCATAAACTAACTTAAGTGTCAACTCAACTAAAAGTATACTTAAATTATAACCTTTTTCTAATTTCCGTATGATATATAGTAGCTCATCACGTGTAAAAGTGTGTTATTATTATGAATATTGATTGCTCACTGCATACTTTTTTTTAAAGAGCTTGGGTCAGTAAATTGATATTGGCATGTAAAATAATTCAATATAGTTTGTAACATAGTGCAATATTGAAACCAACTTGAACAATTGGCGCACAAAAGAAAAGGTTGCCGTTTTGATGGATGAGCATGGAAAGAAAAAAAATGTTTGTAATCCAAAGATTTCCGCGTCTTCATCTTTCATGAATGCATATGGATGTAATATTTTCTTGAAACAACAATATGTTTCAAATTCTAACAAAACATGATAACGATTTCAATGGCGTACCAACAATGTCGCATTGTAAGCATGTGCTAACAAATTGTTAAGTTTATATAACATTTTTTTCCATTGGAGAATTTTACTATAATTGTTAAGCTTCTAATGGGCTGCCGTCTCCCATCCAAGACTTCCTGCTTATATATTTTTTTCTAAATCTGTTTCGATTTGCAATAAACATTCTTATCTCTTTCCGTTAACTACAAAAAAGTTGTTTAACGTTTGAATTATTGTAAAATGTGTGTTTTGCTCCTTTTTTCTTCCCCATCCTAAAATACAAAATTTAATTGTTTGTTAAAATATGAAATCTTTTTTCCACAGAAAGAATGTGTAATTTCTCAATATGATGCTATTACGTGATCCAACTTTTATACCTTGTAAGTTGAAACATAATTAAACACATAACAAGTTTTGGCAGTTTGATAGATTTATATGATCTGGCAAACTGTGTATATGCTTCGATTCATATTGGCAATTTTACGACACGTCATGAAAAAACGGCAACAGTTAGTCATGACATTGAAAGTAGAATCCTCGACCATGGTCGCAACTCTAACTTTTGAACAGATATTAACCTCACAGAATTTGATGACTCATTTACCGCTGAAAGTCTTATATTATCATATTTGTATATCTTTTAATAAAATAAAGTAAACGTAAATTCACCCAAATAACACAATTAAAAGTTAACGAATGCATAAACTTCTAAACTAGTTCTAATCGAATATCAAAAGTATTCAGGTGCAAATGATTCGAAATAGAATACATGAAACATGGAATAGAAATTATATCGATTGATTCCATTCCAATACAGTTTGTTTTAATCCTCTGCTCCGTCTCAAACTCTGTCATGTTTTTCATAACCAACCATTTCAATCTTTTTAAAAAAGAAAAAAATCACTTGTTATATGTACAAATACACAAGTACAACGTTACGTTGTGTCTTACCAATTATTTACAACATATGTAGATATTTAGGTCAAATAATAAAATTATATTGCAGTCATATTGAAATGTCAGCGAAATAATGTAATAATATTTCAGTCCATTTAAATCTTTTATGGTTGTATAGATTCTTTTCAACTGAGTTCTTTAGAAAATAACGAGCCGGGACGAAGTCTATCTAGTTTTTTTTCGTATGTATACCCAGTTAACACAAAAATATTTTGTTTATGTTTTTAAAACATTTTGAAAAATGTTTGGAAAATATCGTAGAAAATATTAAAATAACGTGCTATTGTATGGCATCAGAAATATTTTCAAAACATTTTCCATAAAATGTCCAGGATATTTTTAAGACATCATTAAAACGTTTCTAAATTTTGTTGACAATGTTTGTAAAATGTTTTATAAATGTTTGTTTATATTAAAATATCCTTGAAACATTTTTAAAACATAAAACAAAAATGTGTTGCAGGATAAAATGTTGTGAAAATGTTCAAAAAACATTTTACAAAATGTTTTTATAATGTTCATAATCTCAAAACATCATTTAAATGTTATATGAATATCATAAGAAAAATGTTTTCTAACATCATTATTCAAACGTTTTATAAAATATTAAAAAATCATTTGATTGTGTTTGAATATGGCGGGGGTGATCCTGTGTCCTCTTATGAAGCTATAATTATAGTTTATCTAATTCCAACTATTTCAATCCAACTTTGTCTAGTGTAGAGCATGTGGACACTTTTCTCATAATCCTAGATCTGCATCTGAAAAAACAACTGCTGTCATACTGATCTTTACCACACATCTCCTTTCACAATTGTTTGTTGTTTACAGTTGAATCTATATATTTTGTTTACTTTTGTCAGATTGATGTCTCATTGACATAACCCTTTTTTTTTGTATTCATTGAACACGTTATATTATAATTTGTCATGGTTTTACTTACAGAAAGGTATTCTTTTTTTCTGATTTTAAATATCTTTGTGTATTTTTTTTAGAAGTATTTCTTCATCTCATGTACCGTCATACATTTTTTTCTGCATCGTTTTTAACTGTTTTCTTTGCTGCCTTATACATAATTAGTCAACACTATACAAGATAGAATAACAATTATAAATGCAAAACATTTATTCAATATTTTCATATCACTGTTCTTTTTCAACGTTTCCTTTCTTCCATTCTTTTTATTTTCTTTGACATCTGCTTGCTTCTGTAAAATAAAGCATAAACAAATTAGTCCTTCCGTTAAGTGATTAAACAACATAAACAAGTGGAGCTTCAGTTAATCTAATCAAAATTACACAATAAACTATTTCTCTTCATTTAATCCACAGTGGTTTTACAAAAATATATTGAAAAGTGTCAACTTATCAGTGTTAATGGATTGTGAAGCAACAATTGTAGCTATTTTATACATCTATAGATTTTTTTTTTATTATTAAACAAGTGTAACGGTAGATTTCACCAGTTTTTAAAATAAGTCATGTATACTGTACACTATAGTTTTCTCAACTATAAAAAGTAGCCAGCCATGAAGAACCTGTAACATGTTCTTGGTCTTACAAAGAAAAAAAGTTTTGTAATGGTTATTGTATATTTTTGCGCAAATAATGTTATGTAGATTGAAGATTTTAAAGAATAAATACCTTCATATAATTTGCTCTTCCAGGATGGTTGTAATCGTTTCTAAGCTTATATTCTTTTTTAAAATCCCCATTTCCATTCTCCATTTTAATCTGCATTTCAGAAAATCTATCATACATTTTGGTTCATCTAATTGATCCTACAAAAGTTAAAATAAACAAAATGAATAAAATATAAGTTAGAAAAAGTCACATTGTAATAGTCAGCTACATATGTACATGTACAAAGATCACAACCTACAGACAAAGGAACGGACAGATAGATCGACACGGTATTCCATAATACGTCCCGTAAAGGCGTATGATAAAACAATTCAAAAAAAGAAAGTAACGGCATAATTCTTGTTATTTATAAAGTTTGACGAAAAAACAAATTTGTCAGAAATGAACCGGCAACAACTGAGTCAAACTCCTGTCTTGGGATCGGCACATACATATTCATCTGGCCTGGCGATAGGCTGTAAGGCTCGAAACAAAAGTACGAGTTACATAAACATAAAACAATATATTATAGAGGCAACAACACTCGCGTTATCAAATAGCAAAAGCTTTGATAACCATTGCGTATTTGGGATTCCCTTGATTAGTAGATATGTCGCCAGCAATTGAGTGAATAAAGTACTGCTTAAATAGCCTAGTCTGTTAAAGCAAATGTAGGACTGATAAAATACTTTTCAGACATGGTGAGTGGTTACAAGCAGTCAAGATGAAGTAGTTGCATTTATAATTATATAGATTTTAAAATCATATAAAAAACCCTTGAGGGTAACCATTTTTGTATAATTCTAATGTTCACTGGACATAAACATCATAACATCGAGGCAGACTAAAATTATCAGCACCCCCCTTTTTGCATTATACTTGCTTACACATGTTACACTCGTATTAATTCTTTGAATATATTAAACAAATTAACCAAGATATTTTAAGAAGCAGAACAATGATTTATAAATGTAAACTAGTGTCATATCTTACCAGTTTTAACGCATGATAAGGTTATTCTTTATTTTCTACGTTTCCTTTGTCTTTGTTTACAGCATGGCGGTAAATAAAACTTCCGGTTACTGATTCCAAAATTCCTTGGGTTCATGTTCGTTGGTCACCGGGAACAGTCAGATTTTAAATTTGTAAAAAGTTTGTTGTCGGTAGTGGAACAGATAATCCGGAAAATAGCACTACACTATATAATGCTATATATGGGACCAAGTACCGCTCTAATCGCTGTCATTTAATGAAATTATTTGTTTTACATAACCTAAATTAATGTCTTAAACATATTCTATTAAATATTTTTGGGTAAATGTGTTTATAATATTATTTTGAAATGTTGTTAAAATATTAGCAACAAAATGTTTTATAAATTCATTTTCTCAATATTAAATGCGAAACGTTTTTTAAATGTTTTTGGGTAAATGTGTTCATAATATTATTTTAAAATGTTGTTAAAATATTAGCAACAAAATGTTTTATAAATTCATTTTCTCAATATTAAAGCGTAATGTTTTCAAAATGTTTTCATCGAATATTATGAAGAAATGTTGTTAAAATATCTTAAAGGCATGTTATTTAAACATTCTATGAAACATTTTTAGAAAATATTTTTAAAACATCAGAGTAATATTGTTAAGAATGTTCTACTTATATACTTTTAAAATGTTTTTCAGAGGTAGAACCTACATATCTTCTGAACATTTATAAAACATTCAAACAGAATATCTTAAAAAATAATATCGAAAACATTTTTATGAATATTCTTACATCATTGTAAAAATATTTTCAAAAAATGTTTTAAAAAAATGTTTTAAAAATCAAAGACAAAATATTTACATAACATCACGAAAATATTTGTTTGACAACGTTTTGATAAGACATTTATACAACCTTATAAAAATGTTTTGAAAATGTTTTGTGCTACCTGGGATACTGAACATTAAACAATGAACTCTTTATCTAATTTTTATTCGACAATCACTTTTTTATTGTAAATTCAAACCTAATACGTAAATAGAAATCATTATACAGCTGGCATATTTTCGATGAGGGATTATAAATCCTCTCAAAATTTGAAAATCAAATAATTGCCGTTAAAACATTCTTACAGTATGCATTGAGACATGCATATAAGATAACATCTTTTTGACTATTGAAAAAATATCTTAGGTGTCATGGTTTCTACGCAAACCTTTAATTTAATTCCTATTGATTAACCATTAAATTATAACTCCAAATATATTAAAATGTGAGATACATGTAGCTTTTATTTGGCTGATTAGTATATCAAAATCGTTCTGAGTCGCTATGTCATGTTTATCATAGATACACTGGTTTGTACGAATATAAGGTTTGTTTTCTTTCTTCATTGATATTTGTTTGCTTAAATCCATTTTGAAGGTGTGATTGAATTTTCAAATATCATAATGATGTTTCATTTTATAATTTGTTTTTGTAGTTGAATACAGTTAAACTAGTGAAAATCATTATGCATGGCAAATTTTCGAAATATCTATTGACTATTGTAATTCAAAATTATGAATTCAATATGATTACTGATGTAGTATAGTTGAGCTTAAATGTGTGTCTGTTTCATTATATTTATCAAGTGCTCGTGCTTGTGTCTTTATGTGTTAGTTTTAGCTTTCCACAATTTTTATTTTGAACAAAAAGATTAACCTATGCTTTTATGATCACTTTAATACTCTTTATCAATTTAATGTAGTTTTAATCGGAAGAAATGAAAAGTTTCTTGTTTTTTGTAAATTTTTCTGTGTCCGCCTTTAAAATACTTATACTCATCGCGTATCGCGTGCAGAAAACTGTGACCAACATTTGTATGCTTACGTTGATAACGAACGGAACAGCTAAACAAACAATTATGAAACCGAAAGTAACAAATACCCTTTCCATGCGCCTTAACAGACATATGATTAGATCTCATATAATTAAATGTACATTTTTAAGAAAATGCATTGCATCAATTTATTGATTAAAGATGGTTGAATTGATAAAGTTATATATCTCTTAAATGAGAAACAATTTTAAAATAGTTCACATGTATGATTTGAACAGAATAAACATAGGATTGAATGAAAAGATAATGCGTATGAAAAAGTATTTATATTTCTGTTTTAGCTAAGATTATAGTGCCAGAAGACACCAAACAATTCTCTTATTAGGCTCGCCTTTTTTCTAATTGTTTTCAAAGAGAAAAGTCATTTATATCTAGTTTGCACTCTGATTCAGGCCATGCTTTATTTATTTATCATTACTACAAGATTATCGTTTATATAAATATACAGCGTTAATTCCCATAGTTTAACGCGAGCGTACATTTTAAATGAATAAAATGAATGAAAACTACGGTTCCTTATTTGTGCTTTGTTATTAAAAGTTCGTATGTATAATTACTTTCATTTGTTTCTTACTCTGTCTTGTATTGTTCTCTTCGTAATACTGCAACTATTTAATTGCATGACTGCACCAAGTGTTTCTATCAGTTTACCATAGTTCTATCACATGGTAAAGTTAGAAATCAATGGTAAACCCTAGTTTTAAGTGTTTTAATGTCTTATCTTACCGTTTTGATTTATTGACATAACTGCACGATCAGATTTTCAATTAACAGTGGTAAGACGGTTTTAACTTTGAATCGTTGCGAGAGTTTATGTTCTATATTGAAGACATTTGTATATAGTGACCTGGGGTGGTGTTCTCGAAAGAATCCTAAGATTCGTCCTAAGTCATAGATAAGACCAATTTTAGGACGGACTTAAGATCATCTTAGGACACTCTTAAGTTGAGTCTCGAAGCTATCTCAGACGAATCTTATGTTAGGACGTCCTAAACATATCCTAAGTCGAAATTTTAAATCGTTAAAGATATTTGTTGATAAAACACTAGATTTATTAATGACGAAAATATTTTAATAAAATCGTTTACGAATTTTATAATAACATGTACAGAATAAATTGCATAATTACCAATGTAATTATATAAAAATAGATTGTTATTTGAACTGGAAAACAATTTGTTTTGAAAAGAGAATTAAATTTTTAGTATAATCGTATCGTGAATCACGAAGTTCAAAGTTTAAAATCATGCACCTTTTCTTTATTTACGAGTTGATAACCGATGGTGCGTTTCATTTCACGTTCATTTTCACGTAAAATAATGAGCAAAAAGCGTAATCCAAACTTTATTACACTAGGATGAAGAAAGGATGCTCTTAAGACACCTTGTTGGGTGTCCTAAAGTTAGGACGAAAAATGAGATATATCATAAGTTAAGAGAGCTTCGAGAACACGACTTAGGATAAAGACTTGTCATAAGATAGACTTAGGACACGTCCTAATCCTAAGATAGCTTCGAGAACACCACCCCTGAAATACAAGTACTTTTCCATTGAGTTTAGATACATGTCTTCTGTTTCTGTCCCTGACTCATGTTTTCTGTATTCGGGATGTGTAGTGCATCATGCCATGATAATTGTTACTTGTACAGTGATGAACTTTCGTTCAGGACTGCTTTGTGTTTTTTTGGGGCATGGAACTCCTGACCAGACTATGACTTTTTGACTCTTGACCTATGCACTTTGGGTGTGTCATCATGATACAGTGTGTTCCTTTGTATATTACCCTGACCTGGAAGTATAATTCTAAATTGACATTGCTTCTGAACATGTAGCATGAAGATGTATTGTCATAAGATGGCGAGTCTTGTGGCACGAGAAACTTTATATGATCTTGACATTTGCCCTCATTGTACAACTTGTATATTTTGTTTGAAGTATATGGAGAATCGTCTGATTGCACTCATATCCCATTTTCTTATATCTGTATCAAATATATAGATATATTTATATGTTTTTGATTGTAAGATCTGTTTTATGTATTGGAGTTTGAACTAGTACACATTTTGTTAAGGGGCCATCTGAAGTCCGCCATTGAGCGAGGGATTTTCTCACTTTGTTAAAAACCCATTGGTGACCTTTGACTGCTTTTTGATTACTGTCTCTTAAACACATATCACATTTCCATTCTCAATGTTTGATATGAAGAATGTTTGAATCAATGAAAACTAAATCTTTTAATTGCCGTGAAAAATTAGAAAGAATATTTACTGCTCTAGTAGCACCATGTGCTGCCAGTTGTGATAGCTAGATAATTCAAAATGGTTCAATCACTTTACCTTGGATTTCATGTCATGGACATGTTGATATGGATAGTCTGTTTAAGCATCTTAAAAATCACATGAAGGTATACGCATATCAATAAACTGAACTCAGTGCGAAGAACCTTTAAAGTAAACTCAGACAAAGAGCTCAATCTAGTGAAACACTTTTTTATGCTGGTCACTGTCTGTTATCAAACTGCACCGCAATCATAAAAAAATTAAACAGCTGCGCCATGAGCGCATGATACACCCGACGTCTTGTGTGGAAGTTTTATGCAATAATCATAAATAGTTTCTGAGAAAGTTTTAAGCAATAAACATATATTGTTTTTGAGACACGGCGGGACATGTGAAACCCCCGACCTGTTTTTTTTACAACAAACTAAATATCACTAAAATAAAATTTTGAATCAAAACCAAAATGTATACAGATCTTTAGATTAATATAACAAAGAAGTGTGAAAAGTTTTAAGCAATAATCATAAATTATTTTTGAGATACTGCGCGACATGTAAAAAAACCCTCCCCTGTTTAACAAAATACTCAATAACTCCAAAATAAAGTTTTGAATCATCACCAAAAAGTATTCAGATCTTTAGATTAAAATAACAAAGAAGTGTGTCAAGTTTTAAGCAATAATCATAAATTGTTTTTGAGATACAACACAACATGTAAAAAAAACCTCCCCCTTTTTTACAAAATACTCAATAACTCAAAAATGAAATTTTGAATCATCACCAAAAAGTATACAGATCTTAAGATAAATATAACAAAGGCACGTGTAAAGTTTTAAGCAATAATAATAAATCGCTTTTGAGATATGGTGCGACATGTAAAAAAAAAAACTCCCCCTTTTTTTACAAAATACTCTATAACTCAAAAATAAAATTTTGAATCATCACAAAAAAGTATACAGATATTAACATTAATATAACTAAGAAGTGTTCAAAGTTTTAAGCCATAATCAAGAATCGTTTTTGAGATACGGTGCGACATGTGAAAAAAAACACCCCCGGTTTTAGTAACAAAGTGCCATAACTCAAAAAGTTTTAATCTTATTTTCACCAAAAAGTATACAGATCATTTGACCATCATAAGAAACAACTAATTTAAGTTTCATGAAATTTGGATAAGTCGTTCTCAAGTAACGGTGCGACATGTTTATGCCGGACAGACATACGGACAGACAGACGGACGGACAGACAGACAGACAGACGAACGGACGGACGGACGGACGGACGAACACCGGACATTTGTATACCATAATACGTCCCGTCAAAATCTTGACGGGCGTATAACAAATGGAGGTTAATTCTAATAGAAGTAGAATCCAAATTCAATTTTTTGTATGTGGAAATAACCATTGTCCCGGGTAAGGGGAGATGGTGGAGACCCCGCTAACATGTTCAACTCCGCCTTATTCAGTATGCACGTGTCTGTCGCAAGTCAGTGGCTAACATGTTTAACCCCGCCACATTATTTATATATGTGCCTGTCCCAAGTCAGGAGCCTGCAATTCAGTGGTTGTCGTTTGTTTATGTGTTACATGTTTGTTTTTCGTTCATTTTTTAACATAAATAAGGCCGTTAGTTTTCTCGCTTGAATTGTTTTACATTGTCTTATCGGGGCCTTTTATAGCTGACTATATGCGGTATGGGCTTTGCTCATTGTTGAAGGCCATACGGTGACCTATAATTGTTAATGTTTGTGTCATTTTGGTCTTTTGTGGATAGCTGTCTCATTGTCAATCATACCACATCTTCTTTTTTATATACATTTGTCCATTTCTTTCCTCGTTTGAATTTCGTTTTATCGTGTTTTTTCTATGTTGTGATGTTATAATATTGTTTCATCCGGCTGTAAATGTTTGCACCTGTCCTAAGTCAGGAATCTGATGTACAGAAGTTATCGTTTGTTTGTGTAATTTATACTTTTTTCTCGTTTCTCGTTTTTTATTTAGATTATACCGTTGGTTTTCTCGGTTGAATTGTTTCACACTAGTAATCGGTAAGAGCCAAGGCTGCGTGTTGAAGGCCGTACATTGACCTATAATGGTTTACTTTTATAAATTGTTATTTGGATAGAGATTTGTCTTATTGGCACTCATACAACATCTTCGATACATATTTGCTCATTGTTGAAGGCCGTATGGTGACATATAGTTGTTAATTTCTGTGTAACATGGTCTCTTCTTTGGCGCTCATGCCACATAAGGTGAAGGGTGGGGATTCTGCTAGCATGTTTAATCCGCCGCATTCTGTTTGTATGTACCTGTCCCAAGTTAGGAGACTCTAGTTCATGAATTGTCGTTTATTTATGTGTTATATATTTATTTTTGTTTATTTTTTGTACATAATTTGTCCGTTTCTTTTCTCGTTTGAATTGGTTTACATTGTCATTTCGGTGATTTGTATAGCTGACTATGCGGTACGGACTTTGCTCATTGTTAAAGGTCGTAGGGTGACTTATAGCTGTTAATTTCTGTGCTATTTAGTCTTTTGTGGAGTGTTCTTATTGGCACTCATGACACATCTTCTTTTTTATTTTGTGTATAAGTTTTGTAGTATTTAGTTGAGGCAACTAAAGTTAAGAGAACGGACCCCCCCTTTTTTTACGTTCGGTACGAACTGACTAGAGTAACTCCGCAGTTTATGCCTCCTTTTCTATGGTACCAACACACGGAATTTCTGAATAGTGTGCTGGTGCTACTCATCCCACCAGCACTGTCATTAACACACACACACACACCAACACACACACAAACACAATTTTATTATAAGAATATTCAATCTTCATTTTGATTTGATTCTTTTTGGCCTATAATGATTACATGCATGCCCTAATCTCACAAGTAGTATCAAATTTGACAAATTTATTGTACATATACACTTTTGATATATTCTAAAGTTATTTTACAATTAAACTTAAATTGATCATCACTTTTTTATATGTCTTTTAAGATTCCGTTTTGAACAAAACGATTTGTTACATATATACTTTACACGTTTTTCTATCAAATCTGACATTATTACATAAAATGCGTTCGAACTTTAAATGTGCATTTAAATATATATGCAAGTCGTTAACTGGTCAAATGGCTAGATGCATATATCGTTGGCCAATTGAACGACAGGTCTCCAAATTTTGTTGTTTTAAAACGTCTAAAAATATTTACGGAAATAAATAAAAACAGAACGACTTAATTAAATAAAATAATGTTCGATATAATGTACCATTTCGATTTATTTTTAATATCTAAACGATGCTTTATTTTTATCTAGTTTCCTAATTATTAGAATGAGAAAATAAATACCTTACAACTTCTTTTACCGTCGATCCTGAAATGAATCAATATGATTAATGTTATAAAGCAATTTTAGCGTCTTTGACCTACTTTACCTTTTTATTCGGATACTTGTGGTCATCTTCTCCAAGTTCAACGGGAACATTAGAACAATCTAGAATAGAACCCAGATGGAACCAGGAATTCGGGTTGCTATAACCAAACAACCCGGATGTTGAACCAGTTACCATGGTTTCGAACCAAAGAACCAAGGTTCAGAACCAAACAACCCAGATAGAACCAAGGTTTAGAACCAGAGTGCCCGGATAGAACCTTATTGCATTCGGAATTCTCATGACTTTTTATACCTTCAACGTATTTTCCAAATCATTTATTTATTTAGTATATTTATATATAATTAAGAGGCTGGTATTTCTTTTAATGGAAGGAGAATTTATCAAAATATCAAACAAAACTTTCATATCAATATGCCTGCATATTTTAAGGTCATTGTTTTATTCTGTTCTTAAATATTTGTATGGGTAGCATTCTGTGTTTTGAAAAAAGAAATATGATGCTATATTGTATGATTTATTTAGAAAATTTAATTCTTATGATTGATTATCAGAACTTCGGTCATTAGAAAATTGTTATTAAGTGCTTATGGAACAAACACTTTTTCTAGTTTATCCTATATGATGATGATCACGAAGACGCTTGATCAACTTCAATAGAAAAGGGATATAGGTGGTTCCTCTATCCGGTAAATGACGTCATAACGTCGTGCTTAATTGACAAATTATTTCGGTGAAGGACATAACTCGAAAGTGGTATCTTGCTCTGTCCTGTTAGGCAACCCTAATTCATTTCAAGTGCTATCAGTCAAAAAATGGATTACAAAACGTTGATTCTCAACGATATATATCTCTTTCATTCCACGTTTACCAAATCTACACTGACATCTAAAGGTGACCATAATTCGACATATTTTTTTTTATCGGCCTGGTAATCCAAACGTTTTGAACATTTACATTTTAAGGATTTTCATCTTATTTACTAGCACTTGATCGATACCACTGTGTACAGATAGTATTTCAAATTCTTAGTATCACAATTACATTCTCCATTTATGAATAAAGTAGTCATTAAATTCCAACTCAATGAGGAAAAACTAACCTTAGATGCATTGTGGGTATTTTAAAGATCGTTCGTTGTGTTTGTGTGTAGGACGTGTTTTTTTTTAAAGGTAAATTATTTCATCTTGATTTGAACAATTTGTCAATGGGGAGTATTTACATCATAGAATGTTGATTTTGCACTAAGTTTCAATTAAAGGCAACAGTAGTATACCGCTGTTCAAACCTCGTAAATCCACGGACAAAATTAAAATCGGGGTAACAAACTGTAATGAAGGGAAGCGCATTAAATACAAAACCGTTCATGATATTGCGGTAAACGTCGACAGAA
Organism: Mytilus trossulus; assembly: GCF_036588685.1. Lineage (NCBI taxonomy): Eukaryota > Metazoa > Mollusca > Bivalvia > Mytilida > Mytilidae > Mytilus > Mytilus trossulus. The sequence goes on along the minus strand of NC_086381.1, from coordinate 63,878,072 downwards.
TGTTCTTCGTAATAAAAATATGGCATCTAGAGTAAAATTCTGTGTATTTGCATATACTATACTAGTTGAAGGGCTTGATTTTGTGTTTGCATTCAACATTTAGGTACAGTGCGCTATTTTGGATTTGGTTTTGATTTTCAAATGGAGTATCAAAAACTATAGACATAAAGGAAAATGGAACGGAAAAGATTCATTCAATTCATGACGGTCATTCATCTTCTGTTCCGACCTATATCTCTATGATGTCTTCCTCTCGGTAACCATTCTGTGCATACGTAATTTATTTTAAAAACCAACTAGTAAAAAAAAAACTACACCAGTAATGTTTAGTATTTAAAAAAGTTGTTTACAAACGTAGATATTAAAGTCAAATCCTGGTTTTGTATTTAAGAGTCCTTATCTCATCATACAAATAAGTTATAGTCGATTTTAAGCATTTATAATTGTGTACTAAATATTTTCAATTGATTTCTTTTGAAAAGAATGCACCGTGACGAAGTATATCTTGATAAAAGCTTCTATGTACACTACTATAAAATATACATTATAAAACAATTAACTATTTTGTTGATTTTGTTTTTGAAATCACTCTGTAATCAGAAAAACACAATGAAAGAATTAGACCTGTATAACATTTGTACAGTGCATATAAATAACGGAAAGTCAAGAAAATTTCTTGTTTGACTTTTCACAGCCTGTTCAAGTTTACACATGTTTTATTTTATTTTGTGTTTAAGGTAAACGAACAAGTTAAAAAGTTAAAACATTATTTTCTAGGAATTCCTCAGCTTTACATTGGTCTCGTGATTTATAAACAAACCTTTATTTATTCATATTGATAAACTTTTTTTTACTCCAAGGATAGAAAAATTCCAGATGCGTTTTGAGCTATTTAGTATATATGCATCAAAAACGTTCGGACCTGCCATTGTTTGTTCATCATAGATACCCTCTTTATACAATATAAGGTTTGTGTTGTTTTTTTATCTTTTTGAAAATTTCTTTGAAATTTCATGCTTCAAACAAACTTAAAAATGGGATGAGTCATTCAAATATCATAACTTCTTTTTTTGTTATTTGTGTCGAAACAATGTAAACAGCAATAATTATTCATATATGCATTATCAATTTGTGATATATCTATAGTGTGTATATATCACTGCTGTTAATTTGTTTTTACAAAAGACGACATTATTACCGAGGAAATTATTTCAAATGGATAATAAGATTTCGTACAACATATGGATATTAATTTGGGAATTGACTGTTTAAATGATTGCAATGCAACTTGATATTTGACATAGTATTGTTAAGCACATATCTTTGACTGTTTTATTTCTTATAGAATATGTTTGGTTTAGGGTTTGTAGTGTGACTGCTTTCCATTTTCTCGTTTATGTCGGTTAAAAAGAATAACATTTTCTTTTAATGCAATTATCGAAAAGGTAGTTAATTTCAATTATACTGTTTTGAAAAGAAAAAAAATCAAAAGCAGTTGCGTGAGTGCTTCGACAAAACTACGAAAAGAATGAAGAAATATTATGAAAGATAAATAGAATAAAAAAAATGTATTGTGTGAATTTCTGTAACTAATTGTTCTTTACATCAATCTTCATGAACGTGCATGGAATATTTCCAACTGGACGATACGCAACCAACAAATGATCAATTAACTTTTCTATCAGTCTATATTGATGGGAAACTTATTTAACAATTATTCTACTGTTTGCGTCAGTCGTTTTTGTTTGTCAATGGCCAAACTGTAAAATGCCTGCCCAAAGAGTAAATATATTTTAGAAGATGTACATGTCATATAAGTTACAATGAAACAATTCTCAAAGTCACAATTTGTAAAAAAAACAACTTTATAGGTACAAAAATGTAAAAGTACAATTTCCAACACTGAGACTTGGCTCACACCAAAACATCAAGCTACAAAGGCCCATACTTGGCATTTCATGATGCTTTATATCAAATCGATATTATCATTATGTATTTGACCCATTAGCTTGTTGAATGAAGATTGTACCGACATGTGGTTACATTGATAAGCATGATGCATGGATTACTAACACATATAACGTTAGTGCTTTTGCTTAAATTAAAATTATATGTTTTGTTTGTCAATTAAGATTGAAACCTATTCACATTGCTTGCTAATTGTGAAAATGCTACAAAGGAAGAAGTAAAATAAATAAAAGAATAATAACAATTGTTTTTTTTAAAGTTGTTTTAGCCAGATTGAAGTGATTCACAAATTAAACATATCTAGGGTCTCCATTGATAGAAGAATAATTTTTTAAAAAGTGCCAGATCCATAGGGTAAAGTTCACTTTAGTTTAATTTAACTTTTATTTCCCGATTTAAGTAGTCATTTGACGTGTTACATAATTTATCTTGATTTTATATTGAGGGGTTCAAACGTCAGTTAGTTTAAACATATTTTATTGTTCAAAAATGACAAATGAATCAGACACAAGTTTTTCAACTTAGTTAGTAACGTCTTCTCCAATAAATACATACATGTACGCATGAATGAGCATTACAATGTACATAAACATGAATTAAATCAATTACTATTTAGCATGAAAATATAAAAAATAAATTACATATAAATTTTAAGAATCGATTTAATTGATATTTACCACTTAGTATAACAAATCGAATGCGCCTAATTCAAAAGAACTAAAAGAAAACCCACCAAACAGTGTAAGATAAAAAAATGTTAGTGTACATGACAAGTCATGCGTGTGAATTTGTTAAAATGTTAAATACACACTCGTAGTTAATAGTTACGGGTTAACAGTAAAACGGAATAAATCTACACGTAATTGTAAGTATCAATTTGTTTTTTACCTAAATCCATTGAAATACAAAAGTCAATGATAAAGATCATTTGATTATCATACCCCTAAGAGCATACATTGTTCATATCCTAGTAAGATCTATTACAGAATTACCGAATAAGGTTGTCTACGTTGAGAAAAACGCTTGGTACTTTTTATATACTTTTGTACAAATAGAAAAACACTATAATTTTCTACAGAACTCAATGACTCATCACCAGAGGACAATAACTCAATTGTAATATTCACAGCAAAAACATTGATTTCATTGATCATTAAAAGCCTTTGTGATGAAAAATTGTAACAATATAATAAATATTATTTAGCATCTTCATTGATGAAGCCACATAAACAATTGACATTTTCTACTAAGTTTGCATTAAACGAATCAGATTGAAGAGTGCTACAATGGTTTCGCAACCTTGCATGTAGCAAAGATATTAAACGGTCTTCAGAGTAAAAAAAGTCTCGTAGGGGTTTTGATTCTTATATTATAGCATACGCAATTTGCTTTTCAAAAATGAAAATGTAGGGCTCTGTCTAATATTAATATCTAAAGTGTTCCACAATGTTATGGATGCTGGGAAATAAGAATGTTGATAAACCAATAAAAGAATCACTAGAATTGTTATATTGTGTCTCTTTTGTAAATTGTAATAACTTATATCAGATACAAATTTTGAAACCAAGTCATATAGAAAATCTGGAGCCTGATTGTTAATAATTTTATAAAACATTCTAATGCAGTCTTAACGTTTTTCTTAATTCTCATTGGTTAATCCCATAATTTGCATAGCATCAATTCCACGGTTGAAATGTCATCGGGTATTTGAAGCCGTATCACATATATTCCTACGCGTTTATTTACAAACAAAATGGAAGACCAATCTGAGTATTTGTACGATAGCGAGGAAATTGAACTTTAAGGGCAGTTGATTATGCCAGACTTTGAGTTGAAGTCAGATGTGTTGGAAGAAATGGAAATTGAAGCATCCCAAAGCGATGAGGAACTCGCCGAGGCAATTCATGCCATTGAGGAGACCGAAAGTCATGAATCTCCCGAAACAACAGCACTGTCAGCAGACGACGTACATGTATCTGTACCAGCCATGGAAATACAACAAGAAGTAACAAGCAGATTCGCAAAACTTGACGATGATGCGTTGGAAAAAATCATTTGTGAAACAGAGAGTACTTCAACAAAAAGAGAGACAAAATATGGCGTCAAAATATTCAAGCGTAGGTGTCAATTCTAAAAAAGCAGAATCGTACAGTGTATGATCTGCACAGCTTTATCCCAAATTCCATATCCTATATCTTTTTCTTTTTATATAGTAAACACCTTTCTTTTCAGTCTCTCCAAAATAACACACATATAAATATACAAACCTAAAACATTTATTTCATAACAAGGCAAATAAAGAATAATAATTTTGTTGGACAGAGCAGTTTCTGAATATATTTTTTTTAAAGACTGACATAAATACACATCTTGAGTTCTAAGTACTAGTACATGTACCTTCAATAGATTTTTGTATCAAGAAGGAAAGTTTTTACATGCAAAAATTCACAAATTAAAACAAAAATTTTATGTATATCCAAATCTCGACAGAAAAATGGTTGTGCAGGGCCACTAAGCAATCTGCCCATTTTGCACCAGCAAAACCATACAATATAACGCTTAGGCGGGGAATCGAACCCCGGTACACAACCTTTTTTCTGCATATCTTTTATATCTTTCAGTCTTCAAGGAACATAAAATCAGTTCTTTACAATACTGTAAATTCAGAAATTATTGCGACAAGTGCGACAGGGTTATAATCATAATAATTTAAAATTGGATTTTGAAATTCTTTATATGATCTCAACAGGTTTTTTTTCAATATCGCAAAAATAAGAAATGCATTTTAGTCTTAAATGATAAAATCGCAATTTTAAATAAACGCAATAATTTCTGAATTTACTTTATTCCAATATTGCCTTAGAGTTATAAGAAATAACAGGATTGTAGTTTGAAAATTACTGCTGTTCAATTGCCACTTACACAGTCCTAAATTTAGAAGACAACTGCATTGTATTTTCAAGATCTGAAGGCATCAATTGGGGAATTGATGGTCGCAAATTATTTTACTAGCGAAGCGTTAGCGCAGACAGTAAACAGGTATTTGCGACCACCAAATACCAAATTCATGCCGTCGGAGCTTTAAATTTAGGAGATAACTGTATTGTATTTTAAGCTCTGATGGCATCCATTGGGGATTTGATGGTTGCAAATTAAGTTTACAGGCGACGCGTAAGCAGAGACAGTAAACGGGTATTTGCGACCATCAAATCCCCAATTGATGACGCCTGAGCTTAAAATACAATTAATTAATTATCGGTTGATAATTGTCTCATAATCATTAACAATCATACTCGTCTTCTTATTTTTATATTAAAAGTGGCCATCAATTTGCAAAAATACATTGTAAAAAACTAGACACAGATATTATATAAACAGTGCTTAGGAGATAAAAAAGAGGGACGAAAGATATCAAAGGGACAGTCAAACTCATGAATCTAAAACAAACTGACAACGCCATGGTTAAAAATTAAAAAGACAAACAATAGTACACATGGCATAACATAGAAAAACAAAGAATAAACACGAACCCCACCAAAGGCTAGGGGTAATCTCAGGTGCTCAATAAGGGTAAGCAGAACTGCTCCATACGTGGCACCCGTTGTGATGCCTGTGTGATATCAAATCTGATAAATAGTCTTACTCGGTAGGTCATATTCATGAAAGGGAAGGGAATTGTAGTTACGACCTAAGGAACATATCTGATATCATTTGTGAAACTGTATTTTAATCACACAATTCATGCTGTCAGATTTTCTAAAAAAAATTGTTATGTTTATTCTAATAAAACTTGCAGACAGAAAACAAAGTCAAATCAAGCACTTAAAATTTTAAAATACTGTTCTAAATATCAAGCTCTGACGGCATTGATTGGTAATTTGATGGTCGCAAATTAGGTGTACTGGCGATGCCTTGACAGAGACAGTTAACCGGTATTTGGGACCATCAAATCACAAATTGATGCCATCGCAGCTTGAAATAAAAAGATCATTTTCATTGGATAACATCACAAATTTTGATGGCATCAATTAGGAGATAACTGTATTGTATTTTAAGCTCCCACAGCATCAATTGGGGATTTGATGGTCGCAAATTAAGTTAACTAGCGATGCATTATCAGAGAGTTAGCAGATATTTGCGACCATCAAATCCCCAATTGATGCCGTCGAAGCTTATATTGTCATCTCCACTCTAAAACTGACAAAAACAATGTTAAAACATGTATTTACAACTTGTCATATGCTGTCTGTGTTTCCGTTCCATAGCATCAATTGTGTAAATAAGTGTTGTTATCCAATCAAAATGAATTTTACAAATGTTGTTGCATTATAATTAAAATGGAATTAACAAACGACAATGTTGCACTAGTATACATGTAAATAACTATTAAATTAAAAATAGAATGATATATTTATCATTAAAATTCTTTTTTTTTCTTCTTACAGAATGGTTGACTGAAACAAAACAAGACTCAAACTTTGAGCAATTTTCAACAGAACAGCTTGATCATATTCTTAGAAATTTTTATGCAGAGGTTCGAAAAACAGATGGTCAACTATATGCAAAGAGCACTTTTGTAAGCATAAGAGCGTCTATAAATAGATATTTACGAGCACCACCACACAACAAATCATTCTCTCTACTTGAAGATAAACAGGATTTTCACAAATCTAACCAAATGTTTACAGCTATGATAAAAAAATTGCAAAGGGAAGGCCTTGATGTCACAAAGCATCACTTGTCAATCTCAGATGGAGACCTTGAAAAGCTAAGGTTGTCAGGTGTTCTCTCCACCAAAAATCCTAAAGCACTACTACGTAAGGTTTGGTTCGACATTTTACTTGGTTTTGGAAGACGCGGTCGTGAGAACCAAAGAACTTTTACTGACAAAACGTTTGCTATTAACCAAGATGACAGAGGTTTCAAGTATATTGAAATGGTTGTAAGTGAAACAACAAAAAATCACAGAGGGGGACTTGGGGATGATAATTTTGAGAAGTCACCAAGAATTTACGCAACATATAAGGAAGGCTGTCCAGTGGAATCTTTTGAATTGTATATGGACAAACGTAACCCTAAGTCTGAATGCTTCTTTCAGCTTCCGAGAATCAAGTTTTTAGCTTCCGACACAACATGGTACACCAGTAGGCCCTATGGAGAAAGGATGTTGAATGAAATGATGAAGGCCATCTCAAAAGATGCTGGTTTAACCAAAGTATACACCAACCACTGTATCAGAGCTACAACAATCAACGTTTTGGCACACTCAGGTGTCTCTGACAGGGAAATTATGAAGATAACTGGCCACAAATGTGAAAGAAGCTTAAACTCTTATCATTCAGATTCCAGTGATAAGCAAAAAAGGGATTACTCTGCCATACTCCAGGGAGAATCCAACACTGGTGAAACCCCAAACGCTATTGTCCCAGTCGTATCATCGGGTTCTATTTCTAGCCTACAGCAAAATTTCGCCATTGGCATTGCTAACGACACGAGAATGCCTTTGACACAGATAAACAATACGAGTCATAATGTAATGCAACAGATTAATAACTTACCACGAGCTCCAATGTATCAAAAACAGTTTGAGGTGAATAATTCCACTGTACATGTCTACAATTACCACATGAATCATTCAGGAAACCAGTAATTTTGACAACTTTGTGATGACATCTTCTTTCCACAATTTTCGGCGCCATCTTTCCCAGGATGCAGTTGATTGAACTTTGAAAAAAATAATAATTCTAGAACTGCAACTGTTGTTTTTAAAAAAAAAACTTTTTAAAAAGAACTTTAAACAATCATCTTTCATTATTCTTATATTTGTAAAGCCAAATTTATTAAAATGAGGTAGACACAAGTTCGAACTATTTCTTGCGTATGAAAGCTGTTATTGGCCCTCAGGTAATCGATGTGTACTGACAAGTGTGTACTATTAGGCACACAATAAGTGTTAGGAGAAAATGAACTTCTTTAGAATGGAAATAACAGTATTGTATTTTAAGCTCCGACGGCATCAATTGGGGATTTGACGGTCGCAAATACCCGTTTACTGTCTCCGCTAACGCGTCGCCAGTAAACTTAATTTGCGACCATCAAATCCCCAATTGATGCCGTCGGAGCTTAAAATACAATACAGTTATCTCCTAATTGCCAATATTTTTACCTCCCGCCTAACGCTTAATTTTTCCCATCCAGTCTCCCTGTAAATAGCGTTTCCGCTAGCATAACTTAGTAATCCAGTAACTATGCGAACAGCCTCGATTTGAATATTTTCTATCGGATCAGAATTTATGTTCCCACAATTATCACAAACTTCTGATTAATACTCAAGTATTAGACGAATAAACATCATATATTTCTTTTTACCAAATATTCCCTTTTTAATCGATATTTTAGTTTGCGTAAAAACATTTAGCTGCTTCGTTGTTTTCTCAATCAGTTTAACAATATGCTTATTCCATTTACAATCATTACTTAATATGACACCTAGATGTTTGTGCTCGGTTACTGGTTTCATTGTAGCACCACCAAAATCAAAACGAATAGCGCTCTATATATTTTTTCAAACTGAATATCATAATATCAGTTTTATTAGGATTAAACTTCGCTAGCCATTTGTCTGACCACTTACTTCAATAATTAAGATCTCTACTGATTGAATTTTTAAAAGTGGATTCATCAGGTACAGTATGACCTATTGAAGTATCATCTGCAAAAAAGCCTTCCGAATCCAGACATCCCATCAGCTATATCATTTATGTATATTAAAAACAAAAAGGGTTCTTATACCGATCCATGAAGCACACCAGAGTTGAATTTTCGAATGTTTGATAATGAATCTTTTATGACAACTCTTATGAGATCGTCTAGACAAGCAACTTTTCAACCAACATAGCAAGTCTCCTTTTATACCATATGTTTTAAGTTTATGTAAAAAAGCCTTAATCCAAACAGTATCAAATGCTTTGCTTATATCAGCAAATGTAATGCTTGTTAAAACTCAAAATTTTGTTATACAATTCTATCAACTGATGCGAAGTTGAGTATCGTGGAATAAATCTGGATTTATACTTGTATAATGTTTATTTTCATTTAAATGGTTAAGAATATTTTTAAACCAATCTTTTCAAAAATTTTACTCACACATGACCATAAGGAGACTAGCCTGTAAATAGACGGTAATTGTCATCACTTTTGAATAAGGGAATAACATGTGCAATCTTCCATTGGTCTGGAAATATTTTATAATTTAAAGATTTGTTAAAAAGTACACATAATGGTTTTGGAATGTTAATTCTAACAGCAAGTATCATTCTATTGCTAACGATATCTGGCCCAACAGCTTTATTAACATTGAGCGTCGAATGATTATCAAGTACATCTTGTTTACTACCTCCAATTTGTGAAATAAACTCAAGACGTCGGTCAGGTTATTTACTTTGTTCCTTTGTTGTTTAAATTTCGTTTCTGTGGCTGTACTTTTTGAGCGAATAAATCTATTACGAATCCTGTTGTGTTTTCTCGTTTCACGCCGAAAATTCGAAACTTTATCGTCACACCTTATAGTAACCCTTCCCATGTAGGTGTACACTCGGAAGCTATATTAAGAAATGAGTCTGTGAAATTAGTCGCAGCAACATTAACGTCACTTGGATCTGAAATTATATATTCTTATTTGTTTCAACTACTTTTTGTTTCATAAGGTCATAATCACCTTTTTCATAATCCCACACTAATCTATGATAAGTTCCTTTTTTACTACAACCACAATCGATAGTGACGTATGTTCCATCATGATTACCAATACCTCTATTAAAAGGTATTGTGTCTTTATCTAAAACCGGTATCGAATCAGTGACTAAAATAGGATCAAGTAAACAAGTGCTACCTGTTCATGTGTAAAAATGAGTAGCTTTGTAAATTATGTTAACAAGGCTATTGATGAAAAAAATTCTCTCATATTTGACGGTAGATCTGACAAAGTTTTTATTCAGGTCACCTAAGCAAATTATGCAATTATTTAACACAGGGCATTTTTCAACATTTGATCAAAATGCTGCCCGAAATACACCGAAGATTGCCGTTCGGACCTATAGTTGATGCTTATCGATATTGATCGCAATTTAGATTTTAACTCAAACCACATACTCTCAAGTTGATAATTCTCCAAATCATGTCGACGAGTTATTCCAACATACCTTTTATAATACATAATAAAGCCACCCCAGGAGAATTCCTATATTTTCGAACTAATATTTCAACACCAGATATATATAAATCAGGATCTGTAAAAATCTGTAAAATACGACATCGTAAGCTTCCATTATATCGACAATATAATTCAGTTTATTTCTAAGGTTTCTTCTATTTCCATGGAAAATTGACAATGTTTTCTCAGAAATGTTTGGTGCGCGCGCGCTCAGGACCCGCGTTCGGTTCGATATCATCACATATTAGCAACAAACATAATAAAAGTATGTAAAATGAAATCATATTAGCAGAAGATATGTTTAATTTAAAAATACATAGTTTAAGTCTTGAAACATTCGTAGATAAAAACGACATGTAATTCAGTCACTGAGAACGGTACAATTGGTTTTTTTTTCTCAAACAACCCAGACTTATCTTTTGATAATTGTCTTATTGTCATTCTTTATGCTACGATTACATTACTCATTGTCAAATACCAAACCATACATGTAAATGACAGTTTGAAAATAAGACTGCTTTCTAAATTATGATACAAGATAAAAACACATATAAAAACCAATTGTTCGGAGAACAATTGCATGTCTCTCCACTTCTGATGATTTGTTTTGATATGAAAATATTTAAATTCGGTTTAAAATGTCATTTCCAGTGTCAAATGAAAGTTAAGTGAAAAGATATATAGTTTCTGTATACTTTTCAATGAATTAAGTAAAAACAAAGAGCTACTTCCTGTTTACAAAGGTCACTTCCTAAAAAACTGTCTACGTTTGATTGTTGTTGTTGTTGTTTGTCTTTCGTTACCTTGTCAGCCATTTTGTGTGTTCTGAACTCTACTTTAAAATCACTTTCAAAAATCTTAACAAAAGTCACTATTTGGTCACTCAAAAATCCGAATAAACTATAACAGCTTGACATATAATGTCTATTTAGTTACAGAACCAGAAAACATCTCATTTAGTCACCCACAATGTTCACCCCTTCATATTCAAGGATACATAACTCAGTTTCAAACTTCAGTAAACCGTTAACCAAAGAAAACAATCTTCGAACGCACTCAATTCATTTAATAGTGTAATAATCAATTAATGATCATAGATCAATTTTAACAAAGTTTCATAGTTTGTACCATATCAGGAGAGAGATTTAATCCATTCGTATGATGTGTTTGAGCTTTGATTTTGCCATTTGATTTGGGACATTTTGGAGTTCGGTGAATTTGTGATTTTACTTTTTAAATTTTATTTTAACAGTGACATCGTCAATGGCGACAAGTACATCAGTGTGCGCAGTATGCGACCATCAACACCAAACTATACAATCAACTCACTGGTGTATAGAGTGTGAAGAACCATTATGTACTGGCTGTAAAGAACATCATAATGTTTTGAAGGCAACAAGAAATCACAAAACGATTTTTATCTCAGATTATCAATTATTACCATCCGCTGTAACCGATGTAAATCAGTATTGTATTTATCACAATGAAATATATCAACTTTATTGTAATAAGCACGAGAGTCCAATATGCAACAAGTGCGTAAAGGATCACGGGAAATGTGGAGAAATACTTTCACTGGATGAGCTAGTAAAAGACATCAAGACTTCAGAGTCCTTCGTTGACCTAGAGCACAGTCTGGACGACATATTTACTAATATAAATCTTATTCGTAAAGACAGAGAGTCGAATATAGAAAATATAACAGATCAAAAGAAGAAAATAGCTGCACAAGTTTGTTACTTAAAAATGCAGATCAACCAGCATGTTGAGAAACTGGAAAAGGAGTTCACCAAAGAACTAGACCAAATTGAATTTGATTGCTGCAACCAAATGCATTCGATTGTGTCATCTTTGCAAGATAAAGCAAAGGAAATAAATCAGATCAAGTCAGAAATCAAGAGCACTAAGAAATACGCATCAAATCTGCAAGCATTCCTACGTATGATGGACATTCAGTCAAAAACCACTGAACTCGAAAAACATCTCCAGTTTTGTATCCAAAATGAGTATCACGAGAAAATCATCATAGAGAGTGAAACAAACACTAAGATATATGATTTTCTAACTGTTGAGAGGTTAGGGTCCATTAAAGTCAAGAAAATTCCGTCTACTAAAATTGACCTTATAAGAAGGAAAGACAGACAAGCCCAAATAATGGTTCCTAAAGCAATAAAATCAATCAACGATGTCAAACTTGAACTCTTACGAAAATTCGACACGAATTGTAATCTCACTACTGGTTGTTGTGTTACAAATAAAGGAGAATTTCTGTTCACAAATTATGAAGCTAACAATGAAAAAGTAAATGCAATTAATGCCGATGGTGAAGTTGTATATGCAATTCCCCTTACAGACCCGTACAGTGCGTTTGATGTAGTGTCCTACGATGGCTCTACACTAGCTGTATCAACTGGATGTTCTCTGACACAGCCTGGTATCGTTTTTGTTGATCTTATCAAGAGAAAAATAAAAAAATTCATCGACTTACCTGATAGTCCGTTTGGAATAACTTATGACGGTAAATCATTGATCTGTTGTGTTGCAGACAAAAACTTACATGTGATATCTTGTACAGACTACAGTATCACCACAATCCCTATCACTGCCTCGTCGTGTTATTCATACGTTTCAACGTATGATGACAAGATTTTCTATACAAATCCGCATAAACACACAGTAACATGCCGTTCATACAGTAGGGAACTAGTGTGGGAGTTCAAAGATAAAAGCGTGTTAGATCGTCCGCTAGGACTGACCGTGGATAACAACGGGAATGTTTTTGTTGTTGGAGAGTTGTCATGTAATATTATTGTCATATCTCCTGATGGAAAACAGTGCAAACAAATACTGACCAAGAAAGATGGTCTTAAAAGGACGACAGCAATTTTCTTTGACAAAGTGAGGAATCAGCTGTTAGTAACAATTGGAACCGACTTTGCAAATGTATATGACATTTCTTACGGCTAATGCAATATCATCCAAGGAGACTTGTGTCATATCATTGTAATTTTAGCTGCTATAATTTTTCTATTGAATGTACCCATGTCATGTCCACAAATCTTCCGGGACTGATTTCTGCTGAAGTTAAACACACGTGTTGTGCAATGTGATAAAAAGATGCAAATGGAAAACTTGTTTAATGAGTTAAATATATCTTGTTATATAGTCTTACACAAAAGAAACACATATTTTCTATATATGATTGCTGAGTTAGGAAATAGTTTAATAAAAAAAAGTTATATACCGTGTGTTCTATGAAAATAATAAGATACTTAGGATAAACTTCAAAGGATATCAAAACAACTTGTTGTTAAAGTATATCATGATAGAAAGCTGACGCAAGTTATACGTTAGTGTGACAGCAACTACACAATTATATAGAAAATATTAAAAATGTCAATCAATTTCTTGCAGTAAAATATAAAACTCCATATTTCTAAAATATCTACAATATCACTTGATAAGTTTAGCAAAATATGTCATGTACTCATTGTATGTTTTGGCAAAGCATTTATTTGAATAACAAAAACAAAAGAGAAGATGACAAGACAACAATACAAAGTTATACGTAAAAAAAAGCAAAAAAAAACAAAACAGCATGGCAAAAAGAAAGCAAAGAAGAGAAAGGAAAAAATAGTCGACCCTAACACCAAAGTCTTAAGATTGCACAACTCAAATCCTGCGAAAATCAGCTGTTACAAATGGAAAACTTCTGTCTTTTTTCATAACGCTAAGTATTAGGCCTACCCTCTTTGTCAATTTGTATATGTAATTCGAGATATAAGATAGACGTAATCTCATCCTAATGAAATTAACAAAGTCACCAATCTCTGAATAATTTAGTGAAAGAACATCATCGATGTATTGGAAAGTGAAATCAAATGACGAGTGGCACAATTGGTTTCCCCAGCAAAACCACTATAGGTTGCAATTCTGTAAATATAGACAATGCAATTTCCCATAGGAACTCCCTTTTCGGCTAAAATTGTGACAATTTTACTATGAAGTTTTTTGAAAAATAATATTCCAAAACGGAAAGTTTATATGCGCTTCTATTTTATTCAAAGGTCAAAATATAGGACTGTGCGGCATATTTTCAACATTTATATGCCCTGAAATTCGAGGAGTTTAAACTTATACTAAAATTCTATACACCGTTACCTCCATTTTTGAACCTCCTCAGAATTAGAATTTAGGCGCTACCATGTTTTTCTAAACTGTTTACATTTCCAAGCAATGTCTCTATCAGCTGAAACACAGAAATCATAAATGGGAACCAGTACGTTAACAAATTAACATATCTATGAATATTATATATCTCCCTAAAAGAGGCGTGGTTTGAGAGACAGCTGTATTTACAAAGAGCAATCTATAGTAAAAGAAATAAAATTGAGAATGGAAATGGGGAATGTGTCAAAGAGACAAGGCGTCCTTCAGCTGTCCCCTAAACAAATATATACTAGTTCAGTGATAATGAACGCCATACTAATTTCCAAATTGTACACAAGAAAATAAAATTAAAATAAAACAAGACTAACAAAGGCCAGAGGCTCCTGACTTGGGACAGGCGCAAAAATGCGGCGGGGTTAAACATGTGTGTGAGATCTCAACCCTCCCTCTATTCCTCTAACCAATGTAGAAAAGTAAACGCATAACAATACGCACATTAAAATTCAGTTCAAGAGAAGTCTGAGTCTGATGTCAGAAGATGTAACCAAAGAAAATAAACAAAATGACAATAATACAGACTACTAGCAGTTAACTGACATGCCAGCTCCAGACTTCAATTAAACTGACTGAAAGATTATGATTTCATCATATGAACATCAGGCACAATCCTTCCCATTAGGGGTTTAGTATCATACCATCATAACATATATGAGAAGAACATAACCCGTGTCATGCCAACAACTGTTTTTTAGAATAAGTGTGTTTAGTTCCGACGCAAAGACCTTATCAGTGACTCAATATTAACGCCAAAATATGCAATCTTTAATGACTTGACAACAGTATCGTAATTATATCCCTTCTTAATAAGTCTATTCAAAGGTTTTGTAGGTTTCTGAGGTGAATACTGACACCTTTGTGCTTTATACAGAATATTTCCATAAAAAATTGGATGTGAAATACCTGAACGTATAAGAAGTCTGCATGTTGAGCTATATTTACGAATGATGTCTTTATACCGATGATAAAATTTAGTAAATGTTTTGACTAGTTTGTGATATCGAAAACCCTGGTGTAATAATTTATCAGCATATACTTTGCCAATAATATAAATCCAGCAGTGAAATGAAAATGAAACTGTATTAATAACATACATTCAACTTCATCAGGACAGCTCACATATAATCATAAAAAAAGACAAGAAAGTTTAAGACCACAAACGATAAGCTTTGGCTTGTTTAGGTTTTAACTTAACAAATGTTTAGCAAAGTTAGGTTTGCTTCTTAAGAAGAAAGAAAATTGTGAAATAATTGTTTTTTTAGCAACAAGTTCTTTTTCTTCTTTCAAAAACAGATAGCAAAATTCCAAAAAAAATCATTAAGAAGAGTTTCATGAACACTGACAAAATCAAACGCTATCAATCAACTGCAATTTTCCAGACTTGATATTGGTATTTTCCTAAGAAAATGTCCAGTTTAACAAACTTAAGGTGTGTACACCGCCCGTTAACATACTACTAATAATTGTGACAACGTGACTTCTATAGGAGCAATGGGTCAAATTGTTTCTTTGTTCTTACTGTACAAACACGTTCAGTATCAAAATGCACAATTTATTACTATTTGTATTAATAAATGTATCTAATATGCAAACAACCCTTTTATCATCTTCCACAGTGGATAAATGAAACACGTGATTACTGTCGCAGAACCGTACAAGTACATATATATCGCGATCAATTTATATATGCCTCTAGATGAGAACCGATTGAAACGACCAACCTATTTATATATACGAACATAAAATAATCACCCCTCTGACATTTCCTTATTTTTCAAAACGTTCACGTTTTGTTAAGTTAAAGTTTTAATTGCAAAATTGGGCGATTTTGGAAATATCAACCTGTCAAGGCTGACAATTAAAAGAATAAGCTTAAGAAAAAAAAACAGTTTTTATGTAAGAGCAAAAAAAGGTAAGTGTATTTTATACTGTTAAACGCTCCAGAGAATAGAACACAAAAGGATTTCCCCCCCAAAAAAAACACACTTTACTGAAAAAATTTCTACCTCACCTCTTTTATTACCACTGGGTCGATGTCTCTGCTGGTGGACATTTTGTCCCCGAGGACATCATCCGCCCAGTAGCAAAACTACAATTGCATGAACTTACGAAGAACTAACAGGAAACTGGCTCGGACGTCGCCCAGTATAAAAAGGTCCGAAACAGACGTCACCATGGACACGGTGTCGTCTGATACGGCAGGTGTCCCCTCATCACCAGACATGACAAATAACCCAAACACGACTCATTCAGATCATCGTCCTAGTGATAACAGCAATATTACACATATACAGCCTTGTTCAGTTCTCCTTAAAGACATTTTGGTTTTTGATTACACAGTACAACACTGTCGCATTTCAAAATGTGAGACCAAAGGCTGCAAAACTTGTGCTATTTTAATTACAGATGCTGAATTCACTAGCAATTTGACCAAGAAGTCATATTTTACCAGAAGTTACGATGATCTGAATTGTAAATCGATAAATGTCGTCTACGGATTAGAGTGCAACCTTTGCGGCTTGGTATACGTCGGTGAAACGAAAGGAAGGCTAAACAAACGTATGTGCGGTCATAGATCAGACATTAACCTCAATGCTAACGACATTCTATACCAGCATTTCAATCAGCCCGATCATTCCATCGTTTCTATGACAGTTCGAATTATTGAAAAAATATACCATAGCTCGAACAATCCTAATCTTTCAACGACTCTCCGTAGACAAAAAGAAGACTACTGGATTAGACAATTGGGAACTGCAACACCGTATGGCTGCAATGACAAAATTGATGGTATAGGTATTCTATCTAGTCCTTCCTGTAACTCGGTGAATGTGATGAATATTTTCAACTCGACTCCTCGACGTAGACGTAGTCATGGCCATCGTCATTATACATCACCCTCTCTGCATGATGTCTCTATTAATGACTTGCTGCCATGCATACAAAAACCGTTAGGTATTCATCACATTCGCACGAAACTTTATTCATTACCCCTTTCAAAACTTCATTCTCTGTTCAATTTATGTTTGGAATCCACTGTAACAAACCCTCATTCAAACCAATACAAACTACAAGCTATAATTTCGGATATTGCTAGTCACAGACTTTTCAAGCCAGTTCGCATTGAAAAAGATGAAAAAGAGAAAAGATCTTTTCTAAATCTTTTCTTTGCCAACAAAGGTCTCGATGGCGTCAACCTAGGCAATATCCTTCATCATAAATTAGTTCAATCGAAAATACCTCCTTATTTCAAAGACCAGTCTGTACCAATAATTTCTTATACCTATACCAAACCTATTGCAACTAAAATTTTCAATTACAAACGTGTTTTGTAGGATCTCGATATTGACGACTTCAAGTCTAAACCTCCTGATTGCACTTGTGCTAGTTCCCAATTCACATATAATCCTGCTGGCCACGTTATTACCGGTGACCTTAACATTGTTAATAACACTTCTCTACGAAACGTGTTATCGAAAGGTCCAAAATATCGTGAGCCTAAATCCATCAATTGGAAACATCACTTTAAATTTTGATGGATTCAGTCGAGGATTATGCCAGGCAATGGGCTAAGCGCGAGAAGGAAGACGTAGACACTCTATCCGAATGGATTAAGGCAGTGAGGTCGTTAATACAAATCAGAATTAAGAAACTGAATGGGTCCATCAATGCCCATGCTACGTCAATCTTCAAAGATCCAAATGTTGCTAAACACCTATCTGACCTCCATGATGAATATGTTGTTGTCCCCGCAGACAAAGCCCCAAATAACATCGTTTTTATCTGTAAAAGTCATTACATTAATTGCTTGATAAACGAGTTAGGTATAGACAATTCACTTGGAAACCCAACATATACCCTCACGACACTTACCAAAGAGGAAATCCTGGATAATCATAGGTCTGTTCTTTGTTCCTTTGGTATTTCAACCAAAGATGAAGAACTGGATCTTCCATCACTGTATTGGATACCTAAACTACATAAGTGTCCTTACAAACAACGGTATATTGCTGGGTCTTCCAAGTGCTCCACGAAACCCCTTTCTAAATTATTAACATCCATTTTATCAGCAATCAAAGACGGGCTTCAAAGTTATTGTGAAACTGCCTATTCTAGAGGTGGCGTGAATCAGATGTGGATACTTAAAAATTCCAAAGATCTTTTAGAGTACATACAATCTAACTCTCTTTCATTTTGTAACAGTATTAAAACATTTGACTTTTCTACTCTTTACACAAGTATTCCACATTCCAAACTAAAAGACAAATTAAAAGAGTTGGTATTACTTTGCTTCATAAAAAAGAATGGCCAACGTAGATACAAGTATCTTGTCTTAGGGAGGGATAAATCATACTTTGTAAAGAACCATTCTGATTCAAACAAAAAATTCTCTGAAACCGATATTATCAAGATGCTTGATTTCTTGATTGACAACATATTTGTTACGTTCGGAGGACGTGTTTTTCAACAGACTGTCGGCATCCCAATGGGAACAAACTGTGCCCCTCTACTTGCTGACTTGTTTCTTTATTATTATGAGGCTGACTTCATGCAGGAACTTCTTAGGAAGAAAGATAAGAAGTTAGCAATATCCTTTAACTCTACTTTCCGCTATATAGATGACGTTCTTTCACTAAACAATTCAAAATTTGGTGACTATGTGGATCGCATCTATCCCATCGAATTGGAGATAAAGGATACTACAGATACAGTTAAGTCGGCTTCATATCTTGACTTACATCTAGAAATTGACAATGAGGGTCGGTTGAAGACAAAACTTTACGACAAAAGAGATGATTTCAGCTTTCCAATTGTGAACTTTCCATTTCTAAGTAGCAACATTCCAGCAGCACCTGCATACGGGGTATATATCTCCCAATTGATACGATATTCCCGTGCTTGCATTTCCTATCATGATTTTCTTGATAGAGGGTTACTGCTCACAAGGAAGCTATTAAACCAAGAGTTCCAAATGGTGAAGTTGAAATCATCCCTTCGTAAATTTTACGGACGCCATCACGAGTTGGTTGACCGTTATGGAATAACCGTTTCACAAATGATATCGGATATGTTCCTTACGTCGTAACTACAATCCCCTTCCCTTTCATGAATTTGACCTACCGAATTAGACTATTTACCGGATTTGTAATCACATAAGCAACACGACGGGTGCCGCATGTGGAGCAGGATCTGCTTACCCTTCCGGAGCACCTGAGATCACCCCTAGTTTTTGGTGGGGTTCGTGTTGTTTATTCTTTAGTTTTCTATGTTGTGTCATGTGTACTATTGTTTTTCTGTTTGTCTTTTTTCATTTTTAGCCATGGCGTTGTCAGTTTGTTTTAGATTTACGAGTTTGACTGTCCCTTTGGTGTCTTTCGTCCCTCTTTTACTTTATAAGCATTATTTGTATAAAATTTCTAATGTGTGCCGTTTATTATCATGCCAAAAAAAGAGACGATAGTTACCCATAAAACGTACTAAAAGTCGAAGAAAAACAGACAACAACGTGGCAAATAATACACTTAGAACTGACTTAGGCAAAACCAGTCTACAAAACACTAAAATACAATCAAATTAGGGTTCATTTAATTTCAGTTCTTTATAAGTAAAAAAAATAATTCTGTCGGAAAGTCTTCTTGCATTGCCCTGAATCTGCTGAATTAAGTATCTGTTTTTAATCTTTTGATATCGTTTTCAATTATAGAAAATGCTATGCGTAGTTCTGACAAAAATTGATCCATATAATGCAGTCGCTTTGTAGTTCATGTTAGGCGAAATGAGATTATATTACTAATGAAACACACTTTTTGTTTCGTTCACTTTTAGCGTTGCTGGGTTTACCTAGATCAGGAGCTCTTACACCTTTTAATCGGTGTGACAATCGACACCAGCAAACTTTTGATCACTTAGACAGTTAATGCTCTATTGTTCTCGACTCACCAAAAATCCGATTCATGGTATACAATATAGAACCAACGTACAAAATTACCATATAAAGAGTATTTGGGTCGTCTAAAAATGATTAAAAAGACTCCATAAGGTGAATATTAACATACCAGTTCACCTTGACATATACTGATAGTCACTTAATTTAATACTCATATGACCAATATTATCGTGTTATTGACATTCGTCATATGATCAATAAAACAAACATTGATAACACGTAAATGATGAATACATGTGCACCCAATTGTTCAAATTGAAGGATTGTATACTTTGTTGTCACATTTGGATTCTATTTTTTTGCAATACCAGTGCAGTATGTATTTATAAATGTTAATATCAGAAACGTTTTGAATTGATATAAGACATAGCAAACTATCTGGGCATGACATGCTTTATGAAACAATTAAAAAAGAATAACAAGCAATACTTTACCCGAAAGACAAATCTTTTGAACGGAATAAATCGTAAACAGGTGAAATTATTATGATTTCTCAACACAACAAGTATCTGATTCTTTTACACAATACTAAATATAAAAAAAAAATCAACAGATCAACAGATTTTTGAAATAGTTGAAAACTGGCTCTTTCCAATATTTAATTTCAATTCTTGTAAATTCAATCTCAAGTTGCGTAAATGTTTATTTGTCTTGACTATAATGACGATAGTATGAGCGTACTGAATGTAACGGGTAATATCCTTCATTTATGATATAGTTTAGCAATCGTTTGTTTCTTTGTTCTTGAGACATAGTAAGAAAGTATACAAAAAAAAAAAAACCATAAAAAAACTATCCTGCTAAGGGTTTGTGGAAATTATTCTGTGAAGTTTAACTCTAATGATTGTCATATACTTTTAATTAACGCAATTCATTGTCCTTAGCCATAACTTTTGATATAGATATGGATAATGATGTCGAATGATATAGTTATCATTCAATGCAATATCGGTCAAATGTTTATTCTTATTTAGTTAAGATCCAAGATGATCTAACTCTGAACTGTATATAGTAAGTTCAATTCGTTAAATGGACAAACTCATACAAAACCTTGAAAAATACTTAAATTAAGTTATCTTATCGATCTCATGACCAGTCACATATTTAACGTCATGTGATTACATGTAATATCGCACTTTTATCATACATTAACTACCAGTTTGCATTCTATTATTCATGTTATTTTTTACATTCTAACGAGTTTTACTTTTGATCTTAAAAAGACCTTCTTCATGAATCTACGGCTATTTTAAGTTAAGGTTTGCAAACACAGGGAGATAACTCGAATTCAAATAATTGAAAAAAGAGGGACCCGCCATTTTGAATTTCTCGGATCAACCAATGTTCGATTACTACAATATTGTCGAAAATAAAATTACAACTTCCTCAAAATAGTCGTTTTGATGTGGTTTTATAAAAATTTGAATCGTAGAAGTAGCGTATTGACCTTCAGTTTGTTACTTTTCATGTATATGACGTCACGTTTAGCCATAACGTCTTTGTGCAAAAACCATTCATGAAGTTTGGCGGAATTTTATTTTATTTCAAATTTATACATTTTTATGCCCCCCTGCCGTAGCAAAAGGAGCATTGCGTTTTACCCTTGTCTGTTTTACGTCCATCCTTACGTACATATTATAGTGTATGTTTGTCCAAATTAAAATTGGTTTCCGTTCTTTAGTATGACTCAACCAACTGATATGAAATTTTTGAAATATGTACCATGCTTATTTCCACAAACACACAATAAGTTTGAATGTTGATGTCGTCACTGTTACCGTTCTTAGCTAGAAGTATGAAAGGTCGGATAGGGAATACCTTTCTCCTTTCTCTTGTCTAGCTCCCGCCGTAAAACATAAAAATAAATAATGTATGGGAAGCTCATTTCAATAAAAATCGCTCTAATGTCTTAGTTTTATGTCTTGCCCCGTCTTGTCCTTTCACAAGTTATAGAGGTGTTTAATCTGCTTAAAGAACCTCATTAACAGACTGTTAAGCTGTATTATTCATTGAATTTTTAAGTCTAATGCACGCCGTTTCCAAATGTTTTTTTGATAAAGTTTATAAATATAAATCATAGCCTGAGAAAATTGATAAAAAATAAGGCACATTTTTTGTGACACTTATAGTCAATTTCTCTAAGAAAGCCATTCGTTTTAAAATGGTTTGAACTTTCATATTACGCCGAAAGTTTAACTTATTGAGATGCGTTAAATATATATATTTATAGGATATTTTTTTGGCATAATTTTTACAAATGACAGAATGTTGAACTTGGTCTTTTCAAATGGTCAGTTTGCAAGGTTTGTCCGAAAATACTCACACAACCCACACGTTTACATCATTCAAAATATATGTCATTTTATCAATCACTTTTACAACTGACGGAATGTTTTTAATACTATTTTTAAGGGATGCATTGAAAATGTGTCTTTCAGACACAACTATGTCAAATTGTATTTTATAATCGTCCTGAGTATGCAAGAAGTATCTGCAAATGCAAAAAGCGGAACTCGGACAAATGATAAACAACATTATAAATAAAGAAATAGAAAACAACTAAATGCCGGGCAAACGACATTGCATCAAAAATTAGTCGTGTTAGTGAGTTCTGCTTTAATTGTGGCATCCTTCATGTTGCTCAGGTATGTAGATGAAAAGCCTTATCCGGTAGGTCAAGGAAAAGAGGACGCACTGTTACGCCAATTGGAAACCGTGATTCCTTAACTGTCAGCCAAAAGCGTGATGGCGTCCATTAAATTTCTCCATAGATCGATATGAACTTACCGTTGATTTACTAGCTTCCTTCTAAACAGCAACAATATTCTAATAGAATAGCAATTAAAAATTATCTCGAAAAAGAAATTTTTGTAGGATAACCTCAGGATTCCCCTTCCTATGACCTTTAATTATATATATTTGTTATGTATTTTAATCATTGACATGTGTGGTGAAAGTAGTCAGTAGCAAAAAAGTTTTGTTCAGTGCATGGTTGTAATTTCTATTTAAATCTTTTATATTAGGAGTCAATTATAACTTAACCAGGCAAACAGCAATAAAAACGTCGTTCCTTGGCTTTTTTGTCGTTTTTTGTGTTGCTTTTTTTGAAGTACATTAACTGATTTTGTGTCATTGATGGATACTCCATATCCCTCGTTTATGAATTCTTATAGAATTGATTGTTCTTTTTTTCGGTCTTGTTTGGTCAAATAGTTTCCGGACAAGTTTAAGTACTTACTATCTTTCGTTTAAGAATATTTATTGTTTCCGGTGAAGGAAAATGTAAGAAACGGAAAGTATAAGATGTTATTTTTAGTATATATTCTTTTATCTTTTACATGTATCTTCGATAATAAATGAATAATAAAAACACAAAGTTTCTACATTATTGGCCATAGTTTTATTTGCTCTTTATGTGTAAGGCGATTCTGCTGCAGGCAAAATCAAATAAAATTGTTCGGATGCACGCAAGTCTTATGATTTTATAATGGTCAATATTTAATTAAAACAAAGTTACTTATTGAATAAAAGTTCAAATATGACGACCTTTTTGATAAAACATATATATAAGTTTATAACATGGGTTTGAATTTTATTTTGTCAGTGGCATCGTCAATGGCGACACGTACATCAGTGTGCGTGGTGTGCGATCTCCAACACCAAACTACACAATCAGCTTACTGGTGTATTCAGTGTGAAGAACCATTGTGTGCTGCATGTGAAGACCATCACAGCCTTTTGAAGGCAACAAGAAATCACAAAACTATTTCAATCGCAGATTTCAAATTATTATCAGCTGCTGTAACCGACATCGAGCAACATTGTATTTATCACAATGAGATGTATCAACTTTACTGTAATAAGCACGAGAGTCCAATATGCAACAAGTGCGTAAAGGATCATGGGAAATGTGGAGAAATACTTTCACTTGATGAACTAGTAAAAGACATAAAAACATCAGAGTTCTACGTTGAGCTAGAACAAAGCCTTAACGATATATCTTCTTACATCAATGTTATTCGTAAAAACAGGGAGGTTAATATAGAAAGTATAACAGATCAAAAAAAGAATATAGCTGCTGAAGTTTCTCTCCTAAAAAAGCAGGTCATCCAGCATGTCAATAAACTGGAAGAAGAGTTCATAAAAGAACTTAACCAAATTGAATTTGAATGCTGCGACCCGATTCATTTAGTTGTGTTGTCACTTCAAGACAAAGAGAAGGAAATACACCAGATAAGGTCAGACATCCAGAACACGACGAAATACGCTTCAGATTTGCAAGCATTCCTAAGTATGAAAGAAAATCAGGCGAAAATTATTGAATTCGAAAAGCAGCTCCAGTTAAGCATTGAAAACAAAGATCATGAAAATATCAACATTGAAAGTTCAATAGATACTACGATACAGGATATTTTGACTGTTGATAGATTTGGTTCTATTAAAGTACAGATAAGTCCGTCTTATAACATTGACCTTAATAGAAAGAAATACAGACAAGCCCAAACAACGATACCCAAAGCAGTTAAATTGACAAACGATGTAGAATCTAAACATGCTGAATTTAAACGAGAGTTGAACGAAATTTATGAGGATTTCATGTCCGAATTAACAAAATTAACAACGTAAAAGTAATAGCAGTTATACCTAAGGTAAAATTAAATGTACAGAATTTTGATGTAGCGTCCTTAGATAACTCTGCAAAAACTGTACCAACTGGATATTCATTTTACGTGCAAGGTATCAGTATTGTTTATGTGACCAAGAGAAAAGTAAAGATGCAAATTGACTTACCTGGTAGTCCCTACGAAATTACTTTTGACGGTAGTTCATTCATCTGCTGTGATAAATATAAAGCCATGCATCTTTTATCTTGCACACACTACAGTGTCACTTCCAAACACTGTTTTACCAATATTTTCCTACGTCTCAACAAATGCTTACATGCTTTTTTTGCAAATCCAGAAAACAGATTGTACCGTGCTTAACGCACGATTCTACACCCGTACTTAAAATCGTTCAATCCTTTATGGTTGGAATTTACATAGATAAAAATAAAATCGTATGATAAAAATTCAAAATGAGGAAGTTTGATTTGATGTATGCCTTTTTGTGCTTCTTTGTTACATATGTGTTTTTATTGGGATTAAGATGATAACTCAATCTGGACTGCTGTACTCCTTTTTTGACGATTTTACCTATTGTGTCTGTTTGTTTTGTTCACGCATCGTTGTCAATATAATGGAATTTGTTGCGACTGTCATACAAGTGAGAGGTATAGCTAGCTATAAAACCAGGTTCAATCCACCATTTTCTACATAAGAAAATGCCTGTACCAAGTCCGGAATATTACAGTTTGATGGATGCGTTTGAGCTTTTGGTTTTGCCGTTTGATTAGGGACTTTCCTTTTTGAATTTTCCTCGGAGTTCAGTATTTTTGTGATTTTCCTTTTTATACAGTCGAGCACTATAATGGAAGTTCCAGGACGAAAGCGTTCTTTAAAGTCCACAAGAAACAACAATGGACAACAACGGGAACGTATTGTTGTTAGAGAGAATTCATGTAATGTGACAATCAAATATCCTGATGGAAAACATTAGAAACAGATCTTGTACAAGGCAGATTGTCTGAATAGACATCAATGTTCTGTGACAAAGAAGGGAGCAGTTGTTAGTTACAAATCAAATGCAGTTCGCGAACATTGATAACGCTCCTTAATAAAATTATGATCATCCAATGAGACATTTTTGGTATTGTTATTTGAACTGTCATTTACTTTCTTCGGAATATCCACAAGTTGTCCGGGTTTGAAATATTTGCCGTGAACAAATACACGCTGTCATAAGATAGATTCTTATAGAAAACTTTACTAGTTAAATATATATCGTCTGACATAGTTCTTCTTTTGAAGAGAATATACTATCAATATGTACATGTATATTAAGGTCACAACATATTTTCATAAAAGTAATGTATCATTTGTTCAATAAATGATGTGAATAATAAGAGATCTATAGTATTCGTCAAAATCATAGAAACATAATTAATCCTGAAATTTGAAATGGAATGCAGATAAATAGCAAATGTACTATTACAAAATGGCAAGTAGATAATGCATAGAGAGTCAGAAGATTCCAAATGTATATTTAAACTTATAAGTCGAAGACAACTGACAACGTGTTATAAAAAAAAGGACCAAATGACAAACAACAGTATGTTGTTTGTAAATATTAATTTCATAATATTATGTATATTTCATATCTTCATTAGCACGATCAAGCAGTCAAAACAAGCTATATATATATTTACTATAATCTGATAATAAACGATAGCAAAACATAAAAAAAAGAAGTAAAATAACAAAAATACTGAACTCTGAGGAAAATTCAAAACGGAAAGTCCCTAATCAAATGGCAAAAGCAAATGATAAAACACATCAAAGGAATGGACAACAACTGTCATATTCCTGACTTGGTACAGGTATTCTCAATTGTAGAAAATGGTTGATTGAACCTGAAATCTAACGATTTAGTAAAACGAGCCCAAATTAAATCTAGGTTGAACCCATGTGCCTGGGCAGGTTAACCAGTCCTTGCACCACTTGTGACACTGTCGTATTATTCTATGCAAGTACAAATTCAATAATTGGACGCATTCGACAATATCACAGTCGAGATCATCACGGTAGGTATAGTGTCCGGCTAGTATCGTTGTTTTTCGAGTGAATCTGTCCATTTTTTTTCGAGTGAGAAAACTTGCGATAAGGTCAATTACCTGCTATTTCGTAATTATAATAGTTTTTTACAAGACTACCCATTTTATTTTTAATGCTATACATGTTTTGAGCAACAGTATTTTCCTTGTATTTAACCAAAACATTCAGTTTTTAATATTGTAACACCGTACCCCGAAGTGTATAACTATCTAAAACCCGATGCTAAAGTCTTTATTTATTTATATTTAACAAGTTTGATCGTTTATATCAATATACAATGTTATTTCCATTGTTTTATGCAATGAAGGTCTACATATATTAATAGTAATGCTGCAGCTGATTTAATAAGTTTATGTAAATAAATCGAAAAAAAACTTCGGTTTCTTTATAGTACAATCTGAATAAAATTTGGATCTATTATAATTTTCATTCGTATAGTTCTGGACATAATGTTCAATTTCATGATGCTTGATGTATAGGGAAAACGGAAGTATTACATTTTCCCAGCATTAGGTTGGCCTTTTGTGTACCCAAGACAGGGCGAAGGAAGTCAACTTAAGAACGCTGTGATTGGGTGTATTAAAGGGTACAAATTTTTTGATTTATCTATCAATAACTGCAGTGTGTATATTTACAATATAAATTTTAGAATCTATTGAAATATTTTCTAGTGAATTATTCGAAAATGTTGCATAATTAGTAAAGGTTGAATCAAGTGCATTTGGTTACTATGCAATTATTCTAAAAATAGTAAAATCACGTGAAGGCCGCGTGGAGTCTGCATGCACAAAGCGTGATAGATATTGTTCGGAACCAAATTGCGTTCTGAAATTCTCTTGACTTTTTATTACTTTCACATATTCCCAATCATTTATTTATTTAGTATATTGGTATATAATATTAAATGACAAAGAATTGATAGCATTTTTATTGACATGACAGTATCAAATCATGATTAATAAGAATTTTCATTTTTTTTTATTAAACCCCACATTACTTTGACATATTCATTCAAACTTTGACAAGGAGGTACATGTTACAAAAGTCAAAGTTGCATATTCCCGGACACGCTTAACATACTAAAATACATATTGCATGCATATGTAGGAACCCACCGTTTTGTTTTTAAACGTAAGTACACTGACACATTACATTTTAAGCTAGATTCCATGAATGCCTTTCCCTTGACATTTGCACTCGTATGTGTATAACAATGGCTTTATTCTGTGTTTTTGGAATAATAGCATTTTAAGGCTAATTTTAACTTTTTAACGAAAAATATAGTCGGATTAATAATATTTTTGTATATCAAAATACTAACATATATTATATAACCTTGTATATTAAACTCAAGCGTCTATATCACGTCTTGTTAGAAAGGAAGTCTATTTGTATGTATAACGGTCAAACAAATCATGATACATGTAGCTTCATGATTTTGAAAGTGATGACTTAAAGTTTACCATTGTTAATTAACCCCTGGTTTAATAGCTTTCGTTTCAACATGTAACCTCGTTCATTAATATTGTGACAATAAAAAAAAAGCCGTGGAAGACCGTTTCAATAATCGCATCATATCTAAGATAATTACATGCATGCCAAATACGTGTTTCGTCTACTAAAGACTTAGTTATGTATGTCATATAAAGTGCAAAGATCATGAGAAATGAGAACTCAAAATTTTGAAAGGTTTGCCAAATATAGTTATTATAATATTTTCTAGGGGCAGAAAATCCCTAGTTTTTCGGAACATTCAATGTTTTGGAAATAATTTATTATGATAATGACCATATCAATTATCATACATGTCGACACAGAGATGCTGACTACTGGGCTTCCGCGAAAACTTCAACCAGCTTTGGCATCGACCCATTGGTGGTAAATATTTCACCTTAGGTATCAACTCGGAGATATGTAGTGCATATAAGAATATTTCAACTTAGAAAAGGAAAGTTCACAACGTAAAAATTTAAGTGAAATATGTTGTCGCAACATTGAGTTCTCAATCGTCCCTCATTGTCGATTGTTAGTTGTAAGTCAACAAACTTTTTCGGTGAAAGAACATCATCTGTTATTTGAAAGTGAAATTCAATGATAATATCAGCTATTTTTTTCTTTTTTGTTATCTTGCGAAATTCTTCTTTGAAGATGTTTGGTTCCATAAAATAGCATTGTGTCTGTTTAAAGACTCGCCCTAAATATAAGAGTAGCAAACTATATCGATTCATTAGTGAAATTACAAGAAATAAATAAAAGATGAAGTCTAGATGGTTCGGGTTTCTTTCGCTCCTAGGGTTTAGTCTAATGACTGTGAACGTTTTCAACCAATTCATGGTATATGTTTTTTTTTAATTTTTAACTTAAAATTGATTTTCTGTTTTGCCATATGCCAAAAAAAAAAATAGAATGAAATGAAAACAAATTTTAGAGGTTGATTTAAAATGCCTCACATAAGAATGTATTATAAGTAATGGAACACAAAACAAGAAATTCCTTGTCAATAGTGGCCAAAGAAATCTAGATTTATATAAAGGGTCTAGATTGGTGTCCTTTATGCTTCTCTATTCTCTATACTTTTTGCCCATTATTCTTTTTTTCTATATATTTTAGCACCTTATTATTCTCTATTCTTAATTATTATTGGTCCATTTCTTTCTAATCTTCATACTTTTTGTCCATTCTTCTCATTTCTGTAAACCCCAATCCACACCATTCTTTAGTATTTCTACTTTTTATTTTGAACTATTTTATATGTTTAACCAAAAGACCGCAACAAATATTTATTTGTAAAGGTTTTGTTTTAACTTTGAGGGAAGTATAAAAAAAAAGAATTGTTGCAATATTAGTCAAGAAAAGATAAATATCATACCGCGTTCAGTCAAATTAAAAATGGAAACAGAGAATGCATTAAAAAGACAATAACCCGACCGAAGAGCAGAAAACAGTCAAAGCCACAAATGGATCTTCACCACTGCCAGAAAATTCTGCACCTGGAGATTGGTTAAGCTAGCCCCTAAACAATAATGTTTACTAGTTCAGTGAACATTGACGTCACGCTAAATGTAAATAAATATAAAACTTACAATAACCAGGGGTTCCTGATGCAAAACAGGCGCAACAATGCGGGGTATAACTTGTATGTTACATACCAATCCTTCCCCCTATAACTCAAGTCGATGTGGAATAAACAGACACACAGCACTACGCACAGTAAAACTCAGTTAGATCAAAGTCCGTAATATTCATGTATATTTAACACACATCTGAGAGGATGAAAGATCAGATTTTTAACCGATTGTGTTTCATCTTATTTATTTTAATTAATGTCCCTTTTAACTATAAATTGCCATGAATAGTCTAGACGTCATGTACAAAACAACCATCTAAAACACGTAAAAGGGCACAACTAATAAAGATTTAGAAGGGTAATTAACTTTTAAGCATGGCATAGAGAAAATATCTTCAAACCAATCAACATCTGACTTTCCAACATGAAAGAGAGTTTTATAAATTCAAACTTATTTGATGAAATTAACCAATAACAATACATCAAGTACTAGTACACGTTAGGTAGAATTGAAATAGAGTTTCAATTAACTTTTGAAACACAAATGCACAATGTTTACAAATACAAGAGTATACGCTGTAGACGGAATGTAAATGATAGACAAGCCCAGGTAGTAGTTCCAGAAGAAGGCTATCCAAAAAACAATATATGAATTTGAGGACAACAACGGGAATGTATTTGATTAGGTTCCTTCCGTTTTGATTTTCCTCGGAGTTCATTTTATTGTGATTTAACTTTTTGTTCAAAAAATGTAGTTGTCATATTTATCAATGGAAACAATGCAAACAGATACTGAACGAAAACGATGTTAAGACAAGATGTTGTTATTAATCTTTTACATTTAAAAATTTCTGAATAAACAGTCTTCTCATTTTGTACTAATGAATACAATATCTGCCAATGTAATTCTGATTGTAAATTAAGGTAACAATGTATTGTTTAAAAAACTATTGATTATTATCATAGCTTTGAGGAATCGGCGTATGCGACAATTAAACATATCAATCGTTTCAAAGAGCAAATACACAGAAAGGGTATACAAAAAAAAAGTCTTATACCCAAAGCTTTCGTAACTTATTTTAGTGGGAGATATTATGGACATAATTGTGCAAATCATGATACAAGCATGAAATTTGGTATAAAGGTTGACTAAATGACACTTATAAAAAATCCGCTGCTGGCCAGAAAAAAAAACAATTTTTCAAGATGGCCACCACACATTTTGGAAATGGCGTCATTACAAATTGGCAATAATTCGTTAATCCTTTGAAAGGTGTGTTATATGTAAAATCCAATGTTAGAACTAATAAAAGGTAAATGACAGTTTCTTAATTACGACTAGACAATACATTAAATACATTAATGAAACTAAAGGTGACTTCCGGTTTCAAAATGCCGGCAAAAAAGTAAAAAATTTCAAATTTTATACTTTCAAGCAATTTCACAAGGGATGTAAATCCTTGAAAGATGTGTTATAGGTATAATCCAATGTAAGTTATGATAAAACGTTAAAAACAGTTCCTCGGTACGACAAAACAACACATAAATGAAGAAAAATAGTGATTTCCGGTTCCAAAATTGAGGCAAATACGTAAAAAATATTTTTATAAATTCCATCAAATTAACAAGTGAAAACACTTTGTTAAGTTTAAATGCCAAGTTTGGTTTGACAGACAGGTTGCTTATCTTATAATTATCTGACAGTTGCCTAAACAACCCGAACAAGGAAGGCCAGAACGGTAGCATTTACAGTTACCAACACAGCTGGATTTTTGCCTCCGCATTTTAAAAGTTCCTTACACGAGGATGCAAACTCCATTTCGGTTTCCAACTGTCATTGATTCTTTCTTTCATCAAATCCCAGTGTTCATGACTTGGTACATGTACCTGTCGAATACATGCATCAGGCTGAGCCCAAACAACTCCTCCTTGATTTACTTCTCTTTTGATGTGCTCTGGAAAAGAACCTCTTGTAGACGGAATTGCATCACAATGCCGCTGCTTCCTGGCAAACAATTCACATCGTGCCTCGCTTCATATTTAAGCCAACAAAAACGTCCTTTACATCTGAAAAACCTTCCATTGTTGGCCAAGCTGACCTCTTCCCTTCCCTACGACAATTCGACAAAGTGTCACATCCGCTGAATACATGGACGAAAGGAAGAGCAGCTACACAAAGACCAAATGCATTTGATATGTCACGTACAGGAAGCCATCAAAAGTCTTTATTCCTTCCATAACCTTTTCACAATGTGTTCTACCTAGTTTTGCGATTGCTGTTATTCTTGATACTATTACATCTGTGTCAGTACTACCTAAAATTACATTTTACAACACTTTTCATAATCATGCCGAACATGGACAAACATTCGTGTATCTGCTACTTCATGATAACAAGGGGTAGATAGGAAGTATCCTTATTGAAATTGCAAAGAATATTTTCCCCATGAGTAACATACACATTTTTATTAGTCTCTTAAGAATCAATTTTGTCAGCAAGAAACTTGAAAAATTTCGTTTCGTTGTCATCTTCACAGAGAAAACTACTCCAAACCCTTGGTGTTCTACCAGAACCAACACGTTTCCATCTGACATAAAAACCTTGCCTTTGTCTTGTCACAGCCTTTAAATTATTCATTTAGTAAACATCAAATACAATGTTTACTCTTGAATACTTATCAATGCAAGATTTTATGTAAGGCAGTATGACATCATTTGCATAATCATAAAATATTTTTGCCCAACTTTGTGACCTAGAATTAACCATTGCTGCCCACCCAACGATAAATGCGTCCGAATTTGGATCAGAAAATCGCAGAATGTTTCAAGTAAACCCATTTGCAGCAATTTAATACCACTATGTCAAGAAACATTCTGAGATAAAGACGGAGGAGAAGTTTGGTTTTTATGGATAAAGAAATATTCCAAGTAAAACTGTCTACTGTGACAAGAAATGAAAAGTCTAGAAAAGATATCGCAATCACTTTTAAGGTTCTCTAGCTTTGTCTTTTACAAAGACGTTTCCAGTTTCATTTTGTGGCCAAAATAAGAAGTTGTTATTTTTAATTTGGTTATCAAAAGCAGCTTCTCCTTCATTTGCATTTGCTTCAAAAGATCTTCGTATTGTTTGGACCAAAATTTTTCGTATTTATTTACATATCTTACATGTTCAACAATTTCCTAAATGGAGTTTTTTTTTAAATCTGACGACTCTTCAAGAAAATGAATTTGCAAACTAGTTCATCACTTTACAAAGTCTTCAAAGCTACTAGTATTTAAAAAGATCGTTTTGTGTTTTCGCAGAGTATTCATTAGGTCGTTCATCTGTTATCGAATGACCCAAACCACAAGATCTTTCAAATTCATCTTCTAGTATACTGACCCCTGTTCCAGCTACCATCCATTTGTTTAAATTGGATCTTCGGTTAATCCTATGGCACCAACATCGCCCTTCACAATTGCATTATTCTGTTTTTGTGCCTGATCAATTGTTTTATTAGTAAGTGTTGTTCAAAAATTTTAACGCTTAACGCAGTCGTTAAATCTGTGTTAAACTTAATCACTGGACATACCTCGATTAAACCCCTAACGCAGCGTTAAAGATGGCAGCCTTAGATTTAGCCTTTTTTCATGTACCAATTCAAAGAAAAGAAAGAACAAGCAAAGAAGAACTTACCGTAGACTACACTGATACAGAACTTAGAGCACGCTACAGATTTGGGAGGGAAGGCATTTTATTCTTATCTGATCTAGTAAGGGACAGGTTGACACGTCAGACAAACCGGAATCATGCCCTCAGTGTAGAACAACAGACAATGGTGACATTGAGATTTCTTGCCAGTGGAAGTTTCCTCCAGGTCATAGGTGATCTATATGACACATTAGGTAAGACTTTATACTTTTAAAAGGTTCAGCTGTTTACACATGTTTTCTAATGATATAATATTTCAATTTGAGAATTTTATGCAGGATCTGTAAAGTGGCAATTCATAGTGTACATGCACATGCATTTATTGTTGTATTTGTTTCTTCCATAATCTGCACTAGTCTACAGTACCATATTTGTTTACAAAATAATTGGGCAGTCATTACCCTAAAGTTGTGCATCTCTACTTAATAGGTTTGGACAAAAGCACAGTTTCAAGAGTGGTCGATTCTGTTTTAGATGCCCTTTGTGAAAAGAGGAACGAGTTCATTCAGTGGCCTACTAACCTTAACCAAACCAAAGCTGAATTTTACGAGTTTGCTGGGTTTCCAAACATTTTGGGTGCTATTGATGGGACACATATAAGAATAAAGAGACCGCATCATGACGAACCTTCATTTATCAACAGAAAAGGCTACCCAAGCCTGAATGTTCAAGCAGTATGTGATGCAAAGGGTAATGTTATTCTGTTTTCATCTTCACATAATGTAATTTTAAACTGTCACATTGTAAACAAATCTGCTGTTCCCCTGAATTAAATTTCAGAAACCAGTCTCACTATAGTCTGTTCCATATAACGAAGTCTTTATATTATAATTGCTATTAATATAGTTACTTTCAGACCTAGATAAAAAAAAAATCCATACAGTAACTGTAATAAAAAAAAAAGTTTTCCAGCTTAAAAAAAATATTTTCCTAAAAGAATGTACAACTTATTTATAAGTACCCCCCTTTTTCCATTTTGTACACTTGAAAAAAAAAAGGCGCTGGATTAATAAGACTTATAGGGTTTATAATCTTTGACCCCTC
This sequence comes from Mytilus trossulus, assembly GCF_036588685.1. Classification (NCBI taxonomy): domain Eukaryota; kingdom Metazoa; phylum Mollusca; class Bivalvia; order Mytilida; family Mytilidae; genus Mytilus; species Mytilus trossulus. The sequence continues at coordinate 63,843,203 of NC_086381.1, read as the reverse complement.
CCTTTTTGGGAAATGTTTCTTAAGGTTTACTAGTTTTTTTTTTTAAATTAATAGACAAAAAGTAACTTAAACATGTAAAGTTGTGCTTTATATAATGTTTTAACTGATTTTTTTCAGGTAGATTTACAAACATAAATGCAAATTGGCCAGGTTGTTGTCATGATTCACATGTTTTCAGAACATCACAGGTGAGTGTAAATGGTTGATTAATAATCAGCTTCATTAGTCATTAGAATATAATGGAGTATCATGAAAAACAGATCATAATTATACATAACATTGAAAACACTACTTTATTTGATTCTATTAGTCCCAGATGGTATATATATATTTCTGTTTTATGTAGACAACCTAAGTGAAGATGCAAAATATTTTCACTTTTTTAAATGTTCAATGTTTCTGGTTTATATCATATTAATAGAGACATATATGTATTATATATGTCCCTGATATCAGCCAGCAAAAAGTGAATGAAAAATGTCTGGATAAGAACGGTAAAATGTTGTACGATTGTCAATGCTATATCTTTTAAACAATGCAAACTAAATTGATATGCATGTATATTCTTTAAAAAATATTTTTGTTTTGTATTGTATTTATATTTATGTATTGTATAATATTCTTTAAAATAGATATATTTGCTCATGCAGGTTTGTGCTCACATGGAGAGAAATGGCAATTGGGAAAATGGCATCTTACTTGGTGATAGTGGCTATCCCTGTAGGTCTTTTTCAATGACACATTTTCTGAACCCCAATGAACAACACCATAGAAGGTACAACAGATGTCATGCAGTCACAAGATCCATTATTGAAAGAACATTTGGCAGATGGAAGAGATGTTTCCACATATTGCATTCTGAAGTAAGTTATTATTTAGATGATTTTATTACTACTTCTTATTGATTGGAGTATATTTTCCCTTTCAAATTATAATCATAATATTTTTTTTTAAAGAAAATTACAAAACCACCCTCCACCCTCCCCCTTTTCCACTCCCTCTCACTCTCAATACTATATCGAATAAATTTGCACCCGAGTTGTGTCTTAGATATATATCAACCGGAACTATTTGGGTACATTTTTGTATATTTTTGAGACTGTTACCAACAGATTGCACAAATGGATCAGTGGTCCCAGAGAAAAAAAAACACACTACGACTTTTTTGCATCTTATTACGTCCTTCAACCACACAATCTAGTGTATTGTGTAACCCTGCATGGTAATTTTTTTTTAATTTTGCAGATTCGTATGGATCCCAAAAAGGTAACCAAAATAGTAATGGTTTGTGGAATCCTACACAACATCTGCATACAGCTAAATGAGCCAGATGTAGCTGATGAGCTTGTTAATGAGGATGTTGAAAATGGAAACAACTATAATGGACAACAGGATGGAAGAGGGATTAGGGAGCACATTGCTGACACTTATTTTAACCGTCATTAAATTTAAAACATCTCTTTCACTTTCTTTATTTTTATATATTGTAATCCAAGAAACTTAAGTACCACGATCATTTACGATTTCATAAAATTGTTTAGCTTTGAATGTTACAAAAATCATATTTGGCAATTGCCAAATCTTGCACCCACAATGAAAATAGAAGATTTGGTATGCTTGCCAATAAGATAAAATGTTCTATACTTCAAATGATATAGATATGAGCAATTGTATAGCCATCAACATTGAAAAAGTCAATTTCCTTTATATAGAGAAACGTTGTTGGTAAAATAAGACTCAGTATTGGAATTATCATCTTACCAGCTTGAAATTATCATATTTGACATCAACATGTTAATACATTGATATCTTATCTTCATTGATAAAGCTACAAAAATGACAAAAAAACAACAAAAAATCCAAATTGCTGACAGTATTCATTTATAAGTTATATAATCATCAATTTCAATCACAAAGAATTCATACATACGATATGTGTTAATAGAAAAGTCTATCAATATAATATATGCAGTATTTTAATAATTTGATTTTGTAATAAACACAGAAATTTGGAAAAAAACAATTAAAACAGGTCAATCATTTCAGTAAATAGATTCAAACATTTAAATATCTAACAACTTGAAAAGTTTTCTAAATGTTTTAACAATCACTGCCCTAAAACTGACAATAGTTCAAAGGCATCAGAATCTAAACTGTCATATTTGCTAAGCAATTTCCTCAACAGATCTACTTGTAGTGTATTCTTCTCTAGTTCCTTTTCAAGAACTGCACATTATAATGTATACACATCTTCAGCTGTCTTTTTCTTCTTGCTGGGTGTATGCTGTATGCTGCAAGAAAAAAACACCACATTCAAAATAATTACTGTATAAATAACCATTATAAGTTAATTGGGGCATAATCAAGTTCTGCCAACTTTTAAAAGTCCCTTTTTCCTAGAGGGTGTCTCATCAGTTGTATTATAATGGAACAATTATTTCTTTTTTTGTCTACTTATTTGAATTTTTAGTACCATGAGGTGTGCATCAAAGTTAGGGAGCCTTTGATTTTTAGGTTGGGGAAGAGGTCTCAAGGAAATTAGAAAAAAATAGGCAGGACAGGATTTTTGAGAAGAAGTAAAAAGTGTCATGATAAAACACTTTACAAGAAAAAGGCAGGATGACAATTTATGTAAAAAAAGTCACGCACCGGGTAATCTAAAGAGAAAAGAAGACAGGACCAAAAAGATTGAAAAATTAAAAGGCAAGACAGAAATTACAACAACAACCAAGGCAGGACAAAATCCTCCCCCCTTAAAAAAAAGGTTGAATGCTCACACACTCCCAGTAATCTGTTTAGGTCAGTGGTTTTTCATTCATATTGTATTTTTTATGATTTTCTAATTTTCCTTTTTTTTAATCCATTGGCATTGCATGGTCTTTTATACGCTATCAGTTTTTATCATTGTCGAAGGCTGCACAGTTACCTTATAGCTTATATCCATGCACTTTATTTTAACTTTGCTAGATAGATGTCCTATTGACAATCATACCCCATCTCCTTTTGTGGGACGTCCGACGATCAATTTTTCAACGGCAGCTTTCAGATATGTGTTTGTAACTTTTGTAGGGAATTTCTTATGATTTTCTAATTTTCTGTTAAGAGCTTAGACGAATATAAAATTATGAGATCATTCTATCTCAAAATTGTGAACCGAACACACATATGGAGACTTATATAACTGTTGAATGTATATAACTGCTGATGTCATGAAATAAGAAATTTCTTGTGGTAAATATGTAGTAACATTACCTGCATGAACTTGAAGATCTTTTTGACTGGGAAGATGCTGAAATACTTGGTCCTGGAGATGTGGCATTTCTATCAGTCTCTTCAGCATCATCGGCTACAGGGCAGGTCTGCTCATTATTCTGCAAGTTTTCATGATGTCTGTCTAAGGCTCTCATCCAGACAGATTCTTCTGCTGTAGGTCTGGGGATAGCTGTGGCAGTGCATTGAGACTGGCTTCCATTTGTGGTGGAAATTGCTTCTAAAATATCAAGTCAAGAAATAGCAATAGAAATTCTTGTAAAGATTCTTAGTATGAACAAATCTATACAAATAGATAATTTTAAAGCCTTTTATAGCTGGCTATGCTGTATGGGCTTTGCTCATTGTTTAAGGTTGCACAGTGATCTTTTTGGTCTCTTGTGTACAGTTGTCTCATTGGAAATTATACCACATCTTCGTTTTTAATATATATATACGGACAATGACCTGAATTCATAGGTGACATGTGAGGGAAAAAAATGGTTTTATTTCAAAGTAAATTATATTGTTTTTTTTACTTTTTTTACAAATGACCTATGAAATGGTTAAGAACAAATGTGAAAGCATAAACATATAACACATATGCAATTATAGTATATTATATGTTATTCAGGTCTCAGGCAAGGTATATCATGTGACATTCCCGGCTTAGAGTTTATATCCCCTGAGCCGAAGCCCTGTTTTCATTTTTATTGGGTTTTTTTTCAGTTTAAGAAGGTCACTTTGAAAGTAAACTGATTTTTTTTATTTTGAAAACAGAAGTACAAAGAGGAATAACTCTTAGATTATTCATTTGCAAGATTATAAGAAACAGGCTATAGTCTTTCTTCTATGGTGTAAACATTTGATAAGTTCGTATCTGTACATGAAATTATATGTTTTAAACTTAATAAGTTATTATTTTAATTGATTTAAACAGTTTCATCACTTTAAAACAGTTTCAAATTCTTTTAAAGTCATATCTCCGTAAAAAAAATCTTTTCAATATTACAAGGGACAAAAAAGCGGCAATAGCAAAACAAAAAACAACACGATGGTGAAAGTAGGTTGTGCAATCAAAATAAAGATTAATAAAGGTTACATACTGTTTCAAGGATATCCAAATGCAAAAAGTGTAAGTTAATAATTCAATCCTTTATGTACAAGTGATCACTAGTTGCGCATAAGTATGAAAATTTAAAAGTAGTTTGACATGTATATATTTTTAGAACATGTCAAGGTCAAATATATTTAAAGCGAGGAAATCCCATGCTATGGGAAACCCTTCTGTCAAAGCAGACGACCGATAGCGTAAACTTATTTTCTATATCTACAGGTTAAAATCAAAGTTTTTAAGTCAAATTAAAGAATGAAATAAGAGTAAAAATTAAATTGAATTTAAAAAAAACATACCATTGCAAGTTATTTCTGTCTCCAAGCCACCAACTCCAATGAATGAGGCACTATCCCTCATAGCATTAACTATATTTTCTTCGGCAACAGTTAGCTGTGTGGGTGGTGGTCCACCTCCAGTTTTGCCCATTTCCTTTCTGTTGTTGGTGAACTTCTCTTTGGCACCCCGACACATATTGCGGTATTTCTTCCTGACTTCTGTCTCACTCCTCATACAAAAACCCAACGCATTGACTTCCTCTGTAATGAGTTTCCATAACTCATTCTTTTTCTGGTTAGTAACTTCTGGGGAAAATCCCCCTTTCAATAACTCCAACTCATGAGTAACTCTGGAACTTATAAGGTTGGCCTCAATTGATGTGAAATAAGCTTTTCTGTCCCTAGGCAATTTTTTTGAAGACAATTCAGCCATCTTGGTAACAGGAAGTGAAGATTTTCTGTGCATTATGGGTAACATTTTAACGACAAAAAATTTAACGACTCTTAACGCAGTGTTAGTTAACATTGTCGTTAAAATTTGAACAACACATTTTAACGCATATGTTAGCTAACTACTTAGTTAAGATTTAACGACTCGTTAGCCTTAATCATCGTTAAGGCTAACGACACTTTTGAACAACTGGGCCCAGTCTTTTAAATCATTGAACGTCACAGAGTCATGACATTATTATACATTTTCAGTTCAGCTTTCATAATCCGAAATTAGCAGTTCAAGCAAAATACATGCAGTTGTCTGATGCGCCTGTCTAGTCCTAGGTACATTTGAACATACTTACAAAGAAACTGCCGTTCTTGTGTTGCAATATTGGCTTCAGTATGACAACATTTCCATCCCCTATCACGCAATATATCACCTAGAGTTTTAAAACAAGTCATTTCAATGTGCAATCCACCAAACATGACGATAAACTTATCTTTTCCGTAAAAATCAGGCCATTCCCATTGAATTTGCTTAAGCATTTCCAAAAGTGGCTGATCTGCAGTTACAATTGATGCTTCTTCGGGATTCGCCACATTTTCGCCTTATCCATCGAATACCTGAGAAATGCCTGGTTGTGCTTACAAATCGCTCTTTATGTCTATGAATAGTTTGCACATGCATAAAAGTGTTAAACACATGTGTATCATAACCTTGAAAAATGTTATTAAACCAATTCATAATATTATTAGAAATCCAAACACACTAAATATATGGTAATTAGTTCAAATGTTTTTGAAAGAATTTTGTAACATTTTCGCGCATGCGCAAATACTGGATATGTCAAATATTCATTTTTAATAAATATGTGATGTAAGGAAGGTAGCCGCCAAACCTGATAATAGGTTTTTACTAAAAAAAAGTTCAAAAAAAGTTTTCCAGAAAAATCTGTTTTTTCAAACTGAAAAAAACAGCCATTTAGAAAATGGCCGTGGCCATCTTGAAAAAAATATTTTTTTTAATGGCCAACAGTTATTTCTTAAAGAGTATATTATAATGATGCTTTGAGGTAATTTTCATGCTTTTATCATCATTTGCACAATTCCCTCGATTTTGCTTGCTAATATCTTCCACTATTTAAATTGCACATGATCATTTTAAGTAAATTGTATATAGCTTGATTTTTCAATTACTCCATTTATCAATTTTGTTGTTTTCAAAACTTCTTACCCCTTTTATATCAGCAATCAACACCTTGCTTCGAAGTTGCAAGACTTCGTGTGAATCAGATGTAAATAAAGATGTCTTTCGTTTCGTTGGATAAATATCACAGAGACTGTCTCCCCGTTTCTAAATATTGAGCAAAAGCTGAATGACAGCATTCCAATCAACCCGTAAACATAAAGGCAATTAAGAAATACATGTATACATTTTGCATGATTATGCTGTAAAATGAAATTAAGATATGATTATAATCTGAGAAAACAGTATTATCTTTTGTCATACCGAAAGCCTGGTTACGCTGCTCTGTAATAGAATTACTACAAAATAATTTGTGAGGTATGCTTTTATGAGACAGGTAACAGCGACACGACAGACTCCCATATGTCAACATTCGTTATTCAAGAACCCACAAGTGTTGGCACAATAAAAGAAACTCGAAATAATCCAAATCTAAAATGTTGTGATATGTCTTTAACCAGTCAACAAAACGCCTCTGTTGGTTTAACATTAATCGAATGAACGTCTTTACTAAGGTAAGTAATATCAAGGTTGATCACATTTTTCATGAAAATCTTGTTTTAAGGGCCTTGATGCATTACTTGCCTTACGACTAAAATTTATCGTAAGTTAACTGAATTGTTCAGGATTTAAAATAATGTAATATCTTTAGTTTTTGTGATGCGCTGACCAAGATCGTTTATCTATCTGTTCATATAAAAATAACATTGAATAGGGAAATGTATATAATACAGTCATGTACATTATTATATACGTTCACGGTTATGATTGTTTTTCTGATATTGTTCAACATTTTAAAACCCCTTATCTTATTGATTTTGTATTGACTTTGCATCATAGATCAAAGTTCCTCGTTCAAGGTGTGTTCACTTGTGTTTATATGTCTTTTGATTGAGTTTAGGTGGTACCAAACACATTGACATAATTAATTCGGCTTGTTTAATTACTTTAAATATTTGACAAAATATTTATTTTGACCTTTGGCAAAAAAAATCTCAAAAAAAATTAACCAGGCTCTTTTTCAGAAAAAAATGGTTGCATATATAGCAGTTTGACAAACACTCATTTTGATCATTGAGAAGCTCCATATTTCCTTAACAATATAACGTAATTTAAACGTTCAGCTGATTTTATAGAGTTATTTCCCTGTAATGTTATGTACCACCTAAAGACATTCCAAATTATATTTTACAATATTATTTATTCGTATATTTTAACAAATTTGATTCGTTTAGGGATAGTCACATGCTAAACTATATTTTCGAAGGTAGAGAGAAAACGGCGGATAGTAAAAGCATATTGACCGGCAAAAAGCATATTACACGGTTATTTTTAGAATACATGTATAGAAAAACCGATATACTTTGTGACATCATGCAATGAATTTCAAGTTATTGTTTAACGTTTTGAAACACATGATATCTGTGATCGATTATTTGACGAAACAAATCTTCAAATACATAAGATGTCAACAACAAAACAGTATATGAAATAACAACTAATATGTTGTTATTGTCAAGGAGACAATGTAATATCTATTAAATTCCAACAAACCTAAATGACGATTTGGATACAAATATGGTCGGAAATTAATAATATAACAAATATAGCCTTTGTATGAGTTCAACACAGGATATATCGACCCAAAGAAGTATATCAACCTCGGACTTCGTCGTCAGTCAATATACTTCTTTCAAGTCAATATATCCTTGTATCGACCTCATACAAAGGCTGTATTTGTACAGTGTGTCTCTCTATCTTGTGATGTTACACTATTGTTTCAGATAAGAGTGAAGGTTGGTACCGATTAAAATCTCTGCATTTGATCTAATTTTCAGTAGTTGTCGTGTGTTAATGTGATTATAAGGTGTTTCTCCCTTTTATAGAGATTTTAGCTTTGATTATTTGGAATATCTTCTAATTTTCACTTCTTCTTACTACATTTGTATAAACTTCAAGATATACCTGTATTATTAAAACCGTTTTTTTTTTCAAAAGTCATTATTTTCGAAGGGTTAAATATTTCGCAGTGGTGTCTTGCCATGGCTCTGTTTGAACTTGTTTGTTTGCTTTTTTGGCCTTGAATGTTTGTCCCTAATATTTTATTAACTGTGCATTTGCATTCAGATGTCGCAGATCAAATTTATTCGTTCATAGTGTATTAATTTACGTTTTTTGATTGAGTTAAGCCTGCCAATTGATATTTTATTGTGTGTTTTTCCATGTTGTGATGTTATGCTAGTGTTTCAGAAAAAGGGAGAAGGTTTGGTACCATTAAAACGTTTAATCCCGCTGCAAATGTTTGCACCTGTCCTAAGTCAGGAATCTGATGTGCTGTAGTTGTCGTTTGTTTATGTATTTGATGCGTGTTTCTCGTTTCTCGTTTTTTATATAGATAAGACCGTTGGTTTTCCCGTTTGAATGGTTTTACACTAGTAATTTTGGGGCCCTTTATAGCTTGTTGTTCGGTGTGAGCCAAGGCTCCGTGTTGAAGTCCGTACATTGACCTATAATGGTTCACTTTTTTAAATTGTTATTTGGATGGAGAGTTGTCTCATTGACACTCACACCACATCTTCCTATATCTATTTAAATCACAACTCTACAAAAGTCTGTATCTGTTTTAAAATCCAGTTTGTATCACAACTCTACAAATCCGAGCTCACTCATCTTTTATTTCTTACAATAAATATTCCAAAATCAACTCCCGTCCTATACCTGTACATGTATACTTAAGCAATCACTTGCCACAGATCAACTTTTTTAAGTGAAAACCATAAATTTTACAACTTGCTGTACGGTGTAACCAAAGACTCCGTGTTGAATACCGTACTTCGACCTATAATAGTTTACTTTTATAATTTTGACTTGGACGGAGAGTTGTCTCATTGGCACTCGTACCACATCTTTTAATATCTAGATAAATTTATTACGTAGTTTTGAATTTATTTTGACAGTGATACCATCAATGGCTACTTATACATCAGTGTGCACAGTGTGCGATCTTCAACACAAAACTACAGAATGAAATATGTCAACTTTACTGAAATAAGCACGAGAGTGCAATATGCAACAAGTACGTTAAGGATCATGTGAAATGTGAAGAAATACTTTCAATGGATGAGCTAGTAAAGGACATCAAAACTTCAGAGTCCTTCGTTGACCTAGAGCAGAGTCTGGAAGACCTATTAGATAACATCATTCAAATTCGTAAAGACAGAGAATCAAATTTGGAAAGTATAACAGATCAAAAGAAGAAAATAACTGCTGATGTTTGTCACCTGAAAAAACAGGTAATTCAGCATGTCTATAAACTGGAAGAGGAGTTCATTAAAGAACTTGACCAAATTGAATATACTTGCTGCGACACGATTCGGTCGATTGTGTCTTCACTTCAAGATTCAGCAAAGAAAAACAATCAGATGAAGTCAGAAATCAAAAACACAAAGACATACGCATCAAATCTGCAAACCTTCCTAAGTATGAGAGCAATTCAGGAGAAAACCACTGCATACGAAAGGGAACTCCAGTCTTGTATTGAAAATGAGTATTACGAGACAACCAACATAGAAATAACAATAGATTCTAAGATACAGGATATTCTGAATGTAGATAGATTTGGTTCCATTTACGTCAAGAAAGGTCCATCACCCATCATTAACCTACAGAAAAGGAAAGACCGACAAGCTCAAATAGTGGTGCCTAAACCAATAAAATTGATTAACGAAATAAAACTTGATATTAATGAAAAAAATGACACAACTTGTAAATATCCTATGGTTGTTGCGTTACAAGAAAAGGTGCATTTTTTGTTACAAATTACGAAAGAAACAATTACAAAGTATTATCAATTAATGCTAAAGGTGAAGTTGATTGTGCCATCCCGCGTAACGAACTATTCAATTCGTATGATGTAGTGTGCTTAGATGACTCTTTAGTGGCTATATCCACTGGACATTCAACAAATTCTGGTATCAGTATTTTTGATTTATTGAAGAGAATAGTGATAAGGTTCATTACCTTACCTGGTCATTTATCGGTCGTCCCTCTGTCTATATCACTCTGTTCAGCTCTTAATATTATTCCGTATCATGTCGTTGTGACGTCAAATACGTTGACCCGGCCTTAATAACTTTGACCCGGACTTATCAGCGACGTCATAATGTTTGAACCGACGTTAATAACTTTGACCCGAACTTATCAAGTCATCTTTTGTGTGCAGGCGAAACTAAGAAAACACTTCCGAAACACGCAAATATAGCCCGATAAATCGATTATCAGATTATCTGCATATTGATATTGTAAAATATCAGCTGCTTGGCATTATATGAAGACTTTTTGATCTCGTTCGCTACGCTCACTCGACAAAAAGCTTCATATCATGTCTCGCAGCTGATATTTTACGATATCAACTTGCAGATGACCTGATAATCGGTACATATACGGAATAACTTATGACGGAAAAGCATTGCTTTGCTGTGTTTCGAATAAAGATCTACATGTGATATCAAGTACAGACTACAGAATAACTACAATCTTTAAGACTGCCGTAACTCAGTACTCATACGTCTCGACGCATGATGACAAGATTTTCTTTACAAATACGGATAAACATAACGTATCTTGCTGTTTATACAATGGATCCTTAGTGTGGGAATTCAAAGATGAAAGTATTTTAAATAGTCCGCGGGGAATAACCATAGACAATATTGGGAACATTTTTGTTGCTGGACATGATTCATGTAATGTGGTGGTCATATCTTCTGATGGAAAACAGTGCAAACAGATACTTATGGAACGCCGGAACTGTCTTATAGTGTAAATATTTAATGTGTTTTGTCGCTTTGCTATTAAGTCCTGTCATTTCATCTTTATGTTATGTGCAGATGCCTTTATATCCTGACACGGCATCTCTGTATTATGTCAAATTAGTAATTCGTTTGGTCAAACAATTGTATGATATGTCATTGCTAAACTTTGTTGTGTAAAATATGCATTACATTATGCTGTAACTACTATATATTCTGTGAATACTTCGGAACTTTATGATCAACCACTGTTACATTCTCTCATATTTTATCTATGTTGTGTCTATTCTTTTTTTACGCAAGTCAGTTAATAATTGCGTCCTGTCTCAAGTGTTATTGTTATGTCAAATGGTCTAAACGTTTTGTTTTTATTCACCTTTGTTCTATGTAAATCTCATGATATTATAGTCTTTGGGCGTTTTGTTGTGTTTATACATATGTATCTCCGGTGAAAAACATAATACATCATGGTATAATTCATATGCGTTTTGCCGTACAGTTGATACTCTCTGTGAGCATTCATTACGTCATGTGCAAATGCCTTTTACATTATGTGCAAACAACTAATACGTTTTGGGCAAACCTCGTTTACCTTATGTGCAAACATCGTTCACCCTATGTGCAAACATCGTTTCCTTATGTGCAAACACCTATACCGTTATGTACAAATGCCTATTAAGTTATGTATAAAAACTACATCGTTATGTGCAAACACTATTACGTTAGGCGCAAATACCGTTTACATTATTTGCAAACACCGGTTACGCTATGTGCAAATGCCTGTTACATTATGTCCAAACATCTATGACGTTAGGTGCAAACACCTATTACGTTATGTCCAAACACCAATTACGTTATTTGCTAACACCTATTACGTTATGGTAAACGCTTTTTTGACACAGATTAAAACAAAACGCATCAGTGATATACACTTTGAAAATTAAGAAAATTGTAAGTTTTAGCTTTCTAAAAAACTCTGAACTACTTCGCTGTATTCTGTTTCAAGTTAATATCCATTGGATGCTGAAAGTGAACTGAAGGTAAATTAAATATGTAAGCGGTTGTTGATTTAGTATTACAAATGTAGTATTTTTATATATTGATTGATATAAAAATGTTTTATAAATATTTAGATTTTTGTTCTACTTAAAGAGTGTGCGTTATACATCCATTCGTTTTATATTTTGTTCACTTTACTTGTTGAAAATTCAAATATTTAAGAAATAATTCATGGGGGCTTGAATATATCGTGATTTTACCACGGGTTGGCCCTTTATGACACATATTTTACCCTGAGCGATAGCGAGGAGTAAAATATCGGCATAAAGGGACAACCCGTGGTAAAATCTAGATATATTCAAGCCCCCATGAATTATTTCGATTCTAATAAGACAAATACGGCAATTCTTTTGGATCGAAGCGCTCTAGGTGGAGGCAAACATTTGCCGTTCCCATAAATTAACGCACTTTAAGACTGGCAGTAAAAAACGGAGCAAACAGAATAAGCAAAACGCTCAAACTATTTACAATAACATGTTTAGATAGATTTGGATTAATTTTAATGACAATTTACTTATATTTTTTCTATGTATATCAAAAAAGGGCTTATACCACATTTTAGCATCTTTTGTTTACGTTTCCTTGTTGTGATGATTTTCGGTATCAGAAGCGTGTATTTTCCCGTAAAATGCTTAAATTATTACGTCATCTCTCTATGACGTCGTGTACTTCAACCATAAACAATCATATGACGTGGGAGTACAATCGGAACAGCCCAACCAATATATTCATATTTTACCACGGGTGTGTACTCAAAGCGTTTGAAGGACGTCATATTAGAATTACAATTATATAGACACGATTCTCGAGATGTGTCTCTCTGGAGGTGTGCCTAAATTGACAAAAGTCATAAAATACATGTAATGCATTTTTGAAAACATTGTACAGGAACATTTTAAGCAAACAAATCGTACGACGTTACGCGCGATGTTCGTACCGTTTACGTTTTTGTATGTTTTGTGACTAAAAATGCGCTACAGGTGCAGAAAAAACGTATTTTAAGTAAAACAAAGATATCATTGTGCTGGATTTATTAAGCCTTCTTTTCTATTTTTTTTTCGCCGATTTTTATTATTTTGTTTGTTGCCGCGAATTGCCATCAAATGACAACCCACTATGATATAATTTTTTTACGGCTAATGGCGTCTTATTCTGTTACGCCATGCAAATCTGCAAAGTTTCATAGTGTCCCATCTCGAAACTACTTTAACGAAAACAGTTAAAAAAATACGGATAATGATGTCATCAGGTGAGAAAATGGTATAGCTAGTTTGATGCTATTTTTTGTAATTAATTAATTTCAAAGGCAAAATCGATCAAACATAAAAACAAAAAAGATCCTACATTTTTTAATTTGGTGAATAAAATGTCACGCGTTTATTTTTTACAAAAATGTTGCGTCCAGTCGAAATAAACGAAAACGATGATTAGTTTTGCACTTTATAGTCGTCAATCAAAGTCTTATATAGACATGTTATTTTTCTAATCTTTTCAAATTATCTATATTGATCTCCATTGCATTCGTACTTTCCGAGAAAACAATGTTTGAAAATTGGTGACTAGATGTTTTATTTTTACTCGCAAATTTAAAATTAAGTGCAGCACTTGCAAGTTTAAACAAGTAAAACTTGGGTGCGTAATTGTACGAGCATTTTTTTTGGCGTTTCTATCTTATAGCACTAAAGAGTCTTCTTTAAAATTTACGGACGAAGAATGTTTCGGATGATGCTCCCAATGTTTCTTTGAATCGATACGAATATATTACTGTAAAAACTAAGAAATAAATTACACTTGTCAGAAAATACACTAAACCGGGCAACATGTTGAATTACTTGAGAGAACTTTAAGACAAATTCGCTGGACATCAGATGGAGAAGAAAGTTTGCCGGATATTTCGTGTATTATCACTTTATATTATCGGTTCAGTATAAGTCACGAAATTGTTTTTGAATGTTACTAAACCGACATTAGTTTCCAACACGAATATGAAATTTTTATTTGAAATTATTCTTCGAAACTTCGTGAAAGGGATATTAGAGGTTTCCAGAAGGTACGGTTGGTACGTAACACAACCGTTGGTGCTGTTTTGGAGGTTTCATTTAATGCATGAGATTATTGTATGTATCATGATAAAAATAGAGAAACAAAATTGCATATCAGTGATAAAAACCGTTATCTTTTATTTTATTACGATTTCACTGCTTCAAGAAAACCTTGCACGTGATATTATACGATAACATTTATTTTGTGCACAAGAGAATGAATCAAACAGTCCTTACTGGAACTGAGTTGCCTCGACCTTTATATTCTAAATATAGATTTGCGTTTCTGTATGGCTATATTCTGTTTTTTGTATATTAAGAAAAGGATTAGAATAAAGAATGTTTTTTAATACTTAAATATAAATTGGAATAATTAGAAATTACTTATTAATAATATCTTACTTGTACCTTACTGGTGTCGTTAATGACTACATAGACGGATCCAGGGGAAGGGGGCTTGGGGACCGCCCCCCCCCCCCTTTTTCGTGGCAAAAATTTGGTTGATTATATAGGGAATCACTGAAGCATGTATGGAGCGCCCCCCCCCCCCCCCCCCCTTTTATGAAAAGTTCTGGATGCGTCACTGAACTAGTACACGTGCTAATGGCAAAAATGAGTTCAAAATTGTATTGATTTCTCATTAAATAAATTTGTATTAATTAAGCTATCTTTTCGATCATTTGAGCAACATTTTTTCATCAAACGCAACTCACATTGTAAAACTATCGATCTATCTCTTTCCTTATATTTTGTCACTGAACTTTTAATAAAATTGTTGATTATATTAATTACTTAAAGAATGTATATAAATTTTATGACACTAACGAAAACCATTTTTTGAGTAGAAATATTTATCATCACGCTGTTACTTCATCGTGTTAGCTTATTATTGTTATGTCACTAGATATTGTTATTACATTAATATTTGTAAATATTGTCGCGAGTAAAATTGCACATGCCTGCGAGTAGTATAATATAATCTACGAGGGGTAATATTAAACCAATATCCATCCATTAATCCTTTTGTCGTACAGCATTGCCAGAAAAACTTCATACAACACAGCGTATTTTGTTCACTGATAACGGCAATAATTTTACGCTATATTTACACTTAGTCTAATGCAATATGAATAATGTCTTTCTAACTCTTCGTAATGTTCTACGGAAAATACTGTGTTGCTATATAATGTCTTTTGCACCATTTACAACTGATTTATGGACTCAAAATTAAGGATCATTTTCATCGGTTGGTAAATGTTTCTTTGTAATTTGGTTCAGATTTATATGTACTATTATCATGAAAACGATATTACTTAAAATAGTTTAACTCCAGTTTTTCTGAGTTTTCTCTCTCGGCTTACTGCGAAAAAGATATTAAAAAAGGGCATGTTTCTAAAAGGAGTATGTTCGGTAAGGTCCTAAAATGGCCCTCTTTTTTAGCGTTAATTTCAAGTTCGGATTTATTGACCAATATCACAATAAATTATAGCTAATACAGTGACTACAAAGGAAATCAACCATTTTGTTGAAAATTTTACGTTTCTGCGTTTCATTATGACGTCACAAGTTGTACTCATATTGATTTTTCTCCAAAAAATCAATGAAAATGGGTAAATTGCCATAGATTATTGGACAGGAAACATAGAGCGCAAACGTCGACAACAAAGATCTTTTGAAATAATGTTTGTGAAGACATTTCACATGTCTTATTTGAATATTAAGTTTGTCGACGCCTGCGCTCTATGTTTCCTGGTCCTGAATTTGGTTGAAATGCAGCTGATTTTCTCAAATTTCACTAAAATCCCTTATCTTCACCTTTTTGGGATGTAAAAATCAACGTGTTGGAATAAAACTTTGACAAAAACAGTTCTGTTTATCTTTCTCACATGTCTTTAAGGCAATTTAAAACATTTATTGTCTTGTAACTATGAATTTTATAATTTGGGCCAAATATGGCCCTTACCGAACTTACTCCTTTATAGAGCATATTGATTTTATGAGGGGTTTTTTTTATAAAGAAAAACTTCAAGCCCGACGGTAAAGATAATTGTCCAAAAAGGAAGGATGCCAAGTAAATACGATAACAGCCATATCTCTATGCATAATTGTTCAAATTGAAGATGTAAACGACCTTGTATTTTTTATAACTTCATTCCGGATGTCTGATTTTTTTTTAATCTTTATTCAATTCTTCAACATACAAAATGTATATATACAACAGATATATTACATATTACACAAAGTTATCACAAGGCAACGTTATTAAGTAAAATGACATACGTAGTCAGTACAGTAATCAGATATCACGCGTTTTGACAACTTCGGTTTCTTGTAACGGAGTATTAATTTTTTTAAGGTAAGTCTGATGATGTCTCTCTGGACTTTTTTTCTATATCTCTTCACAAGTGTACTAGACCTCTCACGCACTGCCTGAACAACAATTTGGTTTTATATTAATTTTGTCATTTTTCTTTTGTTATTAAGGTCAATTTATTTTGTTCAAATACATTTTATTTGATCATGTTTTTTAAAAAATTACCAAAATAAATACAAAACTTTAACATTTTATTATGATACATAAAGTTATTACAAACAAAATTTATAAAGTTTTAAATTTGTTTTGTAATTTAGCTTCTTTCTATCTATGTAGTTTCACGGGGAAATAACTCTTAACTATAAACCTTTCGTACCGACGGTTACTTGCAACGGTTGCTTGAAAGCATAATCGAGTGCACACACTATTGTTTTCTACAAATACAAGAAGAAACCACATGAAATTAGTCCCAAATTACAGCTAAAAATTCTCTAAACAGTTATGCATATGATTCCTAAAACATTAGTTGATATAAAGTGTATACATCAATAATTTTCAAAAGTTAAATGACGGCTCCCACTAGTACTACGGTTGGAACGGTAGCAAATCTGGAAACCTCTATTAGAGGTAACCGGTGAGATCACGAACCGACGAATAATGACGAACGAACGTATTAGGAGCAGTGATTTCCATATTGGGTAAAGTTTATTAAAATCGAATAATCGACTAAAATACCCCCATGACACCTCACAAAGTTCGCTTTATTAGAAAACAACGATACAATACGAGCTTGCAACTATAAGGATGGATATGTAAGACTATGTATCTTTAACTTATATACCGGAAGTGCCTATGTACGGTCAAAACGAAGCAGTACGTATAAATGTATACCTGTGGTGGTCACCTTCTACACTTTTAATAGTCACGTGGAATGATAGCATGATTTAATCATGGGGACAATCTATTAATTGACCACGGTGCATGTGTTGGAAAGAAAAACATACAGATGATATTGAATATATTTGTTTAAAATAAAACATTTTAACTAGTAGGGACCGACCGTTTATCTTAAAATAAATTATGTGGCGCGCCAAATTTCTTTTTTTTTTTTAAATTTAAAACTATTTTTTGTGGTAATTATCCAAGATAAGTTTTTCTTCCTTAGAATTCAAAATCAAATAAATTATTTCCGAAAGAAACCCACCTTTTCACGTTAATCTCAAATTTCTTGCAATCCCTTACAAGAAATTTGCAACCTATAATAAAAAAAATCAGTTAGACACCCACCCCCATTTTCCCCCGTCATTTGCCTATATATTATTTTATATCGCAGATAAAGCGGGTATCGATCATCTATCTTTGAGGAGGGTATAAGGAGGCGATCATTTGATTCTGAGGGGATCGGCCGGGTAGATTTGGTCAGATTATTTATTTTAGAAAAAAAATTCACTGCTACACGCAAGATTATTTATTACACATGTATCATTTTACATACTGTATAATAGAATTTGGAAGCCAGTTAATTTTAGGTGGGAGCCAGCTTATTTATACCTATTATTTTCCTGACCAACAAATTTATTTACGTGACCTGCCAGCTCCAATCCTAGAATCAAAGGATCGTCTACTAACCCCCATTTAGTATGCGGTGTTGCTGGTATTATTTAGTATATTTGGTCCGGGAAAAAAGAATAAAACGCCAAAATTGGTATTCGATTTTTTCTTTTTTCCCTAAGTACAAAGATTAGAAGGAATCTCCCCTTTTTTGTTATTTAGCTCATTCTAAACAATGATTCGAATTAATACAAATTTTCAGTTTATTCTTTCTAAAGCATTGCATGTATGCGCCGAAGGAGGGGTCACTTCCTATATAAAAGTATATATATTATACAGACGTTCCGCTAGAATTGGTCATTTTTCAACTCGTCAAATACATGACTGGGCATGGAATTTAAACCTTATTATATGACTTGGCCGGTAATTTCAGGCCCAAGAAAATGCCTAGACGAAAATTATCAGGCGAATCTATGATTGGGGCAGAAATTTTGAACTAAGAGACCAGTCATTTAAATTGAAAATGAGGCTGGGGGAAGGACATGTTCAAGGAAGGACATGTTCAATTTTCTCGTCAGAATTTTTTTTTGCCTCTGCCATTTCTAGCCATTCTTTATTCGTTCAGTATCTAAGAATTTGGAATCAAGTTATTTATTTTTAAAAATTCCCCCTTTTCCATGCAAGTTAAATGATCGGACCCTAAACTAATGTTTTGGTCACAATTTCAACGCGTGATGTGTGGTTTGGAACTGCATCTAATTAAAGTTATTACTTGTTTTTAAAAGCTTCAAGTTTGCAATAATGAAAAGTAAGAGAGCCTATCTTTTTATCTTTTCTTATGGCATGTCCTGCCTTTATATTTCAACCCTCCCCCTACAAATCAAACGGTCGTTTTCTACTCTAGGTGCTGGCCAGAATATTTTACCAAAATCAGAATCAAAATATTTTGTTCTAAAAAATATACCCCCCCCCCCCTTCCACTCCCAACAGAAAATGCTCAGAGACTGACGATGACTTATAAAATAAAAAGAATAAAATAGGCAGTAAGCGTATCAATCAATTAAAAAAATGCACTTATAATCAAAGCGAGATACTCATGAACAGTTAGGTATCCCAACTTGAAATTAATGATCCCGCTTCGTGTCATACGGCAAATTAGGTGATACGTTCGTGATTCGTACGTTATTCGTGGTCTCACCGGTTACCTCTATTAGGACGCAGCCGGGGGCTTTTTCAAGTAGACATAATTTTTCTTTCCGCGGGAACGAAATAATACAATCTGCGGTAGATTTTTTTTAAATATTGCGGAAAACATTTGAACGACACTAAGTTAATGTATTGTAAGCGCCGAATCGGGAGTATAGATCGTGACACAATATCTTTTAAATCGTTCCTAATATTAAAAGTCTCTATCAAGTTTTTTCTTCTTCTTTGAATGATGCTTATTTGACAGTTACGTATCTGTCATGTTATTCTTGTGAAAACTATTTGTTTGGTACTTACAAAGACTGCATAAATAATGCCATTTGAAGTATAAAGCCCCCATACCGACAATTGTCGAGAACAACTGAAGCCGTAATTGGGGGTTCCGCAGAAGATGAGGTATGATTGCCAATGAGAAAATTAAATCTCCACAAGAGACCAAAATAACACAGACATTAACAATTATAGGTCACCGTACGGACTTCAACAATGAGTAAAGCCCATGCTGCATAGTCAGCTATAAAAGGCCCCGCAATGACAATGTAAAACAATTTAAACGGGAAAACTAAGAGCCAAATTTATTTAAAAGGAACGAAATACAAATATGTAACACATAAACAACCGACAACCACTGAATTACGGGCTCCTGTCTACATGGACTAGGGACAGGCACATAAAACATAGTGTGGCGGGGTTAAACATGTTAGCGGGATCCCAACCCTCCCCCTAACTAGACAGGTACATTAACTTTACTTATTCTAGAAGTATTCGTGTAGCGTCTAAACCACGAAAAACGTCAGATTTTAGCGATAACGTATGTTACGCTTATAGGCACGAGCATCGTTCGTAACGTCTACATATTGAAGATTAGCATTGCAAGTAAAAACGTATTAATGATTGATATTATATTTTTTTAATTTCAATGAGTATTTTATGCATAATGAAACTACCATGAATTAATAACATTTGATCTGAAATGTAATACACACAGTTAATTTTCCGGAATTTGATGTCCTCAGAAGAGAACAGTCTGTAAATATTTATCTCATTTTAGCCAATAGTTGTTGCTGAATTTCAGCCACATCATGAAGCAACCCAACATAATTTATATGTGAAAAGTAATTGTTTCAAGATGCCGTGTATATCGACTGAAACTAAAAGCTCTGCCCTGTTATTCGAAGCAAAAAAGCTACATGTAAAAAACAAAATGCTACCTCATTTCTTTACGGAAAATGTGAACGGAAAATAAGTTGATATAAAAAAAAAGAAGACGTGGTATGACTGCCAATGAGACTACTCTCCACAAGAGACCAAAATGACACAGGAATTTACAATTTTAGGGTCACCGTACGGCCTTCAACATTGAGCAAAGCCCATACCAGATAGTCAACAATAAACAAACGAGAGCACTAACGGCCTTATTTATGTAATGTTCTTTTCCATCTGCACCAAGCGGGTCATTTCATAGGTCGCCATATCTTGCATACATAATTATAACATATGGGTTTGGAAGGCGCCAAATTACATTGATGAATTAAAAACTGTTGACAAGGTCAACACATTATATATGCGTCTATTTAGATTATATTGACTGAGAACAAAGATATTTTCTCGCCACCTCTTATCTTGTATTTTTTTTAATTAGCAGGGCAAAACTCAGTCCCGAGCCCCCTCTTAATAAAACTGCTTATAGAACCAACTAACTCAGCTCCACCATTTTCAAAAATTCTGTTTCCGCCACTGGTTATTGATTGAGAAATCAAAAAGAGAAAATAAATAGTGGTTTTTTTTTTTAACATAAATTAATAATATGAAAATTTCGTTTAACTCGTTAGAAACATAAATAAAGTAAAACCAACTTTAATATTTATACACACGTACAGAAAAGTGTGTTACCGCATGTGGAGGAATATCTCAAGAACCTTTGCGATATCCCATGCAGAGTTATCTGTCTTTGTCCTCTCTCTCTGCGTGGGACATTGAATGTTTTGCTGGAAAATATGAATGCCCACTCAAATGCAATCTACTATTAGAAAAATCGAAATATTACAGAGGAGTGTCCACCATGCACTTGCACAGCACTATAATTAATATAGTGCAATATAATGATATACAAATGGATGAAAATTATACATACATGTAACTGTAATTTACAAATATCAAAATATTGTATAACAAAAAAACAGAGTCTACTAATTTGTATCACTTCTACGATGAGCTTGAATTTATCATCCACGCACAGAAAAAAAATATATCTGTACCTTAACGTCACTTTCAGGTAAAGAGATGTGATTTGGTTTTCTGAGACAAGTGCTTGTGACCGTCCACAAGAACTTGCGGTCATCCGATGTTCAGTATTACAGTACTTTGATTCATATCTTTAACATAAAGATGTTCTCAAATGGTAATAAATCATAACAAGGGTTTTATATTTTTTACAAATGTCTTATTGTCCTTATATTATCTTGATTAATTTTAAGAACTCAAATCGTATCATTGACATACTGCACATTTAAAGATTTTTGAAACTGGGAGCTAGCTGGCAATTGTTTCATGGTGCTTTAAACGACAATTTTAGCAACGAAATTATTTAATCATTCTTATAGACAACGGGATTTAATTTCGAGTATGGCCAGTGAAGGTGAAAAAAGGCTGATAACCCTTTCATCCAGAATAATATGGGTATGCGTCATTATTGTGGAATACAGGATAAGGCAGTTTTTAATATAAAAAAAATAGGTGGTTTTTTTTTGAGAAAATGCAGCTTTTTGTTACACCCGTCTACCTGCCTGATCCAAAATCGGATCAAATTTTTCCAACATCCCTGTGAGTTTAAAAAAAGATAAGAGGGGCGGGTCACCTGATCACCCCTTTTCAGGACATCCACCTTTTCAACACGCCTTGTCAGGGACGGAGGAAATAATAAGTCTTGAGAGGTTATTCAGAATAATATTCACAACTGTTAAAGGAACTGAACGAAAATAAAATCTTAAACATTTTGTAGGATTCCTTAGCTGCTACGTGAATCGTGGGAGACGTCATTTCATGTGTAGCATTAATCTAGTACATATGAAAACCATACTGGGAGGGTAATAACAAACCATCCTTGTCTCTTGTGTAGAATTGTTACATTGTCATTCGTACCACATCTTCTATTTTATATCGTTTTGTTCCTTTCAGTTGCACCTCTTGGAAACTTAGAGTCGTGTCTGTATATTTGTTAAAATTTTCCACAAGTAAAGTGAACAAATTTTCAAATAAAATTAAGTATGGAAATGGGAAATATGTCAAAGAGACAACAACCCGACCATAGAAAAAACAACAGCATGGATGCATAATGCACACTTTTAAAGTGGAGCGAAATAATTTCCCATAAAATTAGATACATAGCAGTTTTACATCAATCAATATAATTATAAAAATCCACAGTTTGTAAGATAGGTAAAACTTTTAATTTCTTCATTTTCAAAATGTATATCACTGATGCGTTTTGTTTTTAAATCTGTGTCAAAAAAGCGTTTTTTACCATAACGTTATAGGTGTTTGCACATAACGTAATAGGTGTTTGAACATAACGTAATAGGTGTTTGCACATAACGTCATAGATGTTTGGACATAATGTAATAGGCATTTGCACATAGCGTAATAGGTGTTAACACATAATGTAAACGGTATTTGCACATAAAGTAATAGTGTTTGCACATAATGATGTAGTTTTTATACATAACTTAATAGGTATTTGCACATAACGTGATAGGTGTTTGCACATAAGGTAAACGATGTTTGCACATAGGGTGAACGATGTATGCACATATGGTAAACGAAGTTTGCACAAAACGTATTAGTTGTTTACACATAATGTAAAAGGCATTTGCACATGACGTAATGAATGCTCACAGAGAGTATCAACTGTACGGCAAAACGCATATGAATTATACCATGATGTATTATGTTTTTCACTGGATATACATATGTATAAACGCAACATAACGCCAAAAGACTACAATATCATGAGATTTACATAGAACAAAGGTGAATCAAAACAAAACGTCTAGAACATTTGAAATAGCAATTACATTTGAGACAGGACGCAATTATAAACTGACTTACGTAGAAGAAGGATAGACACAACATAGATAAAATATGAGAGAATGAAACGGTGGTTGATCATAAAGTTCCAAAGTATTCACAGAATATATAGAAATTACAGCATAATGTAATGCATATTTTACACATCAAAGTTTAGCAATGACATATCATACAATTGTTTGACCAAACGAATTACTAATTTGACATAACACAGAGATGCCGTGTCAGGATATAAAGGCATCTGCACATAACATAAAAAAGAAATGACAGGACGTTACGGCAAAGCGACAAAACACATTAAATATTTGCACTATAAGACAGTTCCGGCGTTCCATAGATACTAACTGAGGAAGATGGTCTTGACAGGCCGACAGCAATTTTTTTTGACAAAGAGAGGAAGCAGCTGTTAGTAACAAATGAAAAGCACTTTGCATACGTTAATAACATTTCGTATTTATAAAAGAACAGTTGTACTAGAATCAAAGAAAAACTGACTTTGTTGTTAGTTCGTTTTTGTTTTTATTATGAAGTGTATGTTTTGTCTTTCATGTAGGGAGGGGGAGGATTGCATATACTTTTAAATTTTTATATTGATAAATTATCTTGCTTTGTCGTGAAGAATATGATAAATTTTGAAAAGGGTTAACGTGAAACGAGACGGCACTCCAGCGACCAAAATAAAAAAAAAAGACATTTGGAGGGCTTCATATATACGATTAGACAGATATATACATATGTCAAGCTAAAAATGGTCCCAAATGAAAATATAAAGATGAAAATAAGGGGATGTCCGTGTTCTACGTCAGGGAAGACTTAGGTAGTGTCCTCTGTCTTGTCTAAATGTGTCAACAATTTTGAAAATTGGGTTACATGTATAATGGCACATATTTTATTGTTTTTTTTTTAAATGTATTGCTAAATGAAATAGGAGACTTTTGTCGTATCATTGTTATTTAAGCTGTCATTAACTTTCTATTGAATATACACATGTCATGTTGTGCAATGTGATATTAATATGCTTACAGAAAACTTAGTGAGTTAATTACATATAATTGTATGGTCTAAACACAAAAGAAAGAATATATTCTCCATATATGATTGCAGAAATAGGTATGGTGTGTGTTTGTGCTGTATTTCTGTCACGAAGCGATAATTTTTACATTGTCAGAAAGCGGGATGTTTTGTTAGTCATTAAACCAGGTTCAACTCATCATTTTTCTTAAAATGTCCTGTAACAAGTCAGGAATACAGCAATTGTTATCAAATAGTTCGTTTCCATGTAAGTTAGCGTTTGTTTTTGTTGCACTTTTGTGTTCCTGTTGTTCCTCAGTTTTCCTTTCATACGTGATGTGTTTCCATCGGTTTTACTTTATAACCTGGATCTGTTTTCTTTCAATCGATTTATGACTTTTGAACACCGGTAGACTACTGTTGCTTTTATTTTACACCCAAAAAAAATTATATATAATCTATATTTGATTGCCGATTTAGGTAATAGATTATTCACTAAAAGTTATATATTATTTGTTTTATCAACTATAAGAATAATAAGATACAAGGGATAAACATCAACAGGATAACAAAACAACTACTAGTAGTTGTTTAAGTATAACACAACAGAAAGATGACGTCAGTTATACGTCAGTGTGACAGCTAGCTAACTAAACAAAGATAGAGAAAATATTAAAAGTGTAAAATTAATTTCAATAAGTAAAATATAAAACTTGACATGTGTCAAAAATATCTACAATATTCCTTGGTAGGTTCAGCAAAATATGTCATGTACTCATTGTCTGTTTTTGCAAAGCATTTATTTGAAATACAAAAAAGAGAAGACAACAAACAATAATACACATTGATACGTTTAAAAATCAAACAAAACAAAACAGCATTGCAAAATGAAAGCAAATGAGAGAAAGGAAACAAGAGAGGATCCTCACACCGAAGTCGCCAGATTTTACTATTCAAAAACTGCGAAAGCCAGTTGTAAACAATGTACAAATTAACGCGAAGTATAAGTTCGACTTTAATTGCCACTTTTTAAATGATATAAGGTTAACTTAATCTAATCTTGATTAAATTAACTAAGTCACAAATCTTTGAACAATTAAGAGAGTGAACATCATCGATGTATTTGAAAGTGAAAACAAATGATGAAGGACACATTTTCTTTGATTTTTCCCCGCAAAAATCAAGTTCTCTACCTAGTATTTTCTTGTATGAGAAATGTTATAAGTTGATATTTCTGGTTAACGTAATTATCTGCATCCATTTTTTTATTACTCCCCCCTATTTACTTCCTTATCAATTTTCCAATTTCCTTCTTATGTTCCTACATTTCATCCGCTGTACTATTTGAATCAGCTTTAAAGATTGCAATTGTGGAATATAATTACGAATAGAACTGTTTATCTTTCAATTAATATGTTATTAAAATGGTTAAGGAATTAATTCATTCTTGGATTCCCTTGCTCGTTTCTATCTTTTGTTCTCTTCTGAAATGAATAACCTTTACCTTATTTAATTGCAACCTTTTTTATAATGACATGAGTAATACGACGGATGCTCTATATGGAACAAGAACTGCTTACCCTTACCGAGTAAAATCACAAAAATACTGAACTACGAGGAAAATTAAAAAATGGAAGTCCCGAATCAAATGGAAAAATAAAAGCTCAAACACATCAAACGAATGGATAAAACTGTCGTAGTCCTGACTTGGAACGATGATGTCTTGATGTTGATTTGATTTTAAAATGACAAACGCCGCATTGTAAATATATGAAGCAGAATACCTTATGATAAGTCTATCTATGACAGTGAAAGGAAATGTAATTAAACGACAGCAAGAAGCAAATTAAAATGGAGGTGTTCAAATAATGTTCATAGAACATGTAGAAACAGAAGATTTTCAGTTTTAAATTATAATACTAACATGATATGTCATTTTTAACAATTATCTCTCTATCAGAAATAACAAAAACATAATTGTACTAAAAGTACACTAAATAAAGTTAAATAGATAATAGATATATTTAACTTTTAGATAAAAGACAGCAAACAATAATGGGTAGTAAGGATTTTTACACAAAATTCCCGTATAAGAGCTAAACTGACGTACCTTTAATCCTTCAATTGATTCAATTTTCATGATTGAAAATACTATTAAGTATAATGGGGCAATATTTTGAGGCGGTATAATTCTTCCTCCTTTGTGTACTGATGCATAAATCTCATTAACTGATTAAGACGACAAATCTAGTTAACACACTCAATCTGAGTAAGCGACAAGACCGGTTGTGTAGTCATGGTACATATATCCTGCTACATGTATGCAAGCATTACTTACCAAGTGATACATATGTTGTCAAAATATAACATTCGGAACCACTAGTAGACTGATTCTGATTCTGAACGATCATTTTGATCTAAACAGCCCTTAAAAGACTTATAGCCCCATAACTGCAATTTTTATTTTCATTTAAATCTTCAATAACTCATCTACCAATATTTAAGCAGATTCTAGATTTTTTCTTTTGATCCGACACCAAAATAATACCAATGCAATTATAAGGTTAGAGTCAGCCTTTTCCAACCAATCGTTTTTAAGCCTACTATCTTGAAGTCATAAAGTAAAACAGTACTGATAAGAGCGCATTATCTGTCAATATTTTGCACAAAACCAGGTTTAATCAAAATAACAAAATGTCTGTACCAAGTCCGGAAGGAACGTGACAGTTGTTATCCGTTCGTTTGAAATTCGTTTTGTTCTATTTGAGCTTTGATTTTGCCTTTTATTTAGGGATTGTTCGTTTTGAATTTTCATCGGAGTTTGGTATTTTTGTGACAAAAAAAAAACAACACTAAACAAAAACAAACATTCACATGCAAAGTAAATTCAGTTCTATAAGAAATCAAAATCATGGAAAACATTTATAAGTGTTCTGCCCTCTGTTCTAATGACTGTTATGTAGGAGCCAATATTTTTAACATGTTCTATATTATAGAGATTAAGCATTCATTTGACATTTTTCCTTGTTAATACTATGAGGAGGTTAACAATTTTCAAACAGATTATCCCTCAGTTGTTTTGTTAATTTCACCATTAAGAAGGAAGTGTTCGTCATCCTCTAGCAAGGAAAATAGTCCACATATTCTATCTTTTCTACGAATTTCATTTTATCCGCTTTTTGCTATTTCTAAATAAGGACCATTATTTAATATGTCAGATATTTCATTTTACAGTTGCCATCATTTGTATTTATTCTATTTACTTTAAATTCATTTTTAATCAAGGGCATTAAAGACTTTACTTCATTCAAGTCCCTACAATTATTTACTTTTTATCTTAAATACCTTGATTGAATAAAATTTTCTTGGCATATATAAACAAAGAATATGTATTATACTAGTCCCGAAGTTTAGACAATATGATACATAGAACAAAAAGTGATTTAGTGTAATAGTCTGTAAAAATTTCAAAATCTATGATAAGAACAGGGAAGTTTAATAAAAAAAAATGTACTTTACTCACAAAGCCTGACACATTATACCACCATTCATCATGTGAAATAATAATTGTTTCGTATAGACATTGAACGAAAAAATTTCCTCATATGTGACGTTTACATTTTCTGAAGCCAAACACGCGAAACAATGAAAGTGTTTTTTTTTAATTTGATAGATGCTTTTTGTGTTTTTTTGTAAATGTTTTATTTTTATTTTGAGATTGTAACACAGTGATGACTGCTGTAACCATATTCTGACTATTTTCAAAATGCCTTTACCAAGTCAGGAATATGATAGTTGTTGTCCATTGGTTTGATGTGTTTTATCTTTTGAGTTTACCATTTGATTGGGGACTTTCCGTTTTGAATTTTCCTCGGAGTTTAGTTTTTTTGTGATTTTACTTTTTACATATATGGTTATTGATGTCGAATAGTATAGTAATCATATTAAAATACCCGTCAAATGTATATGAATATTCCGTTAAATGATAATTTTCAAATACAAAAAAGTTTGCAAAGTGTATTAAATGCCGGTCATAAACAGGTCAATCCTACACTTGAACCTTGAATTAAACCTTGAATTATAGCAATGATCCATCCTATAGATCTATCTTATGACCAGGTTCAAAGTGTAAAAACTGTTCGTCATACGATCAATGTCAACAGTTGTTATCTCGTTGTAATCATAACTGCATTACTTGTTCAAACTGAAGGTTTTTACTTTATTATTCTTGTACTTTTTTTTACTATTTTTACAACTATAAATTTTTGAATTGGAAGTGTTGAATTGATATTTGCATTACAACTACTCTATTCGAAAAAAAGACATTTTCGAATGCGAATTGTTTAATGTCGTTATACTTAAATATCCTCAATGACGTTAGACAGGCATATACATATAATCATATTCAAAACAGTGTGGTCCTGGCCATTGATTGACGACCTAAATTATCCCATTGACTGGGACAGATTAGGTGAACGTTTGTCGGTAACCATCACTGCTCACTATGTACTTGTTAAAGACACTGAATCGGTGGGGTCACCAAAGGTTCTCAACACCTAAATAAAGCAGTTCGAAAAAACAAATCCGGAATAATACGATGTGTTGATTTATATCAATAATATAAATAAAAAAATAAAGATTATTCCTGAATTTTTTCGAATTATTTTATTATTAAAGGCGTTAAGAACCTTTGGTGACCCCACAGTTTAAATTCTATAATGAGTAAGAAGTGAGCAATGGTCGTTACCGGCAAACGTTCACCTAATCTGTCCCAGTCAATGGGATAATTTAGGTCGTCAATCAATTGCCAGGACCACACTGTTTTGAATATGATTCTATTTCATTGGTTAGTTCATAACTTTTTTTATTATCGGAGTATCTAAAGTTGACCAAACTCTAAGGACACATTGATTTGTTTTTAGCCATATGTAAACCTCTCTGTGTATTGAATTTCTGATATAAATCCGTTTTCTGTTTATAATTAACGTTTTATTTTGATTTGTTCACACATCGTAAATATATTTAAAATTGATATGACTGTCATACAAGTGAGAGATATAAAACCCGGTTCCATCCACCATTTTCTACATTTGGGATTGGCTGTACCAAGTCATGAATATGACAGTTGGTGTCCATTCGTTTGATGTGTTTTGACCTTTGATTTTGTCATTTGATAAGTTATTTTCTGTTTAGAATTTTCCTCGGAGTACACTATTTTTGTGATTAACTTTTTTATGATATGTTACAATTTTGTATAATTTTTTTAAATGCTCCAATGTACATGATGTAAATTTGAAAGTAAAAGCACAGATAACTTCATTTTTATTACTTGAATTTAAAAATTAACAATTAACAGTCAGCTGTTAACTGTCTTTTTGTTAAGGATGTGTTCGACTTCTGTTACTGTAACACATTCATTATTTGAAAAACAAAAAAACAAAGATGAAGCAAAGACTCAAAAAATCTTAAAGACCTCAAATCGTCAGGTATAATCATTTTAGTTTGAAGACATCATGTTTAAGATCTGTTTAGTTTTCAAAGGTATTTCAATCTCGCAAAAATTGGAATAAACAAACACCATGTGCATGAGTATTTAACACGCGTTGAGTTTAAAAAGTAAAACCTCAAAAATACTGAACTCAGAGGAAAATCAATACGGAAAGTCCACAATCACATAACTGCAAGTTGAAATTCACTTTTCTTTTGTTTTGTAATTTGTTTTAAATTTAGCATTCCTGATCAAACCAAACCCAGGACAGCGCTTATATTTAGGGTCCACGAACTTAAATAAGTGTTATTGTCATTTACTGTAAATGGTATAATTATATGTTTGTTGACTGCTAGTCATGATGATGCTACCAGCTTAGTGTTTTGGAACAGGAGATATGATTTACAACATACTTTTTTTAAATTCCTCCTTGAAAATATCAAATACCTCATGACCATGCAAAAATTAAAATCTTAAAAGTACTGAACTTACAGGAAAATCTAATAGGAAAGTTTATAATCACAACAATGTCGATCTAGGCTAAAATTGATTCCCGTTTTCGAACAATTTAGGTCATACAGCCTCTGACTTATAAATCATAACTTAATTTTATTTTAATGTATGTCAATAATCTAATCAAATTGTATCAAAACTAGAATGATTACAATCCATCTGCTAATATTTGAAGTGTTCAAGTATAACACATGGCAACCTGTTCTCAGAGAGCTCAAATATGCATTCATGACTCTTTTTTCAAATTTATTTTGACAGCAGTATAGATAATGGCTACATGTACATACGCGTGCCGTGATTGCAAAAGTCAACACCAAACGACACCGTCAACTCACTGGTGTATTGATTGTGAAGAACCATTTTGTACTGACTGTAGAGAAATTCACAGTGTTTATAAGTATCCACAACATCACAAAATTATTCTTATCGCCAACTGCTGTAAACGATAACCAACACAATTGCGTTGTTCACAATGAGAAGTGTGAACTATACTGTGTTAAGCACGAAATTCCAATATGCAAAAAGTGTGTTAGTGATCATGGGAAATGTAAAGACTCCGAGATACCTGTCCTGGAGGAGGCGAGTAGAGATATCAAGACGTCAGAGTCGTTCGTTGACCTGGAGCAGTGTCTTGGCGAACTATATGATATCACCATTCAAATTAAGAGGGACAGAGAGTCCAATTTGAAAAAAATGACCGATCAAAAAAAGCTGATAGAGGAACAAATTTGTCAGTTCAAAAAACAAGTCATCCAGCATGTCAATAAACTGGAAGAGGAGTTCACAAAAGAAATTTGTGATTTTTGCGGCCCGATTCGTTCGATTGTGTCTTCACTTCAAGATAAATCAACGGAAATATAACAGACGAAGTCAAAAATCAAGATCACGAAAAACTACGCATCAGATCTTCAAGCATTCCAAAGTATGAGACAAATTAAAGTTAACATCACTGAATACGAAAAACATCTTCTGTCTAGTATTGACGATGAGTTTCATAAGAAAATCAACATAGAAAGTGCACTGGATGCTAAAATACAGGATATTCTTTCCATTAGTACATTTTGTTCAATAAAATTCGAGGTCAATCCGTCTATTAACATTGACCTGTACAGAAGGAAAGACAGACAAGCAAAAATGATGGTTACCACAGTAAAACATTCCGTCAACGATGTAAAACTTGAACTTAAACAACAACTCTCTCTGGATTGTGACACTTCTCTTGGGTGCTGCAGTACTAGAAAGGGTGAATTACTTTTAACAAATTACGAAAAAAACAATGGACAATTAATAGCAGTTAATACCGATGGTAAAGTTGAATACACCATCCAACTTGAAGAAGCATGCAATGCGTTTCATGTAGCGTGCATAGATGACCCTAAAGTAGCTATATTCACTGGAAATCGAGGCGACATTCACGGTATCAGTATTGTTGATCTGACCGAGAAAAAATTAACGAAGTTCATCAACCTGCCTGGTTCTAATTGTGGCATTGCTTATGACGGTAAATCATTGATATGTTGTGTTGAAGAGCAAGACTTACATGTGATATCTTTTACAGACTATAGTATTTCTAAAATCCCTAATACTCTCTTATCGTATTTTTCATACGTCGCAACGCATGCTGATAAAATCTTTTTTACCAATATTGATAAGAATTCAGTTACGTGTTGCTCATACACTGGGACACTAATGTGGGAGTTTAGGAATGATTATATTTTACGTTTTCCACAAGGAATTACAGTAGACACCAACGGAATAATTTTTGTTGTAGGTCTAAAATCAAATAATATGGTGATGATATCTCGAGATGGAAAACAGTGTAACCAAAATTTGACCAGACGAGATGACCTCGAACAACCGAGGGCAATATCCTTCCACAATATTAGGAAGCAGCTTCTTCTGACAAATCCTCCATATGTCGCATATGTTTATAAAGTTTCTATTTCTAAATGAAGTATTTATCCTGAAACATCTCCCAGGTGACTTTTGTCGAGTCACTGTTTTAAGAACTATCATTACACGTTTTTGGAATGTATATGATTTCTGTACACAAATTGTCCCTGTTTTAACTTAATTGTCGAAATCAAATGCAGGTTGTGTTATATTGGGTTCTTAATGAAAATATTTATAGTCAAATATATCTGATGGGGTTGTCAATCCTAGAAAACAGATTTTTTTTGTTAATAAACTATTTCGGATTTTGTTTACATTGTATTCAATAAAGCGTATTAAACCATATGTTTTATTAAATATGTGAATAATACGATAATTGAGTATACGTCATACTGATACCTTCACAATCAAGACATCTATAAATTGGAATTTCATGGATTTCAACAAAGACTGCAGTTGTTAAATTATAACAGGACTGAAATATATTTTTTTGTCTTTGAAAGAACATCATCGATATATCGTAAATTGATGCTTAAAAATTAAGAGACCTTCTTTTATTTGTTCTTGAGAAGATTTTGTATGAAGAGGGGTACAAGGTTCATTTAGTACAAGTCAAAGTTAATGTAACACTTATTGTCAATAGCTTAAACCCAACAATGATTCAAACATTACACTTCATCAATTGTATGCGTCGAACACATTTTCCCATAATTACTGTTAGAAGAACCGTTTACCTTTAAAATAGGGTCGAGAAATACCAAAAAGAGCTGAAATCATTCTCTAATTGTATGGTCACTATTATGAGCTGGTAGACCGTAATGGAATATCTATCTGTTTTATATATGACGACTGATACCTTGCTAATAACATGACTGATATATCATCATCTTTTCTTTCCCAGAATTAAACATGCCAAAATTTTATTTATCACTGGGTTTGTTCCTACATTTACATGAAAAGCAAGACGAGTACCTCTAGTTTTCCCTTCCGGAGCCAATGAGATCACCATTTGTTTATTGAGGTTCAAGTTACTATGTCTAATTTTATATATGCTGTTTTGTGTATTTGCTTTTTGTATTTTGGTCCATTTTAAATTTTGGCTTTGGCGTTGATGAGTTTATCATCGTTTAAATGATTTGAATGAACATTGGATGTCTTTTGTCTCTCATTAACATTGGGTTTTTTATTGTTCCTTTTTAAATTATATCAATTTGAAGACATGAAAATGTGATGGTGTTTATATGTCATTTTGAAAAGTTGAATCAATGTCTCAAATGCTAGTTGACAATATTGTATATTTATGCAGATTGCGTGTTGAACTTCATGTGCATTTTTTTCTGTCAGTGGTGGCCTAATATAATGTTGAATAGATAAAATAATCTTTTCACTCTTATACGTATTATTGTTTTGTTGAGTCATTGATTTTCCATTATCATATGATCATTAGTCTTGACATGCCAAATATTTTTTGGAAAAACCTACGTGACGAATTTAAGATAAGTGCCCACATGAATGCTATCTTTCTAATTCATTACTTTACAACATTCCTATAGCTATACATGGTAGTTTTGATTTGTACAATGTTTGTTATTATTGATTTAAGATTAAATAACTTAAGGTTGATATTACAAATAATGATTTAATTCCTGAATTTTTGGTTCCACATGAAAATCAATAGATAAATCTTTACACTTTGAAATATTGCAGTGTTTTACTTCAATAATAATTATATCGGTATATAAGATATAAGATCCCCAAAAATGTATTGTTAACACTTTGACTATCCTTGTAACCTGCACCATAAGTTCTAGTGATGATATGTTGTTTTGTTTACGTCACGAACATTTTACTTTTTACACTCAAAAGTTGACGATTGTATGAAATAAACTCATCATAGATACCAGGATCAAATTAAGTATATACGCCAGACGCGCGTTTCGTCTACAAAAGACTCATCAGTGACGCTCGAATAAAAAAAAGGCCAAAAGGCCAAATAGAGTACGAAGTCGAAATGCAATGAGGACCAACATTCTTAAAGTTTTGACAAAGCTAAGGTAATCTATACCTGAAGTGAAAAGGGGACCTCTTTAAAAATTCTTTGTTGATTTTGACACTTCATTATCACTGTACATTTCCTTGCCATCAGACCTAAGCACTTGCGTTTATCCCTGTCTTTAGTGTTGTTCCTGTTTTTGGTAGTTTTGAGTGTATTGTTTTGTTGCTGACGATTGTCTTTTTATCATATTTTCTTTGTAATCTTTGCTTAAGTGATGTTTTCCTTGATTGGTCTTTGAAGTCTGGTTTTAAATTCAATCCCTGAATCTTGTTTTGATTGTTTTCTTTAAAATTTTAAATGGCTGCGTACATTTGTACTGAGCAACGTATGATTAAGACTGACATATATCAAATATTACTTTCGGCATGATACTATTCGTAGAATTATATCATCAATACAATATTAAAAAATTACATACAAGTAAATCAATTCACTGAAGGATACAGTAGTTCTAAATACGTCATTATATAATTAGATAACAATTTAAATGTAATATATGAAAATATTGATTCGTTTTATTTGGAGGAATGAACTTCCTTTGACAAATAAAGGACGTTTTTATTTTGAAAAGCTGGTAGTTATACTTATTTATAAGTAAAGTGCATTTATTTGAACTATTTCTAATTTTTTTATTCTGAATTTTTCAATCTATGTATCCGTTAACAATTGCGAACAAATGTTTTGTTTTGTTTTGTTTAGTGTTCGTTTTTTTTTTTCATTTCAAAGTAGATGTTTGATACAATATCCGCTTGTCACAGAAATGTGAATATGATATATTTTAGAAGATGTAGTATTTGTGCCAATGGGACAACTCTTTATCCTTGTCACAATTTGTAAAAGTAAACCATCATATGTCAAAGTACAGTCATCAACAGGGATCCTTGGCTCACACCGAACAGCAAGCTATAACGGGCCCCAAAAATGACTGGTGTAAAACCATTTACACGGTTAAAAACCAACGATGTAATCTCTAAAAAAAAACGAGAAACGGATACATTTATTAACCAAATAAATGGTTGAGCAAATACAAATGGTCTTTGTAGACTACAACCAGTTTCTAGTTTAAAAAAAACCCCACTAGATGTTAATTTTGGGAAATACAAATGACAAACCAAAACATGAATGATCTTCGTCAATATTTTTGATACTTTGTTTAGTATAAGACGCCGTACTTCGATTTACATAGGCAATAACTTTACAACTTTTAATGATGGCTGCACAATTTAGTAATTCAAAACGTTTTTAGTATTCGGAAGAGAATTACATTCCTTGTTGAAACGCTTAGTTTGTGTATAATTTTTCAATAAATGTCAGTGGTTCCTTAGTCCACTTTTAAAGCAGTGCATATATCGTAACATTTTTCGCCTGATAGATATCAACCCTCTAGTTTATTCATGCATAGCAGCCTAGCAGGAAACAATCGGTATAGCTATATAATGAAAGGACAAGGTTCACAAATGGCACAAAAATGGCCTAAAATTACAACTTTATCACAAAACACCAAAAAGGTCTCAATTTGGTTCGTAAATGGGTATATTTCCAAAGTATAAATGCTAAAAAGATCAGTTCTTTTCATAGGGCTATAAGATATTCGCCAAAGTTAGCCCATTTTGGACATTTTGTGCCAGAAAAAATATTTGTGTCTTAGTAGTATTGTCACAAGTTTTTTTTATGTGAAATTTGTATTTTTTTTACCCAATTTAAAAAAAACCATAAAAAATCAGGGCCAATTTAACTCTTCGTGAACCTTCTCCAACAAAAAAGGTGACAATTAATTTACTTAGATAAGTATATAAACAAGTTTTGTTAAAAAGATTATTAATTTTCGGCACGAATCGATGACCATGTACTTATTGCTGCTTATACGTTGGCAATAATGCTGATTTTCTTTTTATGGAATGTCAGGACGACCACCTTTAGAAATATAAGCTACATTAAAATGAAATTGTGGATCTACCCGTAGGTATATCCTTGCGTATTTTTGCCATCCACTGTTACAAAAAGTTTTTTAAAATGAGATAAGGTTTAAAAACTTATGTCACAAGTAAATGTTTTTCGGCGTCCCTACTGGTAGGAAAATCAACAATTATTTCGTTTGTTATATTTTCAATA
The DNA here is from genome assembly GCF_036588685.1 of Mytilus trossulus. Classification (NCBI taxonomy): domain Eukaryota; kingdom Metazoa; phylum Mollusca; class Bivalvia; order Mytilida; family Mytilidae; genus Mytilus; species Mytilus trossulus. Next base: position 63,806,742 of record NC_086381.1, on the reverse strand, counting down.
TTTTATTAATCTAAGAATTCGATACAATGGCAGTGTAATTATAGTTACTTTATGTGTAGCAAGCACACCTAATTATGTGTATGTATGTACATTTTTTTGATATAGTTGACGTTTAACTTCAAATTTGGGTTCAAACGTTCCTGGTAAGTGGTGCAGAAAAACTCGTCGGTAAAGTTTTGTTTGTAATATAAGCTGTATTTTTATTAGTTATTTGATTGATAATTTCGAATCTTGAAAATAAAGTTAGAAATTAAATAATGAGTATTGATATTTGGCTTTTACACTATTAAAAGGTCAAAATATCAGAATCATAAAATTACTGAAACATGTAGGATACATCTTTACAAAATGTTTAAATATCGAATGAATCAAAACCTAACGTTCCTTAATCTTGTACAAAGAAGGGATTATATAAGCAAAATTTTAAATCTTAAAGTGAGGAGTTTTTTATACAAGTGAAATTGGAAATAAGATATATTCAATAAGAGTACGATCCTCATTATAATGCATGTTTCTTCATCTGTTAGCGTTACTTGGACAAAAAAATTGCTGCGGTAACTGTTACAAATTATCATTGATAGACTACGAAATATCGTGTATATCAAGAGATAAAGTTAACTACGGATTTATTTGTCTTCAATCGTTTTACATGTAGTAGACATTGGAATATCAACAATTTTGATATCCGTAAAAAAAAAATCTTTTTCTTAACGACCATTGGCACAGACAAAAGACGAATCGTCACTAGTGTATATGCGTTTAAAACAGAATCTATAATGATTTCATTTGATATCATACATACATTCACAAGTGCATTTGAAGGTATTTCAGTATATTGTATTTTTTTCTAGATCAAGAAGCAGAATTTGGGCTTCATCTTGGCCGTAAGTATATTCGAATTTTGAATACAACACATCATTATTCTCTATTATCAGCAGTAATTTGTATGTAGAAAACTCCTGGACAATTTGAAATAGAAGGTTTAGTTTCAACGCGGTCACTAGTACCTTAAACCACTATCACTAAAAAAGCATGAGAAATGATTTATTTTTTTTGTGGGTAATGCTGTTGGTAACGTTTTTAACAAAAGTATTTGATACATATATTGATACTGTTATCTCAAATTAAAAAGATTATTCAAAATATGAGACTTTCAAATGGTTTTCAATCTGTCCTGCGACCCTATTTTTTCAATATATATAGATAATTTATCAAAATCCATTCAAAGGTCGAATTTACTAGACAGTAAGTAAACATTCGATTAATCTTAATAAGATTAAATCATCGCATTATTATTTGTTTTATGGCACGTTTCAATGTGTAAGGACATTATGTTCGTCATATGTGTTATGTACCTGCTATCTTTAAAACACGATGGGTTTTTCATTTTCAAGGTTTATAGATTATTTTCTTTTATCTTTAAGGTTTTAATTCTTGTTTAAAACTTGTATTTTTTTATTATTTTTTTCTTTTTTCGTTTTAATTCTTGTTTTGTATTCTTTTATTCTTTTTAGGTTTTAATACTTGTTTAAAGATTGCTTTTATTCTTTCTCTTTTCTAGGTTTTAATTCTTGTTTAAAGCTTGTTTATATTCTTTTACCTTTGTTACCACCTTCAATTAAAAACACGAGACATGGTTAATCTTGTTTAGGGGAATGCTGTTAAAAACAGAGCCAAGAGAGCCTTTCTCTTCACTTGACTTCCGTCAGTCGTCGTCCTTTGTCGTTAACTTTTACAAAAATCACTTATTTGAGACTACTGGGCAAATTTTAACCAACGTTGGCCACAATCATCATTGAGGTATCTAGTTTAATGAAGACCAGGCCAACAAATCAAGATGGCAGTCATGGCTTTTGACTTATATGTCTGAAACCGAAGCCTTTAGAGCCATTATGCCAGATCTATCTGGCCTGAAATTTTCAGACAAATTAGACAATCTGATGTTGCATTGCTGCCTCTGATTTGGTTTTTCGGGAAAGTTGTATTTTTTGTTTATTATCTTGAATATTATTATAGAATGGGTTAACTATAACCAGCAACATTGATTATCAGAGTTAGATATACAAATAGGTCAGCTTGACCAGAATTGTCAATAGACCCAATTAGAAGGTATTGTCCTTAAAAACATGTTTAAAATAAAATTCTAAACAAATTCTTGTAATTTTTCAAAAATCTTCTCCTCTGAAACTACTGAGACAACTTTAACCAAAGTTGGTCACAATCATTATTCAGCATATTATGTTATCTTGTTTGAAGGAGGTATCCCATGACCAAACCTGCCAACCAACATGACCGATATTACTAAAAACTGAATATAGGGGTAAAATGCAGTTTTGGGTTCATATCTCTGAAACTAAAGCATTTAGAGAAAATTTGGCAATGTGTAAAAGTGCACTTCAAGTTAAGATCTATCTGTCCTGAAATTTGCAGATAAATCAGGATTGCTGCCCCTAAAATAGTTATGTGAAGGAAATCTAAAAGTTTTTAGATATTTTTCTTTTGAATACTATTATAGACAGAGATAAACTGTTAACAGCAATATTTAACGTTCAGCAAAGTAATAGCTACAAATAAGTCAACATGATCAAAATGGTCAATTTATCCCATAAGGAGTTGCCCTTTTAAAGCAAATTGAACCATTAAAAATGTTATCTTTTACAAAAGACTTCTGAAACAACTGAGACAAATTTAACGAAACTTGGCCACATTCAACATTAGGGTATCTAGTTTAAAAAAAAGGTGTCCGATGACCCTTTCTACCAATCAACAGTAAAGACATGGCTTAAATAGAACACAAAGTAAAAATGCAGTTTTTGACTTATATCTCTGTAAGTAGAATGCAAAAGTATACCAGTTGCGTTATTACATGCATCAGTTGTAACAATATATTACGTGATGGTACCTAAATTGCACCTATTTTGACAGCTTTTTCACCTACGTTTTTTTTATGATCAAGACAAAAATGTTCATTCTGTATTTATTTTGTAGCCCTAATCCTTCTTTATTATATAGGCACACCAATTTGGTTTTTAATCCGTACTGAGTCGTTGAAACATGGGTTTGAATCGACCTCCAAAGTATCTATGATTTTGTAATAAGGAGTACCTCAATTGCATCCATGCTAAAATTCACATCAATAGAAATTGATTAACAGATGTTTTGTTTTATTCTTTTCAGATATTTACAACAAATTAGCATTAGTACAAACTCAATATTCATTTTTTTTAAATATGATTTTTTGTAAATGTCGCATGGCGACGTTTACGTACATGTTTCTTTTCCAGGGAAAGCTTCATCTGTTGATATAAATTGTGAATATTAAGTTTTTTTTTTAATATATTCACCTATGTTGTATGACTTGTAAAATGTCAAATAATCCAAATACAAATTATTTAGTCTTGAAATAAACTTTTCAGAATTTCTGTTTATGTTGAATAGGTGCAAATTGAATACCGTGACGTCAGATATATAATATGGATATGTAATTTTAATTAATACACTATGACCTAAATAATATATTTGTGTAAGACCATGCCATAAGATAAATATTCAACACGTTTAAGTTATCTATAACCATCATTTCATAACGCGTTGCACAACAAGTTATCAACTTTAGCATAAATGACGATTTATAAACATGACATTTGTGTATTAAATGAAAAGAAAAATGACAGCTATAATAACACTGATACGACAGTTTTCTTAAATGAGGATTTTTTCTTAACAGTAAGAACCGTCATAAACATTTGTAAATGTAGTTACATTTGTTACTAACAGCTGCTTATCTACTTCATAAAAGTTAATGTGTTGTTGGTCTATCAAGGTCATCTTTCGTGGTCAGTATCTGTTTTCAGTGTTTCCCGTCAGAAGATATGACAACCTTATTACACGACGTCTCTCCAACAACAAACACGGCCCCATAGTTACCCACGGTTATTCCCAGGGTATGATTTAAAACGATCATATCTACGAATTCCCACACTAAAGCTCCACTGTTTAAACAACAAGTTACTTATTTCTATTTGTAAGGAAAACAGTATGCGTTGATATGTATGATTCACACGTTAAGACGCTACTAGGGATTGTACTGATACTATAGTCTACATAATATATCACATGTAAGTATTTACCTTCCACACAATAGATCAATGATTTACCGTCAGAAGGTAAGTCAATGAACGTTACTACTTTTCTCTCGGTCAGATAAAAAAAACCTGATACCTGGCTTTGTAAATGAAAATCCAGTGGATCAATAGTTACTCAAAGTTAAAATGGCTGTTTTTCATGTGTCTGTGCCTGCTCTATTTTAATAGGTTGGTGTTGAATTGTGTATTATTATTCGAATTATCTAGTATCAACAACTTTCACCTGCAATGAAGAGAATTATGCAATAACTGTAAGTTGAGATTTTATAGGACAATAAACGTGGAGTAGACTAATTGTATTTTAGAAGGGGAAACAATGTTAATCTATATTAGTTAAACTTTGATTTTGACTTAACTTCAAATAATTGTTCTTTGATAGATACCAGGTGATCGAGGGTAGCTGAAACATATAAACCAGGATTTCATGCTCTGCGTTTAGTTAAATGTCAGGTAATATTTTGCGATAAAAGACTATATATTGTTTTGTTGGTTCTAATTATAATTTAGGATTTTTCGTTTTAGGATATAACCATAAAAAGGGGTTTATATAAAAAATAACTACTGTGAGTACCATTACCAGCTAATGAAAATGTAAACAGTAATGAATATTGTAAACGTCACCTTTATAAACAGCTATACATGCAGACAGTCATGTCAGACTCAACATGTATCTTATTATGTCTGTAATTTCTCATCCCCGAATAGTTTACTGTAGCTGAATATCATTGGAACGATTAAAATAGCACATAAAATACCCATATACTTGCGAACACGTCCCCAGTGTTGACATGTGTCTATAAGATGTTGTAAGATCACACAATCTATGTGTTATGTAGGTGTTTTTGTGATCACCAACACATATATCTTGAATACGATTTTTTTCAGTCTTCGAATATCTTATTGTACAGCAAAAACCAAGGAAATGATGTTGTTATTAGGCCCTGTACAGTTTCATACTTATTATATTTGATTTTGATCATAACTGGAAACATTATTAGACTGGAAATCATGTTTAGTTTTGATTAACACTTTTAGAAATTTTGGATCTCAATACTCTTCAACTTCGTACTTTATTTGGCTTTTATATCTTTTTTGGATTCGAGCGTCACTGATGAGTCTTTTGTAGACGAAACGGGCGTCTGGCGTATATACGAAATTTAGTCCTCGTATCTATGATGAGTTTATTATATATTTTAATAGCTGTTTTCAAATGAACTTAACCTAAACACTTGATGTTACATAAAGGAAACTAACAAAATTACCGAACTCCGATGGAAACTCTAAACGGAAAGTCCCTAAGAAAATGGCAACACCAAAACCTCAAACACATCAAACGAATAGATAACAACTTGAATATTCCTGACTTGGTACATGCATTTTATACACCTATATACATATGATCTTAACTGTACTTCCTTTAACATGTTTAATGTTGTTACGGTATTGGCTATTTGAAATGGCAAAATTTTGTATTTTTATTAACTTTTATTGTATATGTTGTACGTCCATGACTTTATTCTGACAACAGTAATTTTCCCATGTCTATAAACGAATATGCAAATATGCCGATTGTTGCAGAATAAAGATTATAGGTGAACTGTATATGTTATTTACCTTCTTTTCGTCTACGAAAAAACTATCAGTTTTGAAGATGTTCGGATATTTTAGTTAAAACAAGAGTATCCATGCTGATCATCTCTCATCTGCTTTACTGATATTTCTCCTAAAAAGTCAAATGCACCTACCAGACAGGCATATACAATAATTCCATACCCAAATATAGTTGACCTGTAGTTTATACTACCCGTTAATTTAAACCCATTTATAACCTGCAGTTTTCCACAAAGGAATGTAATGGAATTTAAAAGTGCACGCTCCAATATAAACGAAGGGATGACTAATCAGTGGTTGAAAGTTAAATATTTGAATAAAACAAAAATACAATTTATTCTAACAACTCTGAATGCACAACTCTGATTCCTTGTCTTTTTTTTTTTTACTTTTATGAACACTTTTACGTTGTTATAAGTGATTACATTAACGGTATTTTCTTTTTATCTGTATGTACACGACAACACTTAATGTATCCAACAAAACTAAAGCATAAACAATAGTTATTTTAATCAGCAGAGAAAGCACCTCAACTAATACAATAGGACCATTAATATTGTTGCCAAAATAAAGAATACACCAATATACGATAATTTAGAATAGTTTGAAAGGGCACCTGCTCGTCTCTCAACCAGCAAAGAAAGAACTTTAAAAAATATAAATGGTTATTTATAAACACATTAACAATAGGAATTTAAGAACTTTGTTGTAGCCAGATTGGAGTTTGTATTTCACAATTCATACGTAGCTATATTAGGCATGTTGTGAATTTTGAAAAAAACCGAAAGATACCAAAACGACATTCATAAGTCATCGGTCATATTGACTTTACTGTATTAGTCATTGTTCTTCAAATAACTTTGATTTACTGATTGAGTTTGATAGTATAGTTCAAATATGCATAATGTTCATAGAAAGGACAATTAAAATGTGTTTTCATTTTTTGTTTTGACAGTGGCAAAGACAATGGCTACGTGTACATCAGTGTGCGCTGTTTGCGATATTCGACACCAAACTTCGACGTCCACTCACTGGTGTGTGGAGTGTGAGGAACCATTATGTTCTGACTGTAAAGACCATCATAATGTTTTTAAGGCAACAAGAAATCACAAAATTATTTCTATCTCAGATCACCAATTATTACCATCCGCTGTAACCAACATCAAGCAGAATTGCGTTTATCACAATAAGAAGTATCAACTTTACTGTATGTATCACGAAAGTCCAATATGTAACAAGTGCGTAAAGGATCATGGAAAATGCGGAGAAGTTCTTTCACTTGAGGAGGTTATAAGGGAAATTAAGACGTCAGAGTCATTCTTTGACCTAGAGAACGGCCTTGATGACCTGTATGACAATACCAATCAAATTAGTACAGACAGAAAGTCCAATTTAGAAAGTATAACAGATCAGAAGGAGAAGATAACTGCTCAAGTTTGTCGCTTAAAACAACAGGTCATCCAGCATGTCAATAAATTGGAAGAGGAGTTCCTAAAAGAACTTGACCAAATTGAATTAAAATACTGCAACCCGATACGCTCAAGTGTGGCTTCACTTCAAGACAGGGCAAAGGAAATAAACCATTTGAAGTCAGAAATCAAAAACACAAAGAAATACGCATCAAACTTGCAAACATTCTTGAATATGAAAAAAATTCAGACCAAGACAACTGAATACGAAAAGGATCTTCAGTTTTCTAATGACAATGAGTGCAACGAGACAATCAAAATAAGAAGTACAATAGATACTACGATACAGGATATTCTGAATGTAGATAGATTTGGTTCTATTAACGTCAAGAAAGGCCCATCACCCAACATGGACATACAAAGAAGGAAAGACCGACAAGCTCAAGTAATGGTTCCTCAACCAATCAAATTGATAAACGAAATAAAACTTGAATTCAAACAAAAAATTGACACAGTTTGTGCATGTTGTGATACCTTTGATAACTATTTCGGATGCTGCGTTACAACAAAAGATGAATTTCTGTTAACAAATTGTCGTTATAGTGTAAAAAATATTATTACTGTTAATACCGAAGGTAGAGTTAAATATACAATCCCACTTAAAAACTGTAACGAGGCGTTTGATGTAGCGTGCATTAATGACTCCACACTAGCTTTATCATCTTTTTCATTTAAAAGTCAAGGTGGTATCAGTATAGTTGATTTGACTGAAAGAAAAGTGGTAAAGTTCATCGATTTACCTGAGAGTACCTATGGAATCACTTATGACGGTAAATCGTTGATATGCTGTGTAAGAGGTAAAGACATGCATGTGATATCTTGTACAGACTACAGTATCACTACAATCCCTAACACTGTCTCATCTGAGATGTCATATGTTTCATCGCATGCCGACAAGATCTTCTTTACCAATCCGGATGATCACACAGTAAAGTGCTGTTTGTACAGTGGAGTTCTAGTTTGGGAGTTCAAAGATGAGAGCATTTTAGATTGTCCGCAAGGAATTACCGCGGATAACAACGGGAACGTTTTTGTTGCTGGTGAAAAATCGTCAATGGTGCTAGTCTTATCTCCCGATGGAAAACAGTGCATAGAGATTTTGGACGAGGAAGATGACATCTTTCAACCGACAGCCATTTGCTTTGCCAAACAGAGGAATCAACTTCTTTTGATAAATAGGCAGCGGCAAGCGTATATTTATAAATTTTCTTATTTTTAAATGAAATATATACTAGTATCATCAAATGAGATTTTTGTTGTATAAATGTCATCATAACAGGCAAAAAATTTCTATATTTTAAAGTTACACAGATCGTCATTGTTTATAAACGATGTTACACAAAGAATTAAATAGAAAACTTTGCCAGTTGGCTACATCTCATGACGTGTTTTTCTTATAAGCTGACTACTAGTTACGGTATATATGTAAATTGTGTTTCGTTTACGTGTAAATTACACTAACACAACACAGAGGTAAGGTCAATATGAACACGGCCTATAGCTATGATTGCCTTTTTAGTTCATAGTATTTTTTAATAAAAGTTACAAATGTATATACCGTCTGTTTTATGAACGTGATCAACTATGATAATAATGATAATACTGAGGCAACACGTTAAAAGGACATAACTATCACTTCAGAAATAAGAAAACTACTTTTAAGGCTGGTATACACAATAAAATTCAGAATGGAAATGGGGAATGTGTCAAAGAGACAACAACCCGACCAAAATAAAAAAACACAACAGCAGAAGGTCACCAACAGGTCTTCAATGTAGCGAGAAATTCCCGCACCCGGATGCATTTTGGTAGTTTTAACAGCAACAAATGCAATTGTAAATGTTAAATACGACTTAATGGAAACGTGAGATATGCGAAAGTGAGCCAAAATCGAACTACACATAAAAAAAGACATTAAAAAGTGAAGTTAAATTCTTTCTTCGAAATAAAGAACTGTCCTTATACATTATTCATTGACAGGTGCAAATGTATATCAGCTAGATATGTAACGTAATCATTCCCCGGGTGTTTTGACATACATTAATCTAAATTCCAAAAAAGAGAAGATGACAAGACGAAAATCGAAGTAGTAAAACCAAAAAAAGCAAAACAGTCAACAGCACCTCAAACAGAAAGTGAAGAAAAGATAGAAACAATAACAAACTACATCGATGTCTATAGATTTCACAATGCGAACCCAACTAATTCCAGTAGTATTCATTTAAAAAAGGAAGTTCTCTATATAAGTAAGCGCTAAGTTTTAAACCGATCCTCATTGTCGATTTGTTTATGTTAGTCAATGCATAAGCCAGGCTTAAAATTTTCTGAGAAGCATTCAACAAATTCATCGAACTCTCAATAATTCGGAGAAAATGTTAAATGAGAATTTGTTTATTGTTTTTTTTTTACCTAAGACGACGTTGTTAATTTCATTGACAACCCAGATGAGCCCTTAGTTTCTAGCCATTATTATTTATATCACTCTACTCTTCTGATAAAGACAATTATTACATTGGTTGCAATGAATTACATTGATTTCCCAGTTAAAGAAAAACTTTTGATTTCACATGTGAAATGAACGTGGTTATTTCACTCTCTGACGGCATACAACAATAGGCGTTGTCAAGACGTCCATAACGGCGGACCAACACAAATTGTGAATGCGTAGAAAAAAAATACAGTTCCATACATGTTTTACATCCATTTCTTTAAAGAAAAAAAGCCATTCGCCAATGTAATAAAATGCATAACTTATTAAAGAATTCAAATATCGAATAAATATTCAACTCGTGACCAAACATCACTGATACGCGCATACGTGAACTAATGTGCACGTACTGCTCGGTCACTCATTGAATAATTTTTCAATTTGAATTCCTCCATTAGTTATTCGGTAATTGTCAGTTAGATCAACGACAATTTCATAAAAAAGCGATAATTCCAGCAGTTCCTGTTTGAAGAGGGAGCACATAAGGTACCATTCTTATAACATCAAAAGTTAATGTGACCTCAACATTGTTAATAACACTTCCCTACGAAATGTGTTATCGAAATGTCCAATATATCGTGAGTCGAAATCCATCAATTGGAAATACAACTTTAAAATGTTGATGAATTCAGTTGAGGATTATGCCAGGTCTAAGCGTGAGAAGGAAGGCGTGGACACTTTTCTGAATGGGTTAAGGCAGTGAGGTCGTTGATACAAATCAGAATTAAGAAACTGAAATGGTCTATTATTGCCCATGCTATGTCAATCTTTTAAAACCCTTACGTTGCAAAATACTTATCCTACCTTCATGACAAATATGTTGTTGTCCCCGCAGATAAAGCCCCAAACAACATCGTTTTTGTGTGTTAAACTCATTAACTGCTCGATAAACGTATCAGCTATTGAAAATTCACTTGGAAACTCAACATAAACCCTCACGACACTCACCAAAGAGGAAATCCTGGATAAACAAAGGTCTTTTCTATGTTTTTCTGGAATTTTTACCAAAGATGATGAACTGGATATTCCATCACTGTATTGGATACCTAAACTGCATAAGTGTCCTTACGAACAATGGTGTATTGCTGGGTCTTCGAAGTGCTCCACGAAACCCCTTTCTCAATTATTAAAATCTATTCTATCAGCAATCAAAGATGGGCTTCAAAGTTATCGTGAAACTACTTATTCAAGAGATTGCGTGAATTAGATGTGGATTCCTAATAATTCCAAAGATCTTTTAGAGTACATACAATCTAACTCTCTTTCATTTTGTAAAAGTATTAAATCATTTGACTGTTCTGCACTTGATACAAGTATTCTACATTCCAAACTAAAACACAGATTGAAAGAGTTGATATTGCTTTGTTTCATAAAACAGAATGGCCAACGACGTAACAAGTATCCTGTCTTAGAAAGGAATAAGTCCTAATTTGTAAAGGAACACTCTGATGCTTGCTTGTTTTGACAACATATTTGTTACGTTTGGAGGACGTGTTTTTCAACAGACTATCGGCATTCCAATTAGAACGAATTGTGCACCACTTCATGCCGACTTGTTTCTTTCTTATAATGAGGCTGACTTCATACATGAACCTCTCAGGAAGAAAGATAAGAAGTTAGCAATATCATGTAACCCTACATTCCGCTAAAAAGATGATGTTCTTTCACTTAATAATTCTATGTCGAACGCATCTATCCTTTTGAAAAAGAGATAACGGATACAAGATATACAGTTAAGTCGGCCTCATATTTTGACTTGCATCAAGCAATTGTCAATGAGGATCGATTAAAAACAAAATTTTACGACAACAGCTTTCAGCTTTCCAATTGTGAACTTTCCATTTCTAAAACAACATTCCAGCAGAACCTGCATACGGTTTATATATCTCCCAATTGATACGATATTCCCGGGCTTGCATTTCATATCATGATTTTCTTGATAGAGGGTTGCTGCTCACAAGGGAGCTATTAAATCAAGAATTCCAAATGGAAAGTTGAAATCATCTCTTCGTAAATATTACGGACGCCATCACGAGTTGGTTGACCGTTATGGAATAACCGTTTCACAAATGATATCGGATATGTTCCTTACTAAAATCCCCTTCCCTTTCATGAATGTAACCTACTGAATAAGACTATTTACTGGATTTAGTATCTTATAAGCAACACGACAGGTGCCACATGTGGAGCAGGATCTGCTTACCCTTCCAGTGCACCTGAGATCACCCCTAGATTTTGGTGGGTTCATGTTATGTCATGTATACTATTGTTTGTCTGACTGTCCCTCTTTGGTATTTTTCGTCCCTCTTTTAAGCGGAACGATTTGAATCGTCATCTGACAATATTTTGGCTAAACAGGGTTTTAGATGATTTATTATACATCTTCGACGTCGCTGAAACCTTCTATGCCCATCTTTTGAAAGTAACCCTATGAGTGAATGAATAGTGCAAGCTAAATTCCAGTGAAATATTGTTCGCAAATATACTATTAATTTTCAGCCAGTCAAATAGGCTTATGTTATACTAGATTTCCGCCGCATACATTTAATATGAAAAGGTTTCTCCAGCTTTCGGTTTATCCAGCAGTCATACTTTTTTTTAACAAAAGGGATATTTAAAAAATTATACTGTCGATTTTTTCTTGTATTATCACGTCACTCCCTAAGGATAACATACGAGCGGAATTTATATAATATTTTAGCTGGGAATTGAAAAAAAAACAGTTCTTTTAAGTGCTTGAGATAACGTTTTCCGATAAGTTGCAAGTTTACCTGAAAAACCAGTGTGCAGCTATTCCCCTACACCAAAACGATGAATGCTTTACTGTCATCGATAAATGAATAAAATTGAGGAAGGAAATGGGGAATATGTCAAAGCGACAACACCCAGACTATAGAGTAAAAAACAGCCGAAGGACACCAATGGGTTTTCAATGTAGCAAGTCCGTCCGCACCCGGATGCGTCCTTCAGCTGGCCCCTAAACAAATATTCATACAAGCTAAATGATGATGGAGTTAATACTAAACTCCGATATATACACAAGAAACTCAAATCAAAAATCTTACCAGAATAACTAAGGCCAGATGCTCCTGACTTGGGACAGGCGCAAAATTGCATCGGGGTTAAACACACTTTTTTAGATCTCAACCCTCCCCCTATACCTCAAGTAAATGTAGAAAACCAAACGCACAACAATACGCACAGTAACACTCTGTTGAAGAAAAGTCAGAGTCCGATGTCAGAATATGAAACACAAGAAAATAAACAAAATGACAGTAGTTCACAAATAACAACAGACTACTAGCAGTTACTGATATGTCAGCTCCAGACCTCAATTGAACTGATTCAAAGATTATGTCTTCATGATATCAATAGCAGGTACAATTCCTCTTGTTAGGGGTTTAGTATTATACCATCTTGAAATATTTCAGCTTTAACATTGATTCACTTATAGGGTCTTTGCATCTGAACTAAACACACTAATTTAAAAATCAGTTGTTGGCATAACACGGCTTAAGTTCGTCTCATATATTATTAAAGTATGATACTAAAACCCTAACAGGAGGGATTGTGCCTGACAATCATATGCCGGAGACATAGTCTTCCAGTCAGTTTAATTGAAGTCTTGAGCTGGCATATCAGTTAACTGCTAGTCTGTTGTTATCTATGTATTATTGTGAATTTGTTTATTTTATTTTGTGCATCGGACTCGAACTTCTCTTGAACTGAATTTTAATGTCCGTATTGTTATGCGTTCACTATTCTTCATTGGCTAGCTGTATAAGGGGCGGGTTGAGATCTCATAAACATGTTTAACCCCGCCGCAATTTTGCGTCTGTCAAACGTCAGGATACTCTGGTCTTTGTTAGTCTTTTTTTATTTTTAGTTTTTTTGTGTATAATTTGGAGTTAAGTGTGGCGTTCATTATCACTGTACTAGTATATATATTTATTTAGGGGCCAGACGAAGGACGCCTCCGGGTGCGGGAATTTCTCGCTGCATTGGAGACCTATTTATGACCTTCTGCTGTTGTCTGTTTTATAGACGAGTTGTTGTCTCCTTGACACGTTAATCATTTTCATTTTCAATTTTATTTTTATTTGAACAACACTTATATTATTTTTATTTATAATTGGTCATACACAACGAGATGTAATTATCTATGACCCGATGTTATGATATCTTTTTCTCAATACCTATACCTAAAAAGTGTGTAATGCTTCTAATGAATATTTGCTGTGAGGATATTGTGAGGTATTCATAAGAGAGCACTGACCAACAACAGGACACCCCCAAATACAACAATTCCTGTCACAGTCTTTTGTAGAAGTAACGCTCGTCTGGTACAAAATACAAAATTGCAATCCAGGAATGTAGGATGAGTTCATTATCAATAATTCAAATTTATAAATTGAAGAGAAAGAGAAGGTTGTTATGGCCTGTGTATTGGTTTTTAGTCTTAACATTCGATACATTTTTGAAAAATAAATATCGTTCCGAACTTGTGACCAGTCACATACTTAACGTCATGTGATTAATATATAGCTGTTATCTTCATTACACGACTGGTTTACATTGAATGTTTGTATAATTATAGTATGCATGTTGATATGTTGCATATTTACTCTCTTTACTCGATTTTGAAAAGACCTATTACATGTAAAATTGAGAATGGAAATGGGGAATGTGTCAAAGAGACAACAACCCGACCAAATAAAAAAACAACAGCAGAAGGTCACCAACAGGTCTTCAATGTAGCGAGAAATTCCCGCACCCGGAGGCCTCCTTCAGCTGGTCCCTAAACAAATACTAGTATATACTAGTTCAGTGATAATGAACGCCATTCTAATTTCCAAATTGTACACAAGAAACTAAAATTAAAATAATACAAGACTAACAAAAGCCAGAGGCTCCTGACTTGGGACAGGCGCAAAAATGCGGCGGAGTTAAACATGTTTGTGAGATCTCAACCCTCCCCTATACCTCTAACTAATGTAGAAAAGTAAACGCATAACAATACGCACATTAAAATTAAGTTCAGGAGAAGTCCGAGTCTGATGTCAGAAGATGTAACCAAATAAAATAAACAAAATGACAATAATACATAAATAACAACAGACTACTAGCAGTTAACTGACATGCCAGCTCCAGACTTCAATTAAACTATTAAAAAAAATAGGTAGTTTTTGGTAATAGTAAAAGTTTAATGATAATATTGATATGGTTAGAGGATTTTAACACCCATTTTAGTAAGGAGGAGCTATAATGTCGATATAAACTTATTATTGAACGTTCGTGACTTAAAATAAATACAAAAAAGCCACTTACATTAGTCGTGTAAAATTAAAATGGATGATGTATATCAAATCAAATGACAAAACACTTCATGAATTGCACTTTCGCAATACAGCTGGACCACAATCAATGTCTCTGATCCAGGACAAAATATTTGAAAATGCAAAGCTTATTAAAAAGAAGAATGGTTATTAACCCAAACAACAAAACCTCTTTTGGGACATATATAATATTCCTAGATATTTGTTTTGTTTACCTACTTATTTTAAGATATGCTTTTATTTCGACAAGACGTTACTTTGCAATATAACTAGCATAAACAATCTGCATAGCAAGCAAACTGGTATATATTTGCGACCCAATATGAATCGAGCGGAAGAAGGGGATTTTAGTATAAACGTAAACTGTTAGAAATTCGGGGAAGATAAATATGGAAAATATGCCGCTCGACCCTATATTTAGACTTTTACAAAAATAGAAATGCACGAGAGCTTTCCATTTTAGGATATATTTTTTTACAAAACTTGATAGAAGAAGGGGTTCAGTTTTAGCTGTAAAGAAAGTTCCTATTGAAATGCATTTTCTATATGCAGAATTTGATACTTTAGGGTTTATTTATGTTCTTTGGATACGCACAAATAAGACGCATATTCAGCCAAAAAAACACCATCAAGAACACAGAAGAAATTTAAAAAAAAACATTATCAGCAAGACAAGAACTGCAAATAAATCAATATGACCGAATTCATCAGTCGACTCATAGGATGTGTTGTCTTTCAATACTACTGTACTCATTTGTGTTTTATTCAATAATAATTGTAAATAAAACTCTAACTTGAATACCTGCATCATTTAAACAAGTCAGGTATATAATACGTAAAACGTTTGCCAAAGTGGGGCGTCTCTGTGGAACGTAAGCAGTCACTTCCGTTCGGAATGTGACTATTGTAAAGAAAGTGTAATTTTTTATGTACATTGAGAACAAGTGCAACAACTTCATGTGGGTTTTTAGTTTGCTTTATGCAGGCCAACATTTTTCACCCAATATCAAGTACTCTTATTTTCCACTAGCAGTCAACAATATCAAAACTAAAATACCGGACGACCTCTATTACAGTACTGACCCGTTATATCTGCTGTTGACTTGTTCTCGTTATGAACATAACTGAACTATTTGCGACTGGACGTTTAGCAATCAACAATCAATTACAATATATATATTTTTACTGCGTTAATGTTTGTAGACTCGGTATACCAAGAGCTAAAAAAAATCACCTGTTTGCTTGCTTTAAAACCTATGTTTACCTCTCGATATCTTTCGGTGTGATATCAAATCTTTGTTGTGTCATCGACGAAAAGCCTTCATCATTAATTCATTTTCCGAAACTTTAAACGTTTATCATTTTTTAAAGATTTGATACATACCATAGTTAAACCATTTTAAATCATTTTAAAATAGTTTTCACAACACTTTCAAAAGAGGATGGTATCCATCTTTATCGGAGACACTCATTATTCTTTAACAGATTAATTTCCACGATCCACAATTATCAATGTGGTACTTTGCATTCGTTTAAAATCAACGTCCTTTCCTGTAATGTCCTTGTAGTATTTAAAGCAAGCATAAGGCATAGTTTCAGACTTATTTATGAATTGAGCAACAAAATCCTGCACCCCAGAGGCGGGCTTCGTCTGCTTTCTAAACAATAACGTTTACTAGATTAGCCTAACTATACCACTTTTAACTCAAAAGCATACACATAATCCAGAATTAAGTTAGCTGTTAGTTAGAATGGAAAAGTGGTGTAGTAGTAAGCGCATCGGGCTACAAACATAAAAATTCCTGGTTCAATTCCCGTTCCGTTCCATTGGTGAGAATGGTCTGGAAAAAAGAAGGAAGGTAACGATAAATGACTCATGTTAAGAGAGAGAAATATCTATTGCACGATTAGTATATCCCTGAAGATTTCATAAAAGAGAAGGTACTACAAGCAGTACATTCTCATAGTCACGAATTAGTATTTTGTGTAATTCTAGTTTCATAGTGTTTACATATTTTGTTTCGAGTGAGACAATACATGAATTGTAATAAAGCACATAACAGTGAATTACTTTTCATTAGTTATCGTGTATGTCACTAGTACTTGGTCATGTTGCTCAATATATTTTTATTACTTTGAACTTACGAAGCTGAATCATCAAGCAGGAATTGTAAATACATTCAATCTAAAACAATACAATGTGTTGCACTGCTGTTTATTAAGGGTTCAGGCAATTAGTCAAAGTTATGATGTTATAATCCTATACACATGCAATACAACTAAATCTTACGATATGTAACTGTTGTTATTCATCTTGTAACATAAATGATAATTATAGTTTTATATTGTTCTCTGCATGTGATTTGTGTACGGCAGTGCAACACAAAAGGGGAAAGAGAAAAGTTTAAAAAGGAATGATTGGTTAGGTGTAAGGGACACAAGGGGACTGTGCTTAAAAATAAACAGAAGAATGTTTCTGTTGATGGTTTTATTTGTAGACTAAGCACTTCTAAAATTACAAAAGGCAATTAATGTTGTGTCGTAGTTAGACGATACCCCAGTGTTCTAGACAGCGGTAACGTTGATCTCGTTTTGATTCTTTTTCGTTTTAATTTGGCGAATAATCTTCAAATATGTTTTCACCAGGTTTAAATGTTTAATGTTTGCGAACTTGCCTGATCGTAATTTAGGAATTTTGAAAACTTGAACAATTGAGATTTACAAAGGTTATTTTCCTGATCAGGTCATTTGATCAATTCACTAAACAAATACATGTTATCTATCTTCTTATTAATGATTAAGTTAAGCTACATTTCGTTATAAAGCACAAATATTCATTTATCACAAGATAAAGATAAGATAGGATAGTGGCATCGGAGATGGCGACATGTATGTGTGCGGTGCGGTGTTTGCGATATTCAACACCAAACATCGACGTCCAGTCCCTCGTGTATTGATTGTGAGGAACCATTATATTCTGACTGTAAACAACATCACAACATTTTAAAGGCAACAAGAAACCACAAAATAATCCTATCTCAGATTACCAATTATTACCAATTGCTGTAACCGACATCAATCAACATTGTATTTATCACAATGAAAAGTATCAACTATAATGTATGAAGCACGAGAGTACAATATGCAACAAGTGCGTAAAGGATCATAGGAAATGTGGAGAAATACTTTACTTGATGAACTAATAAAAGACATAAGAAAAACATCCGAGTCCTTTGTTGATCTAGAGCAGAGCCTGGACGACCTATCTACTAACATCAATCTAATTCGTAAAGATAAAGAGTCGAATATAGAAATCATAAAAAATCAAAAGAATAAAATAGCTGAACAAGTTTGTCACATCAAAAAGAAAGTCATCAAGCATGTCAACAAACTAGAAGAAGAGTTTATGAGAGAACTTGATCAAATTGAATTTGATTGCTGCAACCCGATTCATTCCATTATCTCTTCACTGCAAGTTCAAGCAAAAGAAAAAAAATCAAATCAAGTTAGAAATCAAGAGCACGAAAAAATATGCATCATATCTGCAATCTTTCCTTAGTATGAGAGACATTCAGCCGAAAACAACGAATTCGAAAAGCATATTATGCAGACAAGTAGTATTAATAAGAATCCTAATAAAATCAACATAGAAAGTGCAATATATACTAAGATACAGGATGTTCTAAGAGTTACACAATTTGGTTCCATTAAAATCATGAAAAGTCCGTATTCTAGCATTTATCTAAATAAAAGAAAAGACAGACCAATCCAGGTGATGATCCCCATAGGGGATGTATTGATTATTGATATTAAACTTGTATTTAAACGAAAACAGTACACAGCTTGTAAATGCCTTACTGGATGCTGCGTTACAAAAAAGGTGAATTGTTGTTCATAAGTTACGAAAAAAAACAATGGAAAAGTAATAGTAACCAATGCCGAATGTGAAGTTGAAAATATCATCCCTTTTAAAGACCCAAACAGTACGTATGATGTGTTGTGTTTAGATGATTCCACAATAGCTGTATCCACAGGATATTCATGTTTCAAACCTGGTTGATCTGATTGATAAAAAAGTGAACACATTCATTGACTTACCAGTTTATTCTTATGGAATAACTAATGACGGTAAATTATTGATATGTTGTATTCGAGGTAAAGACTTGCATGTGATATATTGTGCAGACTACAGTATCACTACAATCCCTAATACCTCCTCACAGTGGTATTCGTAAGTTTCAACGTATGCTGAAAGGATCTTCTTAACAAATTTAAATAAACACACAGTAACATGCTTTTCATACTGTGGAACACAAGTTTGGGAGTTCAAAGATGAAAGTGGTTTGAAAATTCCACGAAGAATTACCATTGACATCAAAGGGGACATGTTTGTTGCTGGAACGGAATCATGTTATGTGGTGGTGATATCTCTTGATGGAAAACAGTGCAAAGTGATACTGACCAATGCAATGAAGATGATCTTGATAGTCCCACATCAATGTTCTTTGACAAAGCGAGGAATCAGCTGTTAGTCTCACATCTACATCATATCATATACCGTTACAACATTTCTTATATCTGAATGAGACAATTGTTAACCAATGGTACTTTTGTCGTATCGCTGTTAATCTGTTTCTTTTGGAATGTACATAAGTTTATGTGACATATCGTATTGGCCTGAAATCAAATGTATATTGTGATTTTTAGAAAATTTTACCTGTTAAATATGTCTAAAGACATGGTGCTTCTTATGAAGAGTATTTATTATCAATATGTTCTTGCATATAAAGGTCACACCATATTTTTAAAAAGTTATGTTAATTTATTTCCTGTGAATAGTAAGATCTTGAGTGTATACGTTAATACAAACATAATAAAGCCATCTTGAAATTGGAAGTTGAATGTGTAATCAATTAAGTACTGAGTAATAGGAAAATGTAAATGTATCTAATTAATGGAAACCACGTTGAATGTTGATCTTTATCATAGTAGTTGCCAAAATCTTTTTCGATAACGACTGAAGTTGCTCTATTATCATAAAGAAAAGAAAAGATATATGAGGTCTTCAACAGTTAATCATCAATATAATAACAACCAGAATGTGTCCGAAGTACACGGATAACCCACTCAATCATTTTCCATGTTCCATGGACCGTGAAATCGGGGTCAAAAGTCTAATTTGTCTTTAAAAGTAGAAATATCATATCATAAGCAACAAGTTGATTTGATTTCAAGTTCATCAAAAACTACCTTGACCAAAATCTTAAACTTGAAACTCCCACTTTCATTTTCTAAGTTAAGTGGACCGTGAAATTGGGGTCAAAAGTTTAATTTGTCTTTAAAATTGGAAAGATCATATCATAAGCAACAAGTGTACTAAGTTTCAAGTTGATTTGACTTCAGCTTCATCAAAAACTACCTTGACAAAAAAACTTTAACCTGAAACTCCCACTGTTATTTTCTATGTTTAGTGAACCGTGAAATTGGGGTAAAAGTCTAATTTGGCTTTTAAATTAGAAAGATCATTTCATAAGCAACAAGTGAGCTAAGTTTCAAGTTGATTGGACTTCAGCTTCATCGAAAACAACCTTGACCAAAAACTTAAACATGAAACTCCCACTTTCATTTTCTAAGTTTAATGAACTGTGAAATTGGGGTCAAAAGATTAATTTATCTTTAAAATTGGAAAGATCATATCATAAGCGACAAGTGTACTAAGTTTCAAATTGATTTGACTTCAGCTTCATCAAAAACTAATCTGACAAAAAACTTTAACCTGAAACTCCCACTTTTATTTTCTATGTTAAGTGGACCGTGAAATTGGGGTCAAAAGTTTAATTTGGCTTTAAAATTAGAAACATCATATCATAAGCAACAAGTGTACTAATTGGTAAGTTGGTTTGATCTCAATTTCATCAAAAACTACCTTGACCAGAAACGTTTACCTGAAGCGGGACGAACAAACGAACGATCGGACGAACGAACGGGGCCACTGACCAGACAACATAATGCCCCTCTGCTATCGTAGGTGGGGCATATAAACAAGATAAATGAAATTTTAGCAGTTTTCTCATGTTTTTTAGGATAAAGTTAAATCACAAAAATACTGAACTCAGAGGAAAATCCAATCGGAAAGTTCATAATCACATGCCAAAATCAAATGACAAAACACATAAAAAACGAATGGACAAGAACTGTCATATTCCTGAGTTAGTCCAGGCATATTCAAATTTGGAAAAAAGTGGATTGAACCTGGTGTTAAGCACTAAACCTCTCACTTGTACGACAGTCGCATCAAATCTTATAATAGTGATAACGATGCGTGAACAAAACAAACAGACACAATATGTAAAAAAGTCACAAATAAAGGTAAAAAACTTAATTCGGTAGGTCATATTCATGAAAAGGGAACGGAATTGAAGTTACCTATTAAGGAACATATCAGATTTTATCTTTATAACAGAGATTCCATAACGGCCAACCAACTCGTGATGGCGTCCGTAAAATTAAGGAACAGTTTTAACAGAACACAAAAAAAAACATCTATCTTCAAACACATTCATTGATTCGCGTGTCTGACGTCAGAAAATTGTATACGCTACATAAATTTGTCGTTCAATGTATATAAAAACAATTTAATAAAAAAAAGTCACACGGACAATGTTAGCATACAGGTTTAAAAAATCAAAGTATATAAGAACTAATTTCAGAAATAGACCGAAATTTAAAATAGTTTAAAAGTTATATAGAATTTATAAGAATCCACAAATAGACCTTTCCACTATGCGATTGAATAACTTTGACTATAATCCTGGTACCTTTGATAACTATTTGACGTTTGTGGTTCAACGTATTATCAAATTCATGATAGAAATATATCATAATGACATAATAATATATACATTTAACTATCCCGATGTGAAAGGATTCACAATATTCCTGGTAATGAACTAATGAATGACAACTACATAATGTCAAATTATTGCTCCGTATCAAAGTTTAATTCGTAAGCTTACAAAAAGTTAGTTGATACCAAAAGACAATCATATATTATATGCAAATAAAACAAACATCAAAAGACTCTAGACGGAAATTCAAACTCATAACTCGAAGACAAACTGACAACGTCATACCAAAAAAAAAGGATCAAATGACAAACAACAAACTTTATCCTGCAATT
Organism: Mytilus trossulus; assembly: GCF_036588685.1. Lineage (NCBI taxonomy): Eukaryota > Metazoa > Mollusca > Bivalvia > Mytilida > Mytilidae > Mytilus > Mytilus trossulus. Next base: position 63,784,513 of record NC_086381.1, on the reverse strand, counting down.
GGGTGTTCAGATACAGCCCTACAGATATCGCTATGCTGTATTTGTATACTATACAGATATCGTGTTAAAGCTCCGCCCACTGCCGGACTCAGTATTGTATGAACCTGCGTGACCTCAGAATGTGTATTTCAGTTGCATTCCAATGACGTAGTAATTGCGAATTTACAATTAGTTTTATACGTTCTATTTGTTTTCAAACATTTCTTTAGAGAAATATTAATCACACTAATTTTCTGATAACGTACACTCACGAACAGCAGTCTTTTCCACGATGAAAACTATGGATTTCAAAACTTGAATGTGTATGATTGTGTAACAAAAACAACCATGTCAATTTCAGCATGCAAGTTTAGTGAAGGTCGAGTATGAAGCGTAGGACAACCCGTACACTCCGGTTTCAAATTGGACAATGTTTTGTTATTTGTTTTTACTGTTGAAATTAGTTGCTATGTTAAAATAGATAATTATTCACGTTGAGCGATGTTTGATTGTTGACCAATCGGGATTCTTTTTTTGCGAACCCGTCGTCAGATGAATGTGTGATAACTCACTGAATCGTATAACTACAAGGGCAAATTTCAAATTTCAAATCGCAAATAAAAGCAAAACATGTGTGTTTGTGTCTTTCAAAACACAAATAATATACAGAATTAATTGCAGGCTAAAGACAATAACTGCTTAGTGTCTTTAAATGTCAGCTGTATTTGTACTCGGCTCGAAACAGGTGTAGTAGCTCGCTAAAAGCTCGCATACACCTTGTTTCCTAACCTGGTACAGCTGATATTTAAAGACACTATTAAACAGTTATTGTCTATGAAGACTGCGACATTAGAACCCTGCAAAAATTTCATTGAAAACCAGTGTTCATGTGCCCCAAAAAGGTAAAAATGTCCTGCTTTACATGTGGCATACTTCGTGAAGCTCGTGTTATTGCAAATTTGAGATAAGTCTAATTCGTTGGTGTCTTATCCGAGAGGAAAACACAGGAATGCGATGGTAACCACTGGAAATGTATCCGTCGTCATCGGAGAAACTAATGTTGTCAAATAGACAACAGCATGTTGAAAAGATCCCACTGAATAGAAAATTAACATTAGCAAAACATTATATCACAAACTATATTGAGCAAAACGAATTCTAACAAAACCAGTTTTAAACACATGTGCCATGGCAGTCTCATTAGTTTATGAGCCACCAGTGCCATCATTATATCCATGCAAGTAAAACACTAATAAATCGTATTTTGCAATTGCATAGTCGAGAAATATGACTGGAATGTGGTAACGACAATTGAAATATATCTTATAAAGCAAATATTCTATAAAAGTCTAACAATCATGATAGCTTCCGTGAAAAATTCAAAGAAATGGTTAAAAGTTTACCATATAAAACCCTAGGTTAGATAGCTTTTGTATAAATATTTACTCGATCACTTATATTGACACACTCAAACTCATCAACGGCAGAAAATACAATATAAACTCTTTCCTTGACAGACTTAATTGAAATCATAAGTATCATTTCATAATTACTTGTCATATCCCTCATGTAACGAGTTTCTCATATTTGATAGATGCTTAAGTCAGTCAAGCTTTTTGGAAAGTTAATGTTAGTAAGACAGAGTATACGTAACAGGTAAATACATACAGTTTTCTCTGTTTACATGTAAGTACAGGCTGTTTTGATCATCTAAATTTAACTATGGTGTAACATACATGTGTTAAACAAAATATTACTGGATCGTGCATGTATATTATCAACTACTAGAACACACCAGTGATATCGCGGGCCCGTGACTGAATTAATGTATATAACTAAGCGCATGCCTTATTTTAGTTTTGGTATTCATCTGATAAAGTCATGCCGATAATAAAAGACGCACAGTTTTCTCTGCTTTCAAAATCTTTCTGTTTGAACCCGTCGACCTGGAAACTATCAATTATTGGTAATATTAATAATTTGGAAAACAAAAGGGCCTGGAATGGATTATTTTTTACTCAACAGTATACAGCAAAATTCTAAATACACCGTTTGGTGGTGCGCCTGTCAGATGTGGAACGTACAGATAAGGTAATAGGTAACAGGTGAATATACTATTGGTATCGGTGTCGGACTCGATCCGGAACTTCTTAATTATTGGCAATATTAATTACGTGGAAAACAAAGGGGCCTGGAGTGGTGTAATTTTTAATCAACACCATTGTACTATATTAGTTATATATAAAGTTGAATTCTTTGATTAATCGTTTTTACGTGATGACGGCTGACAAATTGGACCTCGTAATTTTAGTATTATAGATATAGATATTATGGACCACTTGTAACGCAGGTGGCAGTTAGGTCCGCTGCTGTATGCCCTGAGGTAATCGGTGCCCTGAGGTAATCGTGGTAATGCGTCATTGATTAAATACGCACGAAAATATAGTTCTTATTTAGATAGATCTTAATACCAAATTTTAATGTGACCAAATACCAAAGATGACAACAAACTTCCAAAATGATTTTATTATTTGTATTCACCGATCATTCATTTCGTATGTACGTGTAGGGTGGGGATGGCTGGTAAAATTAGAAACTTTTTTATTTTTTATAAAAGTTCAATTAATGATCTGAAGTATTCATTCATGACAGGGTTACCTGAGGTAACCCCAATTATATCAACAAATACCTGCATTAAACTCAAGTCAACTGAGGTAACTTTATATATACATCACATAAACAATACAAATCTATGAAGTCCTACATTTCAAATTAAAAAATTGTGGAATAACAATATGAATGTATACACTAGCAAAGTATCAACTAAGAATTCTTTCATAGCAGGGTTACCTGAGGTAACCAAAACAATAACAGCAAATACAACCTATTTAACTCAAGTTAATTCAGATCACCTTTACATATACATAAAAAAAAAAAATAACTTCAAAGAATTCCTACATTAAAAATAAAGAGGTTGGTTTATTACATCATAAATGCATATACTAGCAAAGTATCTACTAAATATTCTGTCATGCACGGTTACCTCAGGTAATTGATAAAATAGAAACAAGTATTATCCATTCATATCAAGTTAACTTAAGTCGCCTTTCCAATATATCACATAAACAATACCCATCTATGAAGTCCTACATTTAAAATAAAGAAATTGTTTGATTACAACATAAATGTTTACACTAGCTAACTATCTAAAAAGCATTTTTCATAACATGGGTACCTGAGGTAACCCCAAACATAATTACAAATATAACCCACATAACTGAAGTTAACTAAGGTCACCTTTACATGTGCATCACATAAACAATACAACTTTCATGAAGTCCTACATTTAAAATAAAGAAGTTTGTTTATTACAATTAATGTAAACACTAGCAAAGTGTCTACGAAGGATTCATTCATTACAGGGTTACCTCAGGTATCCATAACAATAATAACAAAGATAACCCATCTAACTCAAGTTAACTGAGGTCACCTTTATATATATACATCACATAAACAATACAACTTTCATGAAGTCCTACATTTGAAATAAAGAAGTTTGTTTATTACAATTAATGTAAACACTAGCAAAGTGTCTACGAAGGATTCATTCATTACAGGGTTACCTCAGGTATCCATAACAATAATAACAAAGATAACCCATCTAACTCAAGTTAACTGAGGTCACCTTTATATATATACATCACATAAACAATACAACTTTCATGAAGTCCTACATTTGAAATAAAGAAGTTTGTTTATTACAATTAATGTAAACAATAGCAAATTATCTACAAAGAATTCATTCATTACAGGGTTACCTCAGGTAACCATAACAATAACAACAAATAAAACCCATAAAACTCAAGTTAACTCAGGTATCACCTTTAAATATATATGCATCACATAAACAATACAAATCTATGAAGTCCTACATTTTTAAATTAAGAAATTGTGTAATTAGAATATAAATGTATACACTTACAAAGTATATACTAAGAATTCTTTCATAGCAGGGTTACCTCAGGTAACCAATACAAAAATCCACAAAAACAAAGTATTTAACTCAAGTTAATTTAGATCACCTTTACATATACATCACATAAACAATATAACTTTAATGAATTCCTAAATTAGAAATAAAGAAGATGATGTATTACACCATAAATGGATATACTAGCAAAGTATCCACTAAATATTCTGTCATGACAAGGTTACCTCAGGTAACCCATGAAATAGAAACAAGTATTATCCATTCACATCAAGTTAACTTAAGTCGCCTTTCCGGTATATCACATAAACAATACACATCTATGAAGTCCTACATTTAAAATAAAGAAATTGTCCGATTACAACATAAATGTTCACACTAGCAAACTATTTCAAAAGCATTCTTCATAACATGGGTACCTGAGTTAACCACAGACATAATTACAAATATAACCCACTTAACTGAAGTTAACTGAGGTCACCTTTACATGTGCATCACATAAACAATACAACTTTCATGAAGTCCTACATTTGAAATAAAGAAGTTTGTTTATTACAATTAATGTAAACACTAGCAAAGTTTCTACGAAGGATTCATTCATTACAGGGTTACCTCAGGTAACCATAACAATAACAACACATATAACCCATCTAACTCATGTTCACTGAGGTCACCTTTTAATATATATACATCACATAAACAATACAAATCTATGAAGTCCTACATTTCAAATTAAAAAATTGTGGAGTTACAATACAAAGGTATACACCAGCAAAGTATCTACTAAGAATTCTTTCATAGCAGGGTTACCTGAGGTAACCAATACAATAACAACAATACAACCTATTTAACTCAAGTTAATTCAAATCACCTTTACATATACATCACATAAACAATATAACTTTAATGAATTCCTACATTTAAAAAGAGGAAGTTGGCTTATTACACCATAAATGGATATACTAGCAAAGTGTCTACTTAATATTCTGTCATGACAGGGTGACCTCAGGTAACCCATGAAATAGAAACAAGTATTATCCATTCACATCAAGTTAACTTAAGTCGCCTTTCAGAAATATCACATAAACAATACACACCTATGAAGTCCTACATTTAAAATAAAGAAATCGTCCGATTACAACATAAATGTTCACACTAGCAAACTATCTCAAAAGCATTCTTCATAACATTGGTACCTGAGGTAACCCCAGACATAATTACAAATATAACCCACTTAACTGAAGTTAACTGAGGTCACCTTTACATGTGCATCACATAACAATACAAGTTTCATGAAGTCCTACATTTGAAATAAAGAAGTTTGTTTATTACAATTAATGTAAACAATAGCAAAGTATCTACAAAGAATTCATTCATTACAGGGTTACCTCAGGTAACCCAATAATAACAACAAATACAACCCATATAACTCAAGTTAACTCAGGTATCACCTTTAAATATATATGCATCACATAAACAATACAAATCTATGAAGTCCTACATTTTTAAATTAAGAAATTGTGTAATTAGAATATAAATCGTTTATTACAACTTAAATGTATATTCTAGAAAACTATATACAAAGTATTCTTACATGACAGGATAACCTCGGGTAACCATAACAATAACATCAAATAAAAAATACAAATCTATGAAGTCCTACATTTTTAAATTAAGAAATTGTGTGATTAAAATACAAATGTATACACTAGCATAGTATCTACTAATATTTTTTTCATAACAGGGTTACCTGAGGTAACCCAAGCAATAACAGCAATTACAACCAATGTAACTCAAGTTAATTCAGATCACCTTTACATTTACATCACATAAACAATATAACTTCAATGAATTCCTACATTGAAAATGAAGAAGTTGGTTTATTACACCATAAATACATATCCTAGCAAAGTATCTACTAAGTATTCTGTCATGACAGGGTTACCTCAGGTAACCCATAAAATAGCTACAAGTTTAATCCATTTAAATCGAGTTAAGACAGATCGCATTTTCTAAATATCGCGTAAGCAATTTACATTTGTGAAGTCCTACATGTAAAATAAAGAAATTGTTTGATTACAACATAAATGTTTACACTAGCAAACTATCTAATAAGCATTCTTTCGTAACAGGGGTACCTGAGGTAACCAATACAAAAACAACAAAAACAAACTATTTGACTCAAGTTAATTTAGATCACCTTTATATATACATCACATAAACAATATAACTTTAATGAATTCCTAAATTAAAATTAAAGAAGATGATGTATTACACCATAAATGGATATACTAGCAACGTATCTACTAAATATTCTGTCATGACAGGGTTACCTCAGGTAACCCATGAAATAGAAACAAGTATTATCCATTCACATCTAGTTAACTTAAGTCGCCTTTCAGAAATATCACATAAACAATACACATCTATGAAGTCCTACATTTAAAATAAAGAAATTGTCCGATTACAACATAAATGTTCACACTAGCAAACTATCTCAAAAGCATTCTTCATAACATGGGTACCTGAGGTAACCCCAGACATAATTACAAATATAACCCACTTAACTGAAGTTAACTGAGGTAACCTTTACATGTGCATCACATAAACAATACAACTTTCATGAAGTCCTACATTTGAAATAAAGAAGTGTTTATTACAATTAATGTAAACAATAGCAAAGTATCTACGAAGAATTCATTCATTACAGGGTTACCATAGGTAACCCAATAATAACAACAAATACAACCCATTTAACTCAAGTTAACTCAGGTATCACCTCTAAATATATATGCATCACATAAACAATACAAATCTATGAAGTCCTACATTTTTAAATTAAGAAATTGTGTAATTAGAAAATAAATGTATACACTTACAAAGTATTTACTAAGAATTCTTTCATAGCAGGGTTACCTGAGGTAACCAATACAATAACAACAAATAAAACTTATTTAACTCAAGTTAATCAGATCATCTTTACATATACATCACATAAACATTATAACTTCAATGAATTTCTACATTCAAAACGAAGAAGTTGGTTTATTACACCATCAATGCATAAACAAGCAAAGTATCTACTAAGTATTCTGTCATGACAGGGTTACCTGAGGTAACCCATAAAATAGAAACAAGTATTATCCATTCCTATAAAGTTAACTTAAGTCGCCTTTCCGGTATATCACATAAACAATACACATCTTTGAAGTCCTACATTTAAAACAAAGAAATATAAATGTTTACAATAGCAAACTTCCTAAAAAGCATTCTTCATGTCATGGGTACCTGAGGTAACCCCAGACATAATTACAAATATAACCCACTTAACTGATGTTAACTGAGTTCACCTCTACATGTACATCACATAAGCAATACAACTTTCATGAAGTCCTACATTTGAAATAAAGAAGTTTGTTTATTACAATTAATGTAAACACTAGCAAAGTATCTACGAAGAATTCATTCATTACAGGGTTACCTGAGAGACAGGGTTACCTCAGGTAACCTAATAATAACAACAAATACAACCCTTCTAACTCAAGTTTACTCAGGTAACATATATCTATACATCGCATAAACAATACAAATCTATGAAGTCCTGCATTTTAAATTAAGAAATTGTGTAATTACAACATCAATGCATATACCAGCAAAGTATCTACGAAGTATTCTTTCATGAAAGGGTTACCTCAGGTAACTCCAAAAATAATAGTAAATATAATCAATTCAAATAAAGTTAACTCAAGTTGCCTTTCCTAGATATCATATAAACAATACACATCTATAATGTTCAAATTTATAAAAAAGTAAATCGTTTATTACAACTTAAATGTATATTCTGGAAAACTATATACAAAGTATTTTTTCATGACAGGATAACCTCGGGTAACCATAACAATAACATCAAATAAAAAATACAAATCTATGAAGTCCTACATTTTTAAATTAAGAAATTGTGTGATTTAAATACAAATGTATACACTAGCATAGTATATACTAATATTTTTTTGATAACAGGGTTACCTGAGGTAACCCAAGCAATAACAGCAATTATAACCAATTTAACTCAAGTTAATTTAGATAACCTTTAAATTTACATCACATAAACAATATAACTTCAATGAATTCCTACATTGAAAATGAAGAAGTTGGTTTATTACACCATAAATACATATCCTAGCAAAGTATCTACTAAGTATTCTGTCATGACAGGGTTACCTCAGGTAACCCATAAAATAGCTACAAGTTTAATCCATTTAAATCGAGTTAAGACAGATCGCATTTTCTAAATATCGCGTAGGCAATTTACATCTGTGAAGTCCTACATGAAACTAAAGAAATTGTTTGATTACAACATAAATGTTTACACTAGCAAACTATCTTATAAGCATTCTTTCATAACAGGGGTAACTGAGGTAACCCCAAATATAATTGCAAATATAACCCACTTAACTGAAGTTATTTGAGATCACCTTCACATATATATCCCATAAACAATATAACTTCAATGAAGTCCTACATTCAAAATGAATAAGTTGGTTTATTACAATTAATGTAAAGACTAGCAAAGTATCTACGAAGTATTCATTCATGACAGGGTTACCTCAGGTAACCCCAATTATAACACCAAATACAACCCATTTAACTCACGTGAACTTGTGTAACATTTACATATAATCGCATAAACAATACAAATCTATGAAGTACTACATTTCAAATTAAGAAATTGTGTAATTACAACATAAATGTTTACACTAGCAAACTTTCTAATAAGCATTCTTTCATAACAGGGGTACCTGAGGCAACCCCAAATATAATTGCAAATATAACCCACTTAACTGAAGTTATTTGAGATCACCTTCACATATATATCCCATAAACAATATTACTTCAAGGAAGTCCTACATTCAAAATGAATAAGTTGGTTTATTACAATTAATGTAAAGACTAACAAAGTATCTACGAAGTATTCATTCATGACAGGGTTACCTCAGATAACCCCAATTATAACACCAAATACAACCCATTTAACTCACGTGAACTTGTGTAACATTTACATATAATCACATAAACAATACAAATCTATGAAGTACTTCATTTTAAATTAAGAAATTGTGTAATTACAGCATAAATGCATATACCAGCAAAGTATCTACGAAGTATTCTTTCATAACAGGATTACCTCAGGTAACCCAAAAAATAACAACAAATATAATCGATTCAAATCAAATTAACATAAGGTTGCAGTCTTGTTATTGACTGCTCCATAGGCTTACATGCAAAACAGCTGATCTTAGAAAAAAAATTCATGTTCATATCATGGATGTACCAAAGTGAAATTGTGATTTAATTGAAAAAAGGGGGTCTTGCAACGAATAATAAAACGTTACGCAATCCTGAAGTCAACTCATTTTTTTTCTACTTTCTGTTTGCTATTTTTACTAGACCTCACCACTTCAAGTAAACATGATATCCTTCCACTTTCCTGGAATGATATCCTTAGAAGATGCAAGATTTTTTTAAAAGTTTATATTTATGTTTCCATTTACCATAAACCTATAAACAAACAGAAAAAAATTAGTTCAGAAAAAAATTCAGTCTACTGAATCATCTGTAAATCTCATTCTTGTCTATCTTTATGAATAACCTGACCATGCACAGTTGTACAGTGGTTCACTGAGGTAACTTGACCATGCACAAGAGTACAATGGTTCCCTGAGGAAACTTGACCATGCACAGAAGTACAATGGTTCCCTGAAGTAATCTGACCATGTACAGTAGTACAATGGTTCCCTAGGGAAACCTGACATGCATAGTAGTACAATGGTTCCCTGAGGTAACATGACAATGCACAGTATTACAATGGTTCCCTGAGGTAACCTGGCCATGCACAGTAGTACAGTGGTTCCCTGAGGTAACATGACCATGTACAGTAGTGCAATGGTTCCCTGAGGAAACCTGACAATGCACAGTTGTACAATGGTTCCCTGAGGTAACCTGACCATGCACAGTAGTACAATGGTTCCCTGAGATAAACTTACCATGCACAGTTGTACAATGGTTCCCTGAGGTAACCTCGCAATGCACAGAAGTACAATGGTTCCCTGCAGTAACCTGACCATGTACAGTAGTACAATGATTCCCTTAGGAAACCTGACCATGCACAGTAGTACAATGGTCAACTGAGGTAACATGACAATGCACAGTATTACAATGGTTCCCTGAGGTAACCTGGCCATGCACAGTAGTACAGTGGTTCCCTGAGGTAACATGATCATGTACAGTAGTGCAATGGTTCCCTGGGGAAACCTGACAATGCACAGTTGTACAATGGTTCCCTGAGGTAACCTGACCATGCACAGAAGCACAATGGTTACATCGGTAACCTGACCATGCACAGTAGTACAATGGTTCCCTGAGATAAACTGACCATGCACTGTAGTACAATGGTTCCCTGAGGTAACATGACCATGTACAGTAGTTCAATGGTTCCCTGAAGTAACCTGATGATGCACAGTAGTGCAATGGTTCTTTGAAGTAACCTGACCATGCACGGTAGTGCAATGATTCCCTAATTACTTACCATGCACAGTAGTACAATGGTTCCCTGAGGAAACCTGACCATGCACAGTTGTACAATGGTTCCCTGAGGTAACCTGACCATGCACAGTAGTACAATGATTCCCTGAGATAAACTTACCATGCACAGTTGTACAATGGTTCCCTGATGTAACCTCACCATGCACAGTAGTGCAATGGTTCCCTGAGGTAACCTGGCAATGTACAGTAGTACAATGGTTCCCTGAAGTAACCTGACCATGTCAATAGTACAATGGTTCCCTGGGGAAACCTGACCATGCACAGTAGTACAAAGGTTCCCTGAGGTATCATGACAATGCACAGTAGTACAATGGTTCCCTGAGGTAACCTGACCATACACAGTAGTACAGTGGTTCCCTGAGGTAACCTGACCATGCACAGTAGTGCAATGGTTCCCTCGGTAACATGACCATGCACAGTAGTACAATGGATCCCTGAGGTAACCAGACCATGCACAGTAGAACAATGGTTCCTTGAAGTAACCCGATCATGCATAGTAGTACCATGGTTCCCTGAGGTAACCCTACCATGCACAGTAGTACAGTGGTTCCCTGAGGTAACCTGGTCATGGATAGTAATTTACATATGACCTGAGGTAACCTTGTCATGTACAGTAATTTACAGATGACCTGAGGTAACCTGGTCATGTACAGTAATTTACAGATGACCTGAGGTAAACTGTCCGTGAAAAAAAAGAACATAGATGTAATCTGGACTGACTAAGCTGACGAAGGGAGTTATGAACATTCAATTGTGGTAACCTGAGGTTTGTAGAAAATTAGCGTTTTGCAAAGTTTATCTGTGGTAACATGCAGCTGGTACAATGACCATGAAGTTGTGACCTTAGGTAACCTCACCATATTATAACATACAGAGATATTCTGAGGTTACATATTTATATACAGTAGTTAAGAAATGACACTAGTTAACATGTGCACCTGGCCATGTATAGAAATGCAGAAGTGCCCTGAGGAAAACTAAAAAAATAGTGTTTTGTGAAGTTTATACAAAGTGTGGTAATACGAGTATGTGCAGTAATACAGAGTAACCTCACCATGTACAGCAATACAGAGGTAATATTAGGTAACCTCACAATGTTCAATCATACAGAGGTGACCTGAGGTAACATCACCATGTGAGCAATCATAGATATGATCTGAGATACAGGAAATACACAGTAATTTAGAGATGACCTCAGGTTATCTGACCATGTACAAAAGTCCACTGGAGATGTGAGGTTTTCCCTTGAAAATATCCAACATCTCTCAAATAAAATTGATTAAGACAATTAACATTTTAAAAAAGCAGTTATATACTATATAACCTGTGCTTGTAACTACGCTACTTTCAAAGTAATGTCAAATGAAAAAAAAATAGATTACTGTTCGTACTGCAATGTTTCTCTTTTTTAATACTGGCGAATAAAATCCTTACAGTGTGTACTGGCTGGTCATCATCGCGTATGATACGATTTTGATACTCATACATAGCTAATGAATATTATGCATGAATATAGATAAGATCAGCACGTGTAGTCATAGACTGAGAGTTGTAGATTTGTAATGTAAATATATAGATGCCGTTTATAGAATACAAAATTAGATCAGAAACATAGCTGCCTTATGCATGTGTGGATAACTTTTATTCTTTAATAGTTAGTTTAAATAATTATATATACATTTATTTACATAAGTCTCTATGAAACCAGTTTTTGACAACTATTATTATAAAAGTTTAAATTGCCATTCAAAAAGTGTTTTCTTTTTAATTATTTTAAGTCATTTACGTTTCACTTAATAAAAATCTGTTCACGTTGCACTGATAACAAATAAAGCAAATATTTGGATTTTTTTCGTGAATTATTTATCGTAACTTATTGTAAAAAATTGTATGTGTTCCTGTTTTCTCCTATTTTTCGCACATATACTGTCAGTCGAAATAGAAAGTACAATGATGTATTTTTAGTTTATTCTATTTTTAGATCATGTTATTACTACGCATATGGGCACTATTGCCACGATTACCTGAGGGCACCGATTACCTCAGGGCATACAGCAGCGGACCTAACTGCCATCTGCATATACTTGTAACCGGAAGGAGACTTTAGGAAATTGAGGGGTCTTGATCGTTTTGGTCTTATGTTTGGGACTTCGATGCCCCTCCTCCACCTTCCCTTCTCCTCTCAGGAAAATGAAAAAGTGTTCACTTGAAGGCCTTTTTAATGCCTACATGCATTCTTGATATATGTACCTAATTCAAGATATTCTTTGCAATGTAAAATTTTATTAAATTTGTTGTGTTTTGACAAGCACATGGTTAAAGAAAGGTAACTCACATTTGAAAAAAAATTTCACACTATGCCGTTATCTTGCAATAGTTTTAGAAATGTTTCAAATCTTATTGTGTGTTACACTTAAAATCAGCGTCTGGAATTTTAATTCTGACATGCAGAGAAACACACATGTTTTGAATTTGAAGTGAATATAACTTTTTGATTTTTTTTGGATTTGATGCTCAATGCTCTTCAACTTTGTACTTATGGGTTTATAACTATATATTTATTTTGATATGAACTTCACTGATGGGTCTTATATATGTACTAGACGAAACGAGCGTCTGTCGTATTACATCCTGGTACCTTTGATAAGTATATTTAGTCATTATTCTTATATCTATTTGTAATGAAAATCGTCAAAACTGCATGTCCATATGTTTGGGGTTATATCAATGTCATGTACAAATGTATCATGGGTGTATGTTGATGTTCAACTTGATGATCGCTTACCCTACTTTATTTCTGTATTCTTAAATTAAAACCAATTATTCTCATTTTTTATAATATATTCGGCCCATAGTTTCCCAATCTAAATATTTAGCGTTCAGTTAGGGAACGGCAATTTCATTTCATGGAGGGGTGTACTTTTTTTCAAAAAAAAAAAATTTTATTCCCAATTTGATGGAAAAATATTGTGGTCAGACTGATGACAAATAGAGATGTTGACTAAAATACCATAATAACCCCATCTTTGAGGTTATATAGTTGCTCCCTTTTTCTTTTCTATTCATAATTTGTTATGCAGTTTTCTCTAATCTTTATTTTTCTGGCCCTTTCAGTCTTTTTTCTCTATTCTGAGAACCCCATCAAGACCATCATGTAAACGGGGTATTGTGCTAAAAATAATACTTTTCTTTTTTTTCAATGACAATGACGGAACATCTATTCGAAGAAACTGTGAAAACAATTTGGTCACGCCTCTCATTAACCGCCATCATGATCGATACTTTGTTGCTTTTTGAAAAATTTAAAGTTTTTTATTCGAATTCATCGATGACCATAAGTAACTGCAACAATTACGATAGATTTTATATGTTTCCGAGGTCTACATTTCAAGAATTTCAGTGTTGATAATTCCATTTCATAATTACAGAAAAATGATAGTTTCTGAATTCCATCAGGGTCTTGATTGCGCTTAAAAAAAAGAGTATATAGAATAGCGGGCAAAAAAGCAGAATAAAGGAAATTCAGAGAGTAGAAAAGAATAGATAATAGTGGGGAAGGGGGGTTGAATATAAAGAACAGAGATTTATGTTAAAAATTAAAGAAAAGATATTTAATATGTTAAAAAACAACCAAAGAAACATTAAAGAAAAGAGATTCATGTTAACAAATTTAAAGAATAGATAAATAGGGTATTATAAACAGGTATAGAATAAAGAACGATATACTCGAAATGTGTTTTGAAATTCTTCAAATATTGACTGTTTAAACAATATATTTTTTTATGTAAAAAAAAAACCAAGACTGCCCATTATAGAAGTCATTTTGCTTGTGTTTTGGCTGTTGTCGCATTGATGTATACCAAAAATCTCCTTTCGATTATATATATATGTGAGGGTCTCGCTCTGAATGGGGTTACAGAATATAGAGAATAATTGGAAAACGTGAAAAATATATGGCTGCAAAAAAAATAAAGAATAGAGAATGATGGGGTGCAAAGAAATATAGGGAGTAATTGGCACACACAAAAGAGAGAATAATTGAAAAATAAATCAATTAAGGAACCCAGTCAAGAGCCTCATATATAATATATATTACTTCATATTCTTAGACGAATACAACCCACTACAACCAGTGTATATTTGTACACGATAAAAATAAATCATCTTTTGTTTTATTATTTTAATTTCCATTTCATAAATCTAGTAATAGCTTTTTGGTTACAAACCTAAATTTTAAATTATTATGCCCATCCATTATCAAATTCTTCTGCATGTCATAGTAAGGATACATTTATAGATGGACAATTGTAATAAAAATCACATTAATTTAGTTTATAGTTACGATGCCATTAAGACAGGGCTAGACGACGTACTTTTCTGTACTTTTTATTTGTTATTCTTAATTAATAGAACATTTAGTTAAAGGGTAATTTTAATATCAATTAAGTTTTAAACATATATTTTAATTTCAGCTTTCTATTTTAAACATTCTTAGGAAATGACTTTTTAACTTTGAAGGGGGAAGGGTATGTTTTTTCTCATAATTTTATTTTTCTTTCAACATTGGCGAAATCAATTTTGTTTAAACAGAAGTGAAAAAAATCTTATTGAGAGTTTTAACATTTAATGTTATGTTTTTAAAATGATTAATTTTGATCTTTCGTGGTACGAAAAATGTTTGAGGTTTTTTTTCAGAATCAAAGTTAAATGATCATTCTGTTATGATATCTCGCAATTACTTTGCTTATTTTTGTGAAGCATGTAGTGATTTCAAGTCGTAGACTGTAATAACTGTATAGACTTATTTTTCGTTTGAATTGTTTTATATTGTCTTATTGGGGCCTTTTATAGTTGACTATGCGGTATGGGCTTTGCTCATTGTTGAAGGCCGTACAGTGACCTATAGTTGTTAATGTTTCTGTCATTTTGGTCTTTTGTGGATAGTTGTCCCATTGGCACTCATACCACATCTTCTTTTTTAAATTATCATGGATAACAGAAAAATGTCGAGTTATAAAATTAAAATGTGAATATATTGAAACAGAAACTACCCAGATCCTAGGACTATTATACTATAGAATATAGTCCGAGCCAGTTCTATAAGGATAAAACACACATATTTCGATAGATAATACGAAGACGAAGTTCTCGAACTTGTTAGGCAACTAACATGGTGTTTTATAACCCTCGTTTTATGTAATGTGATATCAAAAACTAAAGAGAACATTATGATTATGCAGATGTAATTTTGTCTAATTTGAAGCTCCTGATGACTCAGAATGTTTGGCTTGCTGCACAGAAGCACCAGTGGCGGATCCAGAACTGTTCCTAGAGGGGTGCGATGACTCACCTAAACGGGGGACCCCTCTAGTCATGGTCCAGTGATTCCCTATACAATCAATCAAATTTTCCCACGAAAGGGAGGGGCTCCCCCTGGATCCGCCTTTGAGCACATCTCTGGCATGTGAAATATATTGCTCTCAATATACATTGTACTTATGAACTTCAAATCTTACTGTTTAAATTCGTATTGTTGTTGATAAAAATGCTTGTCAATGATTTCCAGCGAAAACAATGCCTGCCCATGCTACTGTATCGTATTCACTTAATTTTGAATATTCAAATATGTTTTCCTCGAGCATCATCATTGATCATGTAAGAGACTCTACTTTCTACTTTACTTTAAAATGTGTTCTATTTTATATGATAGATCTGCTGAGGTGTGCCGAATAAAACTAAGACACAATCGGCAGACCTCGATAGCTTTCGCTATCTACATCTCACTTATACAAGAAAGATTGCTACCCAGATTAGCTATTCGGATTTTGAGCCCATATATATTTGCTTTTACTCCTACATGTCGAATGCGACAACTTTTACAGTGATAAAATTCCAATTTTAAAGTCACAGACTCGGATGTTATCACAACATCGAGCTGTTATGGGACCACAGAGGATTTTAAACATGTAACATACATGCAAGACTTTGTAAAAATGATAACGAGACACTACTGTGTGTCATCACTGGCGGATATATGTACTCTTATCCTGATTCTCTGTATATTGTCTAAAAAAACAACATAACTTAACATATAGGTAAACATAATGTGCTAAATAGCTATAAACTAGGGATGAATGGAGGTATGCCAGAAAATGAAACAGTTCTTACCACACAGGCTGATTGGAGATGCTCCAGAATAGGAAATTGTTCCTAATACGTACATAGACCTTTCAAACTGCTACTCTGTCCCTAAGCTTTTTTGTACAACATATATTGGTACAGATAAAAGAAGCAGATTGATGACAGCCTTAATCTCCGCAGCTCTCCTTTTTTGAAAGTTTCAAGATTTAATCGTATTGAACCGGTCTGTGAATCTTCAGACATAAAAACGACATTTATGGATCACGATTGAAAATAAGGCTGTTTGAAAACCAAACTTTACTTAAACAGAATCAATGCATTGTGATTTTCTTTCTTTATCATAGACATTGATATATATATATATATACAGTTTCGTATTGGTTAAGCGTAAAAACAAAGTAAATATCCTTCTACAGTTCGCAACAGTTTTCTGTGGTGTTTTTTTTCCATTATTCCTGGTAAGTGTATAATGGATTATTGTTTGTCATTCTATAACTGTTTCTTTTTTTGTTCTTGCTGTTTGAAATTCTTCGAGTTTCGAATTGTATTTTTTATTCTTTTTATTTTTTTGGCCTTTTTATTTGAAACACGACTTTTAAATAAGAAGGATTTTTTTTTAAGGTAAATGCTTAAATATGCAAATAAAAGTCATACAAGGCTGTTCACCCAATGGCATGCTACTGTTTGTAGTTGAAATGTTCATAGATGAAGTATGCAGGTCGACTATCCATATAATGTTTGATGTTAAGGGAAAATATCTAATAAATCAATTCGTATAAGATAGGAATTTTTTGCTTTGAATAAAAGGGTACAAAAAGCGTCCGAAGCGGAGACTGTCGTGACTTAAAAAAATTCGTTAGCCAACTTCTTCTACTTATACATGTATATGGTAAGTCGACCTGCCCATGGATAGTAACAAGTGCATGTGTCCACGATTCAAACATCCAAACATGACTTAATTATGTTGGTACCATAAGTTTGTAATATATGCAGGGATGCAGTTGATACAAACTTTGCTACCTTTGTTTACCAAAACCTGTTTGCATAATTAGGGGGAAAAACGATGATTTGAAGATAAATAAACTCATCATAGATACCAGGAATAAATTTAGTATATACGCCAGACGCGCGTTTCGTCAACAAAAGACTCATCAGTGACGCTCGAATCCAAAAAAAATAAAAAGGCCAAATAAAGTACGAAGTTGAAGTTATTATGGTAACAATAGATCCTCTCAACTTCTTTTTAATAGAACAAGTTGGTTAATAATAATGCTGTTTGGTTAATAATGCTGTTTACTGTGATGTGGAAATAGAAGATGAACCCCCAATGATGTTTGAAATACTTGTTTTAACAAAAATACCGTCATTGTTGCTATTTCAAAGTTCTCTTTTTTATACACTGATTGTAAATATATGGTTACAGGGAGCAGTCAATGAAAGCCACATCCAGACAACATGGCTGTCGAAAAAAATCTGAATAAATCTTTATTTCAGAGATGTAGACACAACTGGGTATCACTTTCTTATTTATGAAAGTTATTTAAAATCTGTAAACATGTGCATGGGGTTTTTGGTTACATATTGCTATTCATATAAATTTAAGATTATCGGAAAACCTTCAAAATTATCTAATTATTGTTTTATTTCAAAGCATCAATTAGCATTTTATTGCCAAAATTTGTCAGAGTTCTTTAAGAGTAGAACGGATCTTTATTTATTTGATTGTGTTGGAGCAAGGGTAAACGTGGAAGCGATAACCAGTGCTCAATCTATATAGACTAGCATCGTATTATACACCAATATTTAACTCTAAGAGATTTTATAATGCCATGCGTTCAGACATTCTTACATACATTATTTATTAGACTAACAGGAAATTTCTGCACTGAAAACGCCGAGTTGTCAAATATTTTTGAATGCGCAAAAGACCGGACAGGAAAGGCCAAACGGTGATCGGTAAAATATGTGTATATACGTTTGTACTAGGCTAAGCACTCATTGTATGACTCTGCAGTTCAGGTCTCCCCCGGGTTTAGGTGGGGTTCGTGTTGCTTAGTCTTTAGTGTTCTATGTTGTGTCTTGTGTACTATTATTTGCTTGTTTGTCTTTTTATATTTTAGCTGTCAGTTTATTTTCAATTCACGAGTTTTGTCCCTCTGATATCTTTCACCCTTCTACTATTCTTTGTCTGAATCTGAGGAATCATTGGCAAATTCCTTCTCCGTATTTTCAAATGAAAGGGGATGAAGTTCCACCGTTTAGAACGTTGTAAGCCAATCACAACGTGTTTGTGCTTTCTGTTTTCAGTATTACCCAGAATGAGTTAGATTATAACGCGGTGAATTGATCTCTATTGCTTTTCATATTTATATATGCAGTATTGTGTGATTGCAGAAAGTCCTGATATTAGTTTTATTCAGTGTTTTATTAGAGATTATATGTCTCTGGTGGTACTAAAACAATGACATGAATAAAATACGCAAAACTTTCGAAATTTAAAATTTATTACATCTTGAAGATACCACAAAAAAATGATAGTATTGATTCATTAAATGATTTAATCCTATTTTATGTTAAAACACAAATTGATATCACATTAATACTCTCTCAGATCTATACTGTAACAAAATAAAAACTAAACGAAACAGAGGCTTGAAACAAGTTGTGCACTACAGCAACACACCCCATCAGAACGTTCTCCTGTAAGTGGTGTGTCATATGATGTGTAATTAATCGAGGTCTTAAACACGTGACACTCTGAAACACGTTTTACAAAGACTTTTTAAACAAATTAAAAATAAATAAATGAATCTATTGTTTAGATGACTTATATGAGGTATAATCCACACTTTAGAAATAAAACAAAAACAGAGATGGGAAGTAACTCTGCTTGATACACGGTCTGCTCCTCATTCGTCGTAATCTACCCATATATCCGGGTCTATCACCTGTAAAAGAGTATTGCATAAAATGTTTGAAAATAATGATTCATTCAAAAAGGAAAAGACAAATATATCTACGACCTATTTCTTTTTGATTCTGGTTATCTTTTCTTTTCTTTAGTTTTGTCTTTGATTGTTTTTTTTTAGTTTGTTAAACAGTTTTTCCATGTTGTTATTCTTTTTATTGTTGTTGGTGCTCAGATAAATCAAAGTAATATGATATGTGGATTAAATATGGATATTTCATCATTTTAAATTAAAAGATACATGTACCGTGTACGTGGTGATTAAAAGTTACCCCTATAAAATGAGACAAACATAACGTCAAATTCTTTCCACGATTTTTTTAAACATCGGAATGTTGGAATTAGAATTGAACGCGCTTTTCCCGCTTTGTATGGTAGTTATAGAGCTGACCGTAAGCACATTTTCTGTATAACAAAAATATGCTTTAGGTTAAAGTAATGTACTAAATGTACCCAAGTAAAATACAAAAAGTAGCAATTCAATTCTCAAATAAAAAAACAAGTTTTTGTAATATAGCAGGAACGGAGACCAATAAATATTAAATGTTATATACTCTAACTGAGGTTTAAACAAATGTTGCTGAAATTGACAAATTCAAAATTAACCAGGAGGATATCTTATCTTTAGTAGATAATTGCTGTATATTTCAAGATAAGTAGACACTATGATAGGTATTTATCAATCTCTTGCATTTCAACGGATTGAATGTGAGCGCTAAGCAATCCCGTCATAATTTATTTTAAAAATAATTAACATGGATAGCGACCTCCCTGGAAAAAAATACGAAGCTGTGCATAAGTTAAGTGTGATGAGGTGGTTCCGTGTTGTGTTTTCTTTTAATGTGTCATATTTTATTGATTGTTTTTTTGTTACTTGTTCTATTTTTTTTAATAAGTTCAAATATCAACACAGTGAGTAGATGTTCTAATATCTGAAACGCGTAAATACATAGAACGTATTTGACTGTCCCTTTGGTGTCTTTCGTCCCTCTTTTAATAAGTATATTTTTGAAGATATTTGAATGAAATCAATATTAATCTCTAAACTATAAAGTCGATGTGGTGACAGAATGGTGACTATATTTTTATTTTATTTATTGTTATTGGCAACTACTCTGTAGCTAACAGATCTAATGTGTGTCGTCGTCTCATTAATCTTTAGACGAACGACACATTTTCAATGGTGTATTTAAACTTCTTGTATTTTATTAAACCGTTGTATCCGACAGATCCAATCTTTGTCGTCGTCTCATTAATCTTCTGACGATCGACGAATTTTCAATGGTGTTTTTAAACTGCTTGTATTTTATTTTACCGTTGTATCCGACAGATCCAAGTTTCGTCGTCGTCGCATTAAATGTGAGAGTACTTTGTAGGCAGGAACATATTGCTCTGTATTTGTTTCGTCTGGTTTGTTGTCCCAGTAGTCTGTGGTATCATCCTTGTGGTATTTATCTAGTCTGTTTTTTATAAAAAAAGAAGATGTGGTACCAGTGTCAATGAGACAACTCTCCATTCAAGACACAATTTATAAAAGTAAACCATTATAGATTAAGGTACGGTCTTCAACACCGATCAGAAAGCAATTAAGGGCCCCCAAAAATACAAGTATTAGATTAAACCATTCAAACGGAAAACCAATTTTCTAATATATTCGAAAAACGAGAAACGGGGAAAACTTTTGAAACACATACATGTAAATACACGAAAACCACTAAACATCACGGCTTGTAATACATGTAATATAGTCAAAATAAACATTGTTCGCGGGAGAAATTAAGAAGTCATAGAACAACTGATGCAAACTTTTAAGCCTTAAACTATTTCGGATAGAAACAGGAAGTCAATATGTAGGTCTTAGATTCTGGGAAAGTTTGATTAATTCTATTAGAAAAGACCGGAAGCAGAAACTAAGAACTTAGGAATGTTTGTTAAATTCTGACTAGAAATTTAGACCAGAAGTGGAATTGTCACCATGTTTCTATGCTCAAATCATATTTAGTGGTATTATGGCAGACATGGAGTGGCGGATCCAGAAATGTTCAAATGGAAATGGGGGTGGCACTGACTGCTTAAGAGAGAGACCGCTCCAGTCATGCTTCAGTTGTTTCCTATACAATCAACCAAATTGTCCAACAAAAGACGTTGAGTTCTAATAATGCGTCTGGGTAAACCAGCGTGTTGATCAAGTATACATCATAGTTCGAGATCTTGTCACAAAAAAATCAAAACGTCAAAATCGAATCAACACCATTTTAATTTTCAAAATAATGAATGAATTGCATAATTATTCTACTCAAATACTCAATACAGAAGAGAAATTCTTAATACTTTTTGCTTATAATTTTCTGGGTTTTCTTTTGTCCATTTGTCTGTATTCTTTATACATGTATGTATTAATAGATTATTATCCATTCTGTAAACCACCCATCCACATCATCTCACATGGACATGCAAATTTAAAAATAAATAGTAAAAAAATTTAAATTTAACTCACAAAGACTTTAATTTTTCATATGTGTCATCAATATCTGTCTCGATGTGATAACTGTGTGATACATCTCTCTTTGCCGCGACACCTAGGCAACGTGGTGCAAACGGGAAATTTCTGAAACATACAAGATAATATGATAAATATCAATTGTTACCAAATAAATACCTACACAAGGGACTAGATCACTGTTATTAGCCTTCAAGAATTAAAATAAACTTTGGCGTTGGAGGTTATTGGTAATTTGTTTACATATGTAAGTAAACATAGAAATGAAAATTACACTTTATAAACATGATCTGTACGAAGTGCCTGAATGGATTACCATTCACAGGGAATGCGAAATCCCCAAAATGACCCAAAATCTGAAAGCAAAGAATATACATGTGTAAGTAAATGACTAAAAGAACTCTGCTGATTGTAAAGGTCATACGGTGCATGACCTACAGCAGCTGTTTACGAGCTTTAAATCAACTGCGTTTGGTCTCCAGAGCATAGTTTTCGTCTTGGTCATCTTAAAAATAAAATATCCGATTCCACCTTATTCTAAACTTCGTTTCTAATTGGATTTATTTCTTAATTTTAAGAATGGAAATACGAACGATAGACGAATTCGCCAGTCCATGTGTCAGTTCAATTTTTGTTTGCACTTTTCGGTTCTTTAGGTGTCTATAGTATTCTGTTGAATGTCATTGTAGAGACGGATTGGGTTGTTCTTTTTAATTTACCAAAAATTGTATCCCACGTTTTGTTTATCTTCTGTGTCCTTTTGAAAAAAAAACTATCAAAAAACTATCTTATCTTGACATGAAAGTCTTTTTGATTGGAAAATGAAATTTCGGAAACATCACAAGTTTTTTTTGCAAACATCCTCTACTCCGAGCTATAAAAAAACGTATGCGCTTATGGTTTACTGTTTTTTTGTTTGTTTGACCATTTTGGTCATGTAGGTCTTCAACTGTTTAGGTCTTACAAAATTCCCTGCTTTAACTCTTGTTTTGATTTTGAGAGTATTTTTTAAACATAAATCCAGAAAAGCGCATCGTACCCACGAGATTAATGAAGAGTAATTTTCATTAAACCGGTTTTGTATTGATTTTGCACAGGGACGATTAATTGCAGATATTTACAAAACAAATTACAAATATTACATTACAATTTTTACGTCAAATATCATCAATGAATAAAATTGATATCCATGGAGAAGACGAATGTCCCCTGATACAGCTTAACTGTTAATATACTTAACAACTATCTTTATAATTTTTGCTTCCCAGAATTGTTTGATTAACCAATATCAACGCGTACAATTTCTAATGCCAGCTAGAATTACGACTTATTCAAAACTTTGACACTTTGATAGTTATTATATGCATTTTGTCGTAACCTATACTGGATAAAATGGTCTAAACAATTTGTTAAAATAACCAGAGTAATTGATTTTCTGCTTAATTGGAAAATTAATAGAAAAAATTATATGAATCCTAACAGTCAATGTATGCATGATAAAATCAAAAATGTTTAAGGTCACGTTATTATGACCAGTTTTCAATGATTGAAAATCAAACAGATGTGCTATCAATTTCATTGTTTTGGCAGTTCGTGTTGTATTTGTCGTGTAACGCCTGACAAACTATTGCTCAATGCTCACTAAAATATGACAATGAAATACACAGTTGATTTTATGTTTTAAGCACACAGTGACTTGATCTATTGATTGTTGTTTGGTGTGTCGTTTGCGAATTTATGAGTTATTGACCTCAATGAACATGCTGCACCAACTGGAATGGGTCTTTGCAGACGAATTTCTTTCTAAAATAATGGTTGTATATTTTAATTAAAGTTTATACACCTTTTTGAATCTTGATTTTAACAAAATTTACATGAAATAGAACCGCATCGATCTTTAAGATTAAACCTTTTGGAATGAAAAGAGTTTCTGTTTATTTTCAATGGTTATCATTAAGTTTATTTAACCGTTACCGGGACAAAGAAGACAACGACTATAAATGCTTGGTAAATTTTAACAATAGAACGATTGACACAAAAATCACACACGAGTGTTCAGATAATGAACTTTCAATGGGGTTTTTAAACGCGGTGTTTCACATATAATTGTTTCGATGATAAAATTTATCGTAGTTTGACTCCTGAATTTACGAAACTGATTTCTGGTTATAAACAAACACAAACAAATATAACGTTGTAGTAAACATTCAAAAAACTTTCTTTGAAGGAGCTGTTGCACTTTTGATCTCGTCTGCTCAAAACTTTTAACTAACCATTATTATCTAAAGTGAAATAAACATTACAATGATTGCAGATACAAGATCCACCATTTTGTAATATAGCAGATTTTGTTACTTTTTCTAATATTTTCTTTGGATGATTTTCTTAATAGTAATATATTTATAAATTATAGAAGAGGGACGAAAGATACCAAAGGGACAGTCAAACTCATAAATC
Source organism: Mytilus trossulus (assembly GCF_036588685.1). Taxonomy (NCBI): domain Eukaryota; kingdom Metazoa; phylum Mollusca; class Bivalvia; order Mytilida; family Mytilidae; genus Mytilus; species Mytilus trossulus. The sequence continues at coordinate 63,759,877 of NC_086381.1, read as the reverse complement.
TAAAACAAACTGACAACGCCATGGCTAAAAATGAAAAAGACAAACAGAAAAACAGAAAAACAATAGTACATATGAAACAAAATAGAAAACTAAAGAATAAACAACACGAACCCCACCAAAAACTAGGGGTGATCTCAGGTGCTCTGGAAGGGTAAGCAGATCCTGCTCCACATGCGGCACCCGTCGTGTTGCTTATGTGATTACAAATCCGGTAAATAGTCTAATTCGGTAGGTCAAATTCATGAAAGGGAAGGAGACTGTAGTTACGACGTAAGGAACATACCCGATATCATTTGTGAAATGGTTATTCAATTATAGCATTCGAGTAGTCAGTATTTACCTAGCTAATTATCCAAACAAAAGTTGTACAAAAGTGATAATGTGTTCCATGTATGAAAATGTATAATCTTACTTGAGCAGCAGATATCTTTTGTTTAGTCTAGATTTAATTCATTTAGGAAAACGGTAAACCTACAATATTAGCTGATGATTTGAGAGTCTTTCGTTCATTTGATCTTATGTATGTATTAGACATGTGAGAAGTAACAGCAAAACTAAATAAATGTTGTCTACACGTACTGATATATCTTCTTTAGAATTTAATCAGTCAACTCATTTTATTATAAGAGCAGCCAGAAACATGAACTATCGAAATCGAATAAAATACAAGTATAAAAGAGCTAGAGACTCAAGATACAACAAGGATAGTCAACCTCCTACATCGAAAAATAAACTGACAACGACATGGCTAAAACATAGACAAACAGACAAATAGTAGTACACAAGACACACCATAGAATACTAAAGACTAAGCAAGCCAACACGAACCCAACCAAAACTGGGATGCTGTCAGGTGCTCCGGAAGGTTTTCTCAATTTGCATAATTTTGTATACACATTCTTGCGCAAAAAAATGTATACTATATAATACAAGATCCAGTCTAGTTGACGCTATGTTGGAATTTTCTAGCCGCGGCCGAAAATGAACATGTCTGTTCGAAATGAAGACAAGTAAGTCTTAATAATAATAGAATTTACTTATCGTATTAAGTTCATACTTACTCACAAAATCGTCGTCTCGGTCGACATGTGACCATTCCTGTCAATAATAATACGGACACAGTGACGAAAATTCCTTCAATAGGTGCATTCATACTCTATAAATAGAAAATTCATACTATAAATAGAAAATTCATACTAAAAATAAAAAATGCATACTATATATAGAAGATCCAAAATATGAATGGGAAAATGTAAACCCTATAAAAAGGAAAATGCATTCTCTACTGCAAATGTCATGTCAACATTTTAGAAATAAAAATAAGATTCATACTTTTTAGTTATTATATTTTTCGGACTGAAAATTTCTACGTAAGAATCTAGGAGAATTTTGGAGAATAGAAAAATTAAGAACGAAAGAAAATAAAACCATATGTTACAGGGGCGAATCCAGCCATTTTCAAAACTGGGGTTACAAAATATGATAAACGGAGGGGATCAAACCATATGTCCTGATACAAATGCATTTATCGTCACAAAAAGGGGTGTTCCAACCCCCGGAACTGTCCCCTTCTAGATAAGAGGTTCAGCAGTATATTGTTTTTCGCTTTGTGTTAGACATTCGGAATCCTCTGGTTTAATGTTGTGTCGTAAAAAAAAATGTCCGCCAACCATTTTTTTTTTTCATATATTGGTTATATTTAATATAAAAAGTTTTGAAAATCGTATATTTAAAAAAAAAATCATATGTTTGAAAGTAAAAAGATTCATTGCTATATGTATAAAATCTAGAGACCACTAATTCCTGGTTAAGTTTCTAATAGCTAATTTTAAAATAATAAGGCGCGAAACGATATAATTCTTATCTGTATTTTTTAGTAGCAAACATCTCAAATTGGTTGATCGATGTGTGTAAAAAGCCTTTCAAGCTTTCTACAATGTATCAGAAAAAATTGTAATTTTCATGTAAACGTAAGGATTACTACTTTTTTTCAAAATCAAGAACCAGATATCGCATCCAATTTTAGGCGTAGGTGAAAAACGATAGTAAATCGGCCTCGATCTTTTGAAACTCAATTAATTTACCATTTTTAAACTGTCAATAAGAAATCGAGAAAGATTAATGTTTTCTTTTAAGATAAGAATCGCAATGATATTTGATTTACAAAAAAATAATTACTATTTCCGGCCTGCATATTCTCTGTTGTATGTATTATTTTTAAATAGAATTAGTTACACGTGGTTAATATTTTACGTTAAGTGAGTTTTTTTGTAAAGTTGTGGCAAACCAAGTTAGACATCAAGTAAAGCTAAAGAGAAAACGAAAAATACGAGATACAAATTAATTATTTTTCTGTAAAAACATTTTGGTCAAATTGTAAAGAAATTCCTCATACACTACTGACTTATCAGAATGCGGTTGTTAAGATGCATAGAGACTCTCTGAACCGGCGACATTATATCTAACATCTTCATTGATTGGCAAAGGGTCTCGGCCAGTTTAAATTGATTTTGTTTCGATAAATTTGTCCTCTTGGTATATAGTTGCACAAATCAACTTATGCGTATTGATAGTATCATTTTATTACGTTTACATCTTTAATTGTTTAAATTTGAATGAGCTCCTTGACGCGTTGCTGATACTATTTTATTGCAATGGAAAATAGACCGGAAGTGTGTGACTTTCAGCTGTAATTTCAAAGATTGCGGATTTCTTTTTGCATTTTTTGATACGATATTCTACTTATTAACGCTATATCAAATACGTTTGTGCATGAAGTAGTTTTATCCTTCAAAACAATAATCGTAAAAGTTGAATGAACTAGTTTATTGCAATGGAAAATAAACCGGAAGTGTGTAACTGCCATTTTTTCTTTCAAAGATTTCCTTCTTCTCTTTTTTTTTTGATTTCTCGATGATATTCTACTTTTTAGCGATGTATCAAATACGTTTGTGCATGAATTCGTTTTCTCCTTGAAAACAATAAACCTCTCACGCTTAACGAAGATATAAATGTCTGTACAGAAGGAAATCTCCCGTGCATTTCTTGACTGTAATATTCGATAAAGTGACGTGTAATGATGAAAGAGTTACAATATTAATATAACCATTTGAATGACAACCATAGTGTTATATTAAGTAAATTTCCGGAATCATTTTTCTTCCGACTGTATTATTTTCATGTCTTTTTTATGTTCATCCATCTCTGTGTGATAATATTCACTCAACCATATTTTTTTCAGTTAATCTCGGTAATGCATCTGTATTTGTAGATAAATGCAGTGACATTACGCTTTGTGAAAAAAAAAACTTGATTTTATATTTAAGACGGCATATGATCTTTATGTACGCCTTACTTTAAGTATCTAGTTATACGATTAAAGCAACTCATTTTTTATTCTATCTTATTGAGGCGTTTTCCCTTTCGTTTTACAGTCGTTCCAACAAGTGTCTTAGCCTACACATACGTATACACGGGAGTCTGGAAGGGTTTACATATCAAAGAATGTTTAGAGGTGCAAAATATAGGACAAAAAAAGGAGAAAATAGGCAACAAAGTATAAAGAAAAGAGAAAAATAAGAAGAATATGGAAAAGCGACAAACAAATTAAAATAACAAAGAATACTGTAATAAAGGATCCCCGGTACAGACTATCTGTTCATCCCTTGTACTTTCAATAAGTCGTCGAATATTCTGTACATGTATGTCTTAGATTAACTATATTTTTTTTTTTATGTTTTCTTTTTTATGTTTTATACATGAATTGAAGGAACATTTAATATTAAGCTTCTTAATGATCAAAATTAGTGTTTGTCAAGCTGCTCATCTATTCAAAGATTTTTTCGATGAAGTGCGTGGTTAAGGTTTTTGAAATTTTAATATGTTGGTCAAAGTGTCAATGTAAATGTTTTGTCAAAATTATATGAAAATTAAACAAGCCAAAAATGTTAAGTCAAAGTGATTGGTACATGTACCACCTTAAACCTGAAGATTCAACGCTAAAATAGAAGTAAAGTTTTATCCGTGGTGGTACTTTAAAAATCCAACATTCATCTGTCCTTATTTATAAGATGCGTAAAATTTGGATTTGTGAACTAGACATTTAATTTATCAGGTATCTTCAGATTGGATATTGGTTTCTCCAATCTCCATTAAAATTCATCTATTTTGGTTTAAACAAAGGAGTAGGTCCGGTAAGGACCGATTTTGGCCCCAAATTTCAGGTTCATCTAACAAAAGATTTTGACCACTTTTAAAACACTTAAGTATCTATTTCATTTAAATCAATTACTTTATGTGAAAGCTTTTAACTGATTTAGTCATTAAAAACGATCCGATTCAAGCTCAATTATGAAAAATCAACCAAATGTGCCAAACAATGTCACTTTTCGGATGTTTTTTGTCAAAAATGAAAGTGGCCGCATCCGTGTTTATCCTCAACCTTTATATATGTTATGTATTATCATAAAATACAACTTCAATTTCAATATTAAGGATGAACACGAATGCGGCCACTTTCGTTTCACCCGAAAACCGTCTAAAATTTAACTAAAATGCTAGAATTGTGAAGAATTCAGTAATTTAGCATGACTTTAAGGTGCCAGTACCCAATATATGTTCATTGTATAGTAAAAAAAAAGCCCATATTTATGTAGCAGAAGCAATCTACTGTTCAATAAATAACTAAAAGTTTACATTTGACCAATTTTGTAAAACTGCTATATTTTGGGGCCAAAAAGGGGTCTTACCGGACCTACTCCTTTATTTAAAGTAGATTAGAAAACAAGTTATTGTATCTTATTTTAATCCCTTTCAACTTTTCATGTGCGAGTGCTGTCTTGTGGTGGCATTAGGCTGCTCTTGTTTTCGAAATCTACAATGGTGTAGTCTACGTGAAAAAGATATAACCCCTTTTTCAAACCGGGGACCAATATATACTAGAAATTAATGTATAAGTCTTAAGTTATGAATGTATATACTGTACATGTACATGATATGTTTTTCAATTATATGTGTTTATTGAAAAATCTAATATCTTCGGATGGGGCGTTGGATTGTCAAGAAAACGATACTGTTCCCTATAAATAAATCAAATATACGCAGAAAAAGTTTTAGAAACAACACCAAAATAAAAAAAAGGAAATAAATTCAAGTATCTATATATATAACAGATATCCTTCATCAGTGTAATGAAAAAATACGCTCATCAACCTATGCTGATTTTACTAAAACAACCATGGGTGTAATACTTAATATAAACCAAATAAAATTGAGAATGGAAATTGGGAGGTATCAAAGAGACAACAACCCGACCATAGAAAAAACAACAGCAGAAGGTCACCAACAGGTCTTCAATGTAACGAGAAATTCCCGCACCGGAGGCGTCCTTCAGCTGGCCCCTAAACAAATATACACTTGTTCAGTGATAATGAACGCCATACTATTTTCCAAATTGTACACAAGAAACTAATATTAAAATAATACAAGACTAACAAAGACCAGAGGCTCGTGACTTGGGACAGGCGCAAAAATGCGGGGGGGGGGGGGGGGGTAAACATGTTAATGAGATCTCAACCCTCCCCCTATACCTCTAGCCAATGTAGAAAAGTAAACCCTACATATATATATATATGTTGATGCAAAAAAAAAAAGTAAAACAAAAACAAAAACGAACGCATTAATGGGAAAGTTCATAAAAAGTTACTAAATTAAACGCAATTAAGAAGCATTTACAATGCATGCTGGGTATTTATGTATCATAAAATAAACTCTAGCTGTGGAGCAGTGCTCGATTTGTACAACACCTTTTCATTGATACGATTTGAAATATTTTTCGTGTTAAACAATGTAAAATAATTAAATTCGTATTCATATTAATAACAACCACAGTTTTACTAGTATTTCATAGAATGATTTATTTTAAAAATGTTGTTGAATTGTACACGTTTCTTTTTCAAATATTAATTTCTGAAAAAATACTATTTACAAGAAATTGCGTTTTGTTCGATAGAAGTATGCGTGTACCATTAAGTTTCTCTCATATGATAGAATATATATATAAACATTAGGGCTCGTGATATTCCTTCATACAACTAAAGAAACATAAGACCTCGTAAAACAATGCATAAATATACCATATGCAGCGAGTAACTACAGCAAACCGGAGGCGTGCGTCAGCTGGTCTCTTAACAAAAAAATTTGAGACAACCCAACAAATACAGAACGTTTCCACAAATGAGTAACAATCCCTCATTTGAGTAGTTTTGAATGACTAGGTATTTTTACTAAAATTGGAACAAACTTATAGCAAATGCAACCAACTTTTCAAAAGAACCATTCTTCTTTTATTTCGAGTTTTTTTTCTTCAAAATTAAGAAACCTTGAAAATAGCGATTTTTTCGAAGTTTTCATAGGCTAATAACTACTCAATATAGCAGGTTAGTGGGGTTTTTTATCTTTTGGAAAACTTAAAATAAAAAAGATGGTTCTTTGGAAGAATTGAACCCATTTTCTATAAATTTGTGCCAATTTTTTATTATGAATACAAACCAATTTAAGTGAAAACACTCAGTAAAGAAAACTTTTATTTCTGCCCTATCAAAAAGTAAAATCACAAAAATACTGAACTCCGAGGAAAATTCAAAACGGAAAGTCCCTTATCAAATGGCAAATTCAAATGACAAAATACATCAAACGAATGGACAACAACTGTCATATTCCTGACTTGGTATTTATTAAAGTATTTTCAAATGTAGAAAATTGTGGATCAAATAGTCACTAAAATTATGGGTAGTAACTCAATTTGGGAATAGTTCCCCCGTTTGGTTGGGTTGTACCCAACATTACGAATAATACGAAGAAACGAAGATAGAAATATAATTACCAGTCACGAATGTTAAATGTAGCACTATCCTTCCCAATTATCTAGTACTTTTGTCCATCATAAAGAAAATTCAAAACGTTTCATTTAGAACAGAATAAGCGTGAATTTATACATTAAATACGATTAAACTCCCACCGAATTCCCCTTACAATAAATGGGCGTACTGGGCATGCACTTCAGATCTTTAGTCGTGTCAAGACAATTTGTTGCTTCTCACATTCGTGAAGTGAAATTTTATCGATATTACAAAATTCTATACATTTGACGATTTATGCAGATATAGTTCTACAAATTAAAGAGTAGTTCTTGGTAATTTATTCTAATTACTAACAAGGGAATATTTCAAAAGTTTTGGTACGACCCATCATCTTAGATTAAGCTTTCTGAAGATACAGATTAATGATAAAAAAATAATAATCTGTCTGTGTGTCACTGTCAAACCAAGTACTTTTTCAACTAGGATTAAAAATTCTAAATTGATTTGATATTGAAATTCTATGTAAAATTTGATTGACACTAAAACCATCTAAGACAAATATTCCATAGTTAAAAGAAAGCGAAAACTTGTAGATTGGCACTCGAGAACACCGTGTTTTCCCAATACTACATTATGGATTTCGATGTAGGAAAACAGTGTGAAAATAGTGGAAATACATTGAAACTAATGATTCTATTGATAAACATGATACAGGAGTGCTGTACGACATTCCTCAATGAATTATTTTCATTAAAATCAATCTACTTTTTGACAGTTGAAGCATTGAAATATATGTTATAAGATATAAACGTTGACAAATCCTATATTAAAGTAAAACGATCGTGAGGAAATTTAAAAAAAAAAGTGTATATATATAAATATACACGGATAAGTCGACAAAACAGGAAGAAACAATTATTTAGTACTATGGGTTCAATAAACGAAGCAGATTAAAATATGTAACAGTGCATTCATGAGACGGCATAGGAATGCAAAATAATATGTGTGTCCCATAGGCGACAACAGTGGCATTTTCAAGTTTCAGACTTCTTAAAGTTGATTTTTGTAACGAAAATGAATTATACATCGTAAACATTTTTCAGTCCATGACAGAATGGTCTAGTTACTAGTGCATTAATGATTTTCTGTTTCCTTATGGTCAAAGAAAAATCTTATTTTGTCTTTGGTAAAAAGAATTATTTCTTCACTTAAAATCTGTACTTCGCAATAGTTTGTCGTATATCTATATTTTCTGATTTATTTCTTAATTGTTACTATTCCTTTACTTTTCTAGAGAATTGTCATATATACAGACGTCCATGTTCACTGAACTAGTACACAATTTTATTTAGGGGCCAGCTGATGCCAATCTCAGGGTCGGGATTTTCTCACTGCGTTGAAGACAAATTGGAAGCCATCGGCTGTTATCTGCTCCTTGGTCGGGTTGTCTCTTTGATAGTTTCCCTATATCCATTCTCAAGTTTTTAAAGATTCACCATCTCAACTATTATTCAGCAAATTATAAATGAAAACATTTTTAGCTATCATTTATCATATGGTCTTGAAACATGTATATATGTAAAGTGTCCCCTTTTTGTTTCATTGACTTGATTGAACTAATAGCTATTTGAATAAGAAAAGAATATAGAAGTTCAATATGCTAGTATAGCTCATCTAAAAACTTGATGAGACAAACAGTTGTCAAGAAAAAGTATCTTGTTTAAAATACATCTTACCTTTTCTATTGAATTTCATCCGAATTTGGTTTTTGATTCAATTTGTTTTTACTGAAAACGTTCAAATCATCCAAAAACAAAGATTTTGTTACACAAATATTTCGATCGTCTTAGCCATATTTGACATAACTGTTCGTGAGAAAAAATTGTTTTTAAATTTTCTTCAACCTCGTTGTTTTTTTTTATGATCGCCATTGACTAGTCGTACGACGACAAATCGCGACTGATGCATTAAGGAAAGGCTTGTGTACTTGATGAAATTATGACATTTATGAAGAAAAATAGACATTAAATGCCTTGTAATACAATATTACTGCATGTTTTCACACATATGATGGATTTTTTTTCGGAAATTTTATAACTAATTCACACTTTAATATCATGATAGATGTATCGTAACACAATGCTCGATACATGCAGGGAACAAATCGTCTTAACACTTTGAAAATTAAGATCTAATAATTTTTTGTTTGTTCATGATTTGTTTTTCTAATCGAGGACTCCTGAATTAGTTACATAAATTGATTGTTGATTGCTATACGTCCAGTGGCAAATACATTATTAAAATAATATAATCGACATTTAAAAATAGACAATACAATTGCGTATAGACCACCATTGGTTTGCATCAAAACATATCGTTTTAATGAAAATAAACAAAACAATATTTTTAACTATCACCTTTAATTAGATTCATTCTTATGTATGCTAGTAGAAATAAGAAGATGTATTCAAGTCACTATGTGTTAAAAGTAAACAATTATAGGTGAACGTCAGGCCTGCAACACGGAGTTTTGGCTAACACCGAACAGCATGCTATAGAGGTCCCAAAATGTCTAGTGCAAAACAATTCAAACAATAATAAAACGGTCTAGTGTAAATAAAAACAAAAATGTGTCCCTAGTAAACGGATGCCCCATCCGCACCATAATTTTTTATGTTCAATGGATCGTAAAAATGGGGGATAATCTCTAGTTTGGCATTAAAATTAGAAAAATCATATCATAAGGAACATGTGTACTAAGTTTCAAATTGATTGGACTTCTTATTCATAAAAACGACCTCGACCAAAAATTTTAACCTGAAGCGGGACAGACGGACGGATGAACGAACGGTACGACGAACGAACGAAAGGAAGAACGAACGGAGCCACAGATCAGAAAACATAAGGTCCATAAATGGGACATAAAAAGAAGAGAGAAACACCTAAGAACTTCTTCAATATACAGAACAACAACATCATGGAGTAGGACAGATGCAAACCAATGCTGCGGGTTTTATAAACGTTTTAACAGGGGCCAACCTTCATCCTAACCCGAAACAGAAGTGAAACATTTCAACCTGAAAAACACACTATATAACATAAATTAGTTTTAAAAAAAAGGTACATACCTCAATAATATCGGTATCAAAGACATTATCGTACTAAAAAGGCAGTAACAACGCCATACCAAAGAATTATATCAATACCGAAAGCAAGCCCAAACGGACAACAGTACATGGAGAGAAAAGTAAACAGAGAAGACGGCACTAAAATAATGAGTTCAGAACACAGACATCACTGTTAAAGATAACATCAGTATTGCATACCACTATACATGACATAAGGTGAAGTGTCACATATTGCTAGCATACATTTTATGTTATTTCATATCGGTTGAGAATAAGATTCTGTTATTGGATAAAAGGGGGTCACATGACATTCATTATTCTGCAGTAATAGATTCCATCGGTCATTAACAGAACAAAACGGACCAGAAAACTGGTCGTTAACAAATTTTTACATGATAATGACCGGTGGGGCGTGGTTTCCGTCTGATAATGACCGCTGAGGCATGGTTTTTCTGTTAATGATATATATCGCGATAATGACCAGTTTTTCAAGAACTATTATATAATTATTTCTCCTTGCACATGAGCTGTATCGTGGTTTATGGTTTAGTGGTTTACTTTAAAAACTCTGTTTCTGCACATTATGTATGTAAGCATTCATTTTGGATTACATGTACCAAGCTCTCCAGGCTGACATTGAAGGTTCTTTCAATCAGGAAACTAAAACCTAATTAAACAGCGTTGAATTTGGAGAATTACACATATATGATCTTCCACATTTCATTTTAACTATAATTTGGTGACCAGATAGATACAGTCTTTCTAACAACACTGAATCTGACATAATTCAAAACTGAAAAGTTATTAACAACTTCCGGTGCCATGATTTGTTGCGTTTCTGCGTTTTCTGCTGGTTTCTTAAGAAACCAGTTAAAATCTTTGCTCTTTAACAATCATGATTAAATTGAATAGTAGTATTGCTACAAATTGGCTTATTACATTGTTTCCGATAATTGTAGATAAATTTTTATAACTGTCTCTTTGAACCTGAAGCTAATATTGATTTAAGATAGCAATTTTACGGTAAGAAAAAGTTAAAGGCAGACGTTTTTTGTATGCAAAACAGAGATGTAACCGTTAAAGTACCATGTAAAATGAAATGTGAGAAACCAATTGGTATATATAATGTCATTTGGTGTGACATTCACAAATATTTAAACAATTATTTTTTCTTCAAAGGGGATTTTCAATTATTGAACTAAAACAGAGACATAGTAACTGCTCCTTGTTATAATTATTTCTAAAAGACTAAATTATATAATTGTTTTGAATTTAATTTTGTTGGATCTTTTGGTGCAGTATATTTTATAGACTTAGGAAATTTCCTTTTTTAGTACAAATATTAGTTCAAAGAGCCATCAATATTGTTCTCTGGGATGAACATAAGATAAGAATAGATATTCAGGTTTTTTCTACAATTCTTTTCTGCTATTTCATTTGATAAGACAACTAATCACCAAAATCCCAATAAAGCCGATGTAAGCAATTAAAGGCAACCATACGCCTTCAAGCTACACTAAACTAAGCAACTTTCTACAGTTAAAAAAACTAAAACAACAACTAAATGACATTATCACCCTAAAGTTAACAACTTTCAAACAATTCTTAAAATCCAATAGCTGTCAGTATTGTAAACGAGCGGGAAATAAGATATTCGTTTGTCAGTGTTCCGTGTGAATGACAGGAGATCTATACTATCAAAAGTCAATTATACTTAAATAGAATCATGCATGATAAATAGTCACTAGTCGGGCAGACCATCCTGGTTTGTTTTCTTATGCAGGGAACGGAGGGAATCTTATTTCTTGGCTTTCTATGCTTAGTGTTTTATTGTCCGTTGTCTGTCTTTTCGTCGTGTGTCTTTTATCTAGTGATTCATACAGATCTGGTATCATAATTAAAACTTAGGTGGTATTTTCACACGCGGTGTATTGATATCGCATCTCTTTAGCATACATTATCACTACTAAAAATAATCTACACTTTGGAATGTATACACCAATTGCGATTTAAGTAATTGTTTACCTATCAAAGTACATGTTAATCTTATGTGCATACGGTCAAGTGTAAGAGCATTGTTAAGTTTTTGATGTTATATAACATTGTAAGATAAACTACTGATTCTGAAGTCACTCTACCAAGTGATTATGACGTCATATTAGCTCGAGAGGGAATAGGTGGTACTTTGAAGTACTAGAAAATGATGAAGTGCACGTGCATCATCTCAAAAATAACTCGTGATCTTTGAAATGGCTGAAGTGATTGTCTTGGGACTAAGATTTACAATGTTAATAACCTCTTATTAAAGGTAACTAATTAGATCATAAAAATCAATCCTCCCTCAAAGGACCACCATAACGTGTGTCTTGTTACACAACTGTGTATAATTAGACTTAAAAGTTGTTGTGTCTGAACATAAATCCCTCCGCAATAAAAACAATGAACGCTGAAAAAAATAAAGTCGGATTGTCGAAATAATAAGAATAACTCCGATGCGATAAGTTTTACTGATCACCCAGTTAAAGATCATTTAATTTATGGAAATATTGAATAACTATAATATATAAGTCATATCAGAACTCGAGCACATCAACATACACTATCATAGTCTATTTACATGTACTTTAAAAAGACATCGACAATGTTTTGTTAAATTAATGTTTATATCAAAAAGGCGTATATTTACGTAAATTTAAGCTTTGGAAATATTTTCAGTGGATTTTTACAGAGTTATCTCCCTGTAGTGTTATGCACCACTTAAACTTGATAATTCAGATGTGGTTGATATTTCTAAAACCCTCCCTTTGAAAACCAAGACACCCATTTTGTTCACCACCTTTATCTCAAATCTAAAAAAAAACGTGTCTTTCCACTAAAATTGGATTTTCATAATTGTGTATATGCCCTCAATTTAAGTGTTAGTAAGAATGCTGACATCTTCATATTTGAAAAGGAGGTCTCTTTCTGCGTTGATAGTACATACTTATAAATATTTCCCACATAACAACGGATACACAAGTTTCAATATTGTGTTTTGCAGTGGATATCCATGAAATATTTCCCACTGAACATAAAGAAAAACACAATGAATGTATAGATCTTCATTTATTTAATTACGGCAATTTATTGTACATTATTTTTACTTTCCAATGTGACAACATTTTGTTATAAACTTTGCGTCAGATTAAAGAATGGCAGAAAAAATCAACTAAGACAAATACATGAAAGTAAGCATTATAATTAATTGTAATTCACGTAATATTAATGTATAGCAATAGACGGATACAGAACAATTATTACTTTAAAATAAGATTCCAAAAACGTATATTTCATAATAGCTCTAATCACTTTCTGTTTATTTTTAGATTGAAATAACGACTTGCGCATCGTTGATGATAGGAGAATGAAAAAAAAATCACATTTTTCTTTTTGTCTACTTTAAACTGCAATACAATGTACTGAAAACATTAGAAATATGCATTTAAATAGGGGCGAATCTAAATATTTTGTTCAAGGTCATTGTTTTCAAATTTGCATAAATTTGAATTGACTTTTGTCATTCAAACATTTATATCTCTGACGGACCATACAATCGAATCTACATTGAAAATGCAGAGACATGTGTGTCTCTGGAAAGGGACAGCTTTTCGTCGACAATTTACAAATAGTTTTATACTGAGAGCATATTTTTAAAAGTACGATTATCAAGTTAATGAATTCACGATACTAGACATAAACATGTTGGCCAAATCTAGACAATAGAAATGGAAGCAATCGTTATTATCGTTTAATGTATCAATGGTATTTTAAAACATATTGTATGTCTTACTTAAAAGAACAGGGTTTCCGTAGAGGAATAGGATAAGACATGCAGACAGATCCTAAGAGACTGACAGACAGACCAGAGTGAGGTTAAGACAATGAGACAGATATATAGAGACAAGAAGAGCCGGGCACACAGACAGAGACAAAGACACGGAGAGAGAGAGAGAGAGAGAGAGAGAGAGAGAGAGAGAGAGAGAGAGAGAGAGAACCAGATGTAGTGTATCGCCAAGACGCAAACATGTATTTAGACCAGATATTTCAAAAAGACTTAAAATTATATAATTGTTCCTTCTCCGATAGGTAAAACGAGAGAGAAAAAAACGGACAGCAAATGATTAATTGGCTTATGTTCAAAGAGTTTATCATTTTTCTCTCAGTGCATTAGAACCATTCAGTTCAGGCTTTTAATCTAGACGTGGCTGTCAGAATTTTTCGATGATTTTTTTCACGTCAACGAAATAGTATCAGCTGTTTGACATTTATTAGACATGGAACAATTCCGTATACATATAAGAAAAGATTTTTCAATGATATAAGCATAATGACGTATTAAATAGAGTATCCATCAACCAATCAAACGCATCAATCATCAAGCTGTTAATTTGTAAAATGCCATTTCAAAAAAATGAACTGTCAATTTTTTTTCTCACAAAACTTTTAGATGTCGTTTTGAATTATGATATTGTAGCTATTATAGATAATAAGTTATGGCTATAAACTTTCAAGATCAATTTATTTTTAACACGGTTTATATTTGAGCGATGTACCTTTTTGTTTCTTTTATTACTCTCCACTTTGTAAAAACAATATTTCATGCTGATTGTAAGCGCGTGTATAATATAACTTCTCACATATAAGTCACATTTTATATAGTTTTTCACTAATGCTTATTTTATTTTATAGAAGTATAAAACAATTAAATATTTATCGTAAGGTTTACGTGTGCGTTTTTTGAGTTTTCTCTGAATCTAAGCATCTGTTTTGCTCAATTTTAAGCTTTCTTTTTGTTTTTGGTTGACTGTTATTTTGCATTTCTGTTTTTTTTTCCTCGCTCTTTTGTTGAGAAGCTGTATTCTGTATAAAAGATCGTTTTTCATTCACTATTAGAATAAGAAGATGTGGCATGATTGTCAAAAAGACAACTCTTCGCCAAACGACATGATAGGGTAACAACTGAAGATCACCGTACTTACTATATGTATAACTTACTCAAGTAATCAGACAGATGTCTAGAAACAAGGAAGCGACGCATCACTACGTACATATTTCCTATAAAACTTAAGGTTCAACGTTTTATTACCAGCAGTATAATTTATCTTTACTGTCATTTGAAATTGGTCAACTAAGAAGTAGCTTCTGTCTGCTTGTCCATAAATATAGGTCACAAGTACTTACTTTACACACAACTTACTCAAGTGAATAGTATAAGACGGATGTCTAGAAACAAGGAAGCAAGGCATCACTACATATTTACGATATAACTTTAGCTCCAACGTTTTATTACGATAATTTATCTTGACAGTCAACTGAAATTAGTCAACCAATAAGTATAGTTTCTGTTTGTATGTCCATCAATGTAGGTCACAAGTACATACTATTATAGTATACACATAACATATTCGATTGATCAGTATAAAACGGATGTCTAGAAACCAGGCAACAAGGCATCACTACATATTGACTATACAACAGTTGAACTTTAAGATCAACGTTTTATTACTATAATTCATCTTTATGTTTCTGTTTGTATGTCCATAAATGTAGGTCACAAGTACATTCTATTATAGTATACACATAACATACTCGAGTGATCAGTATAAAACGGATGTCTAGAGAGAAGGAAGCAAAGCAACACTACACATTTAGTATAAAAGGTTCAGCGTCCATCTTAATAGCCATTTGAAATTCTTCAATTAAGAACTACAGTGGAGACCAGTTCTAACCCCTCATTAAATCTGTCAGAATCTGTCAGGAGAACTGTTCTAGGACAGTACGTAGAACTGTCAGCCTGACACCTTTTAGTCAGTTCTAGGTTAGAACTGTTCTAGCTAGAACTGATTTGGTCAGTTCTACCGAGAACTGATTTGGACAGTTCTACCTAGAACTGATCCTGACAGTTCTACCCTAGAACAGTTTTAGACAGTTCTACCTAGAACTGACCAAATATTTGGTCAGTTCTACTTCTAGAACAGTTCTGCGGTTAGAATTGATTACAAATGCTACGGCTAGAATTGATTTATAAATTATACGGCTAGAATTGATTTATAAATCCCGTACGGCTAAAATTGATTTATAAATTCTACGGCTAGAATTGATTTATAAGTTTTAAGAACTCTTTGTCTAAATATAAAGGCAGCGGCAAAATAGCAATTAATATTATAAAGAGTGTTGCTATTTTGTCGGTTTTATTTCAAATTTTTCGTCGGCAAGAGAACATGTTTAACCCCGCCATATTCTGCATGTATGTGACTGTTCCAAGTCAGGAGCCTGTTATTCAGTGATTTTCTTTTGTTGATGTGTTACATAAATTATTTGTTTTTCTTTCTATTTTGAACATATATTAGGCCGATAATAATGGGGGGGGGGGGAGGAGTCAGGATTGCACGTTTTACATAACAAAATTATCTGACCTTAATGTAATACGTTGTTCCGGCCCAAACCACCAGGGGCGGATCCAGCACTTTTAAAGGGGGGGGTCCAACTATATGCCCTCTTTCAATTAATTGATCGTCCAAAAACAGGGGGTGCAACCCCCCCCCCCCTGGATCTGCCATTGATCCACTATAAACTGACCATATTTGATTTCATCATATAAATCTATATACATGCAGTTGCACACTGCAGGAATCCAGTTTATTTTTAGGCAAGGATACCAATTGTATTGGAAAACATTAATGATTTCAAAATTTTATTTGCACTCAATTTATAGTACTAGCATTTCCTCTTTTTATTTACAATATTGAATCGTAAACAAATATGATATCTGTTTACGAGTAGTTTTCATACCTCGGACGGACCTGTTATACAAAAATCTTTTGACCGCATCATCTAAAAAAGGGACGGAAGATACCAAAGGGATAGTCACACTCATAAATCTAAAACAAACTGACAAAGCCATGGCTAAAAATGAAAAAGACAAACAGAAAAACAATAGTACACATGACACAACATAGAAAACTAAAGAATAAACAACACGAACCCCTCCAAAAACTAGGGGTGATCTCAGGTGCTCCGGAAGGGTAAGCAGATCCTGCTCCACATGTGGCACCCGTCGTGTTGCCTATGTAATTACAAATCCGGTAAATAGTCTAATTCGGTAGGTCACATTCCTGAAAGGGAAGGGGATTGTAGTTACGACGTAAGGAACATATCCGATATCATTTGTGAAATGGTTATTCCATAAAGCCTCAGTCACACTGTCACGTTTCGACAGCTAGGTTTTAGTACGTGTAGAAATGCTACGTTTCATGGCATTTTTTTGTCATTTTTAACGGTCCGTACGTTTAACTAGGTTTACGCCACGTTTTGATACGTTCTTCTACGTATTGTTTCGTTTTGTTACGATTTGCTAGGTTTTTTTATAACTACAAGGGGTACGTTCTACTAGGTTTTAATACGCTTCAGTACGTATAAACTACGTTTTACTACGGTTTACTACGTTTCACTACGTATTACTAGGGTTTAGTACGTTTCTAAATCGGTTCAAGTACGCTTTTGCACGATTTCCTACGATTTAGCAAGTTTATTGCACGCAGTATCACGTGTCACTACGCTGTGATCACTTATCATGAAACGGCATCATTATTCAATAAAATTTAGAAAGGACAGAGATGTAAAGAGGGAGCAGAGTAACTAAAACAAATCTGGAGACATTAATAGAGGTACACTTTATAATTATTAATACATCTGTCATTGTAATTAAATTATTTTGTTCCCATTTTAT
Organism: Mytilus trossulus; assembly: GCF_036588685.1. NCBI lineage: Eukaryota > Metazoa > Mollusca > Bivalvia > Mytilida > Mytilidae > Mytilus > Mytilus trossulus. The sequence continues at coordinate 63,742,121 of NC_086381.1, read as the reverse complement.
GGTCTAAAAATTTTGATTTTTTTGTACTCAAACGAAAGATTTTATTGTTTTTTCTTTCAGATAAGATTTTTGTTGAGTGGATACATGAATCATGAAAAAACATTTAAAGCTTTGGTTAGAACATTGTCAATGCTTTCCCTTTTATAATAATTGCTCTTTTGAAATATTCTACGTTGCACATTGTCCGTTTTAAATCCAATTTTCCTCTTACCGGTATTTGATTTATCTTTTAGTGTGTTTCAAACCAGACCGTTCTGATGAGGACCAGAGGCAGAGGAAGGGGTCGTGGTGGGCGTGGCAGAGGCCGCATAGTTAGTGTGGCGCCTGAGACTGAAACAACTAATACACAAGAAACAAATGAGCAAACACAAAATAGTGATACTGAACAGCCAGCTAATACCAATAAAGAGAAGCGCAAAAGAAGCAAGCTATTAGAAATACCACAAGAAAAGCAGGATGAGGTGGCAGATTGGTATAGAGAAAACGAACCTCTATACAACAAAGGTACATGTATTTATTTGCTATAATTTAAAATATTAATACGGAGAATAAATGTCAAAAGATGTTAACCCCACCAGTAGACATATAGATAAACTTACAGCATGGTCTTTTTATTTAAAAATCAATGTGACCGATTTTTTTCTTCTCTTTCAGCTCATTATCAGTACAAAGATACTGCTCTCAAAAATACACGATGGCAAGCAAAAGCTAATGAGCTAGGGGTAGAAGATTGGAAGACTCTCAGGACATGGGTTGAGTCAATGATATCTCAGCTCGGAAGACTGACACGAGAAGGCAATAAATCTGGTTCAGGCAGAAAAGATGATACTCAAAGAGACAAATGGATCAAAGAAAAAATTGGCTTCTTGGTCCACATATTGCCAGAATAGAAACCAGAGGAGGAATAAACGTGTGCAATACAGTTTTCTATTACTTAATATTTCAGTTCACTTTTTTTTACCTTTTATTGTTATTTCCTTTGTTGAATTCCCGTACCTTTTTTCTTTTTCTAAATGATACTTAATGTTCTGATTCTACGAAATTCATTTTACAGCTGTTTCATTTCAAACGTTTTACTTTATCTCGATATATCTTGTACGAATACATAAATAATGTTCCGATTATGTCTGAATATTTCAGCTGAAAGAAATACGTGGTTTGATTATACGTAGAAGAAGGTAATCATGCGTAGTAATACGCATCGATACGTAATAATGCCTAGAATAACGTGATGAAACCTATTAATGCGTACCATGAAGCGTAATATACCGTACTAAAACCTAATGCAACGTGGCAGATACGTACTTAAACGTAATAACACCTAGTGATTATAATCAAATACGTTTTAGAACGTATCAGGTACGTTTCTAATACGCATTTCTACGTTCCTTCTACGTTTTACTGCGCTTTTTTACGTTAGTACTACGTTTTCATTTTTAGTCACGTTTGTATTGTGCAGACCAATACAAACGGCACCGATCACGTATCAATCTACGCATAACTACGTATATAGCCGTTTTAAGTACGGATCGATACGATTCACTACGGATATTGCCGTTTCGCTACGTTTTGAAAACGTAGCAAAACGGGATAGCCGAAACGTGACAGTGTGACTGGGGCTTAACGGTCAACCAACTCGTGATGGCGTCCGTAAAATTTAAGAAGGGATGATTTCAACTTCACCATTTGTAACTCTTGGTTTAATAGCTTCCTTGTAAACAGCAACCCTCTATCAATAAAATCATGATAGGAAATGCAAGCACGTGAATATCGTATCAATTGGGAGATATATACCCCGTATACAGGTGCTGTTGAAATGTTGCTACTTAGAAATGGAAAGTTCGCAATTGGAAAGCTGAAATCATCTCTTTTGTCGTAAAGTTTTGTTTTAAACCGACCCTCATTGTCAATTTCTAGAAGTAAGTCAAGATATGAAGCCGACTTAACTGTATCAGTAGTATCCTTTATCTCTAGTTCGATGGGATAGATTCGTTCCACATAGTCACCAAATTTTGAATTGTTTAGTGAAAGAACAGCATCTATATAGCGGAAAGTAGAGTTAAAGGATATTGATAACTTCTTATCTTTCTTCCTAAGAAGTTCCTGCATGAAGCCAGCCTCATAATAATAAAGAAACAAGTCGGCAAGTAGAGGGCACAGTTTGTTCCCATTGGAATGCCGACAAAACTGACCTTATTTGCTCTTTCTTCCTGCAAATCTATATAGCTGCACAGTAATTCAGTTATAATTTTAAGTCAAGAGGGACTGTAATATACAAGTTACAGCAATATCGGAAAACAATGACCTCCAAATTTTGTTCGCATGAATTTAAAGTGCCAGCATGTCCTCTTTTTATTCAAAGTATTGAATCGTAAACAAATATCAGTAGTTTTCATACTTCAGACTGAGTCGTGTAATAAAATCTTTTGACCACATCAATCTAAACTGACCTTATTTTCTCTTTTTTTTTCTACAAATCTATATAGCTGCACAGTATTTCAGTTATAATTTGAGGTCAAGAGGGACTGTAATATACAAGTTACAGCAACATTGGAAAACAATGACCTCAAAATTTTGTTCGCATGAATTTATAGTGCCAGCATGTCCTCTTTTTATTCAAAGTATTTAATCGTAAACAAATATCAGTAGTTTTCATACTTCAGACTGAGTCGTGTAATAAAATCTTTTGACCGCATCTATCCAAACTGCCTTTATTTGCTCTTTCTTTCTGCAAATCTATATAGCTGCACAGTAATTCAGTTATAATTTTAGGTCAAGAGGGACTGTAATATACAAGTTACAGCAATATTGGAAAACAATGACCTCAAAATTTTGTTCGCATGAATTTAAAGTGCCAGCATATCCTCTTTTTATTCAAAGTATTGAATTGTAAACAAATATCAGTAGTTTTCATACTTCAGACTGAGTCGTGTAATAAAATCTTTTGACCGTATCAACCAAAACTGACCATATTTGCTTTTTTTATGCAAGTCTATTTAGCTGTTCAGTACTTCAGTTATAGTTTTAGGTCAAGAGGGACTGTAGTATATAAATAACTGCAATATTGGAAATTAATGACCACAAAAAAAAATTTGCATCGATTGAGAGTGCCAGCATTTCCTACTTTTATTCAAAATATCGCATCAGAAATAAACATCAGTAGTTTTCATACCTCAGACTGACTCATGTAACAAAATTATTTGACAGCATCAACCAAAACTAACCATACATTTGTATTTGCTTATTTTTTAAAATAACTCTTATAGTCGCATAGCAAATCTGTAATATTGTTATGGAAGGATGGATTGTATAATACAAATGATAGAAAAATTGAAACACAATGCTACCCAATTTCTTTTGCATCAATTTAGAGTGTCAGCATGTCCTCTTTTTAATCAAAATATTGCATCATTAACAAATATCAGTAGTTTTCATACCTAAGACTGACTGGTATAACAAAATTATTTGTCTGCATCAACCAAAACTGACCATATTTACACTTTATTATGTACATGATGTAAATCTTAATATATAGATAATTATATAGCTGCATAGTAAATCACTTATAAAATTGAGAAAGGAAATGGCGAATGTGTCAAAGCGACAACAACCCGACCATAGAGCAGACAACAACCAATCACGACATTATTTGACCGTATAAACCAAAACTGAACATATATACTTTATCATGTAAATATACATGTATATATGGCCTTATTGTAAACCAATAATATTTCTATGTCAGAACAGATATTGCATGATAAAGATGACACCAAATTTTGTCCACATCGATTTAGCGCGCCATTATTTCCTCTCTGTATCGATAATCATGATAATATTATTATTTAAGGAATGACTGTAATATTTTTTCTGTCTATGAAGAAATAACATAAAAAATTTGGTGCACACTGAATAACGCGAGTAGCGGGTTTTTTTAACAGTGTGCGTGCACCACATTTTTTATGTTATTTCGAATAGACAGAAAAAAATATTACAGTAATTTCTGATAATTTAATTCTAAATTCCAATCTAAACCTTGGCAAATCATGAAAAAACATTGGTCACATGACTTACTTTTGTCTATGGGCTGATAACAAAATAACGTCAGCCAATCAGACCCGTTACATCCAAAATTAAATTATTGAATAATGAATCGTCACAAAAGTGACTTTTTAAGTCAGTAGTTCCTGATGTGGTTTTTTTTTTTAACAAAACTATTTAACGGCATCATCCAACACTCACATGACTGAATCTTATACTTTATTTAAAATGAAAAGTACATGTATGAGAAGATCTCTTCTTGGAATAATTTGAAAAAGGAAAATGATTGGTTTTGTTTGTAGCCTAACGTCCAGTGGCAAATGTTTCATTCATGTTCAGATCGAGTATATTTTTCTGACGTTCCAGACTCCCAGTAATTATTTATAATCGTTATTGATAAGTTTAGCTACGAGATAATGCAAATGCACATAGTTTTTTACGTTTAACAACACTTTTATCATTAATATCCCATTATTCATCCACTGTACAATTTTCATTTGAACAGTTGTCAAAACAGAAGCTTAAATCATGAATGTAAATCCAAGGCAAACAAGGTAAATTAAGATTAAAATGCCATGAATTAAATGCAGAGTTATATTTAGGAAGAGACTGCTAAAAACGGGGAACGAAGAAACGTAAGCAATGAGGTTTCATATGTAATCTTATAAAAATATTTCTCCGATGAGTTGGATAACCTTCTATCCACTTCGATATTTGTACATGTAACTTTTGATCAGTAAAAAATATAAAATCTGCTATTATATATAGTAAAGTAATTGGAACAGATTTTTTTCTTCTAAATTCTAAAGTGCCCTTGCTGCAGTGACGTCATTTAGAACTGTTCTACAGTCCTGACTGATTTAGTCAGTTCTGCTGACAGTTCTACGGTTAGAACTGATTTGGACAGTTCTACATAGAACAGTTTTAGACAGTTCTACCCTAGAACTGATCCTGACAGTTCTACCTAGAACTGATTTAGTCAGTTCTACCTAGAACTGATCCTGACAGTTCTACCTAGCACTGATTTAGTCAGTTTTACCTAGAACTGATTCTGACAGTTCTACTTAAAACAGTTCTAGGGTAGAACTGTTCTAGCTAGAACTGTTGTAGGACAGGTTAGAACAGTTCTATGACAGATTATTCTGACAGTTCTTATGAGAGGTTAGAAGTGATCTTTACTGTAGGTTCATGTCTATTTGTCAATAAATATAGGTCACAAGGCCGTGTCTTAGGTTTTTACTCTAGTTCCTTGTTCTTCGGGAGGAAGAACGACAATGAAATCGCTGTTCGTTAACAATTATCGAAGACTATTTCTTTATAGTAAACTAGTTAAAATGCAAGTTTTATGAGTACAAAAATGTACATACGAAGGCGATATTGTTTTCTAACAAATTGCTCAGCGCCTGACATTTGTTCGTACACACTGTACGTCGTGCAAATCGGTCGATTATTAATACATTTTCGTAATCAATAATTCAAACGACAAAAATGAGACAGGTCTTCGCAAGAGACCAAAATGACATACCGTCCGTCCGTGTTTCTGTCAGTCCGAAAAACTTCAATACGAATACTGTTCTTATTTCCAATTGAACAGAGCTTTGGAATTATCTTTGTTTATAATGTTTCTTACGTCATTTCATGCAGGTAGGCAGATCATGACCCGGTATTGGTCTTGTTTTGTGTTCGGGGAGGATAGTAGTATCTTTTGCACAGTATGATTTATAGCTTTAGAAGGAGATTGGAACTATCCGGACGAAAAGACCAGTTTAAACCCTGATATTCTTCGGTAAATATTTGTTAAATCTAGAAATTTTAAATTAATGATATATATTGATAGCGTATTACTAGTATAAATATCTGACAGTTTTTTTTGTTATAAACAATGAAAAAATTTGTTGTTTCATATCATTCTTAAAGACACAACGTTCTGACATACATTTTGAATTTGGGTCAGGTAAATGTTACAACATCAAAGATGAAAATGAGTTAGACAGATTTAATCTAGATCATTTTTTTGCATCTTCTTTTTTTTAAGTTCATTAAACCTCTCTAATCATAACCTTGGCATCAGCCTTGCATATCGTAGAGTTTTTTTACATCAAAATAAACTCAACGATCATAAAGCATCAACACTCTTTTGAAATATGAGATATTCGTTTTCAATACACTAGTATTTTATCTATGATATTTTATACGTAATGCATTAATTATCGACGAATCTGAGAAAGACACATATTTCGGGGAAATTTAATCAAAATTTATTTTTTTAAAGATTTTTTGATTACTCCAACAAGTGTGGACACAGATCAGTGTGGATAGCTTGTTTGGATGTTTGACAGTTTTTTGTATGACAAAAGAAGTTCTATGTTTTTCCAATATTATTAACTGTGTTGTACAATTTGACAACCAACCAGGGGCCGGTAACAAGAAGCAATCGTATGTCTTACGAACGTCTAAAGGGCGTCTTAAGATTTAAGAATGTAACAAGACCCTACCTCAGACCTATCTTAGAATGATTGACAGCCCTTAATGTTTGAAAAAAGTGCTTGATTTAAGAACGATTCTTATGTCTACCTTAAAGCATTCTTACTAATTCTGGTAACACAAAATCATTCTTAATTTTTTTGTCAGTTATTAAGTGTTCTTAAAACAAACTTAGCAACTAAGGGGTGTACCAAGAACAATTCGCAATAGCTTCACTTGACATTTTTTGTAAGAGTGGTCCCGACTACTCTTAGCTGTACATTCACTTGTTAATATTAGAACAAGTTGCTTTAAAAACTTAATACGTCAAACTTAGAACTTTTTAATTCTAATTATTAATTCATCTGAATAGGAACTTAATTATTTATCAGTGTTTTCTTGATCATGTATGTAGAGGATGGTAGTTTCTCTTTTTTGTAAATCATTACAATTTTGCCGGGCTTGTTGAGAGAAGTGTTTATTAATAAATATAAAGCAAGGAGAAATTTGTGACCTTTTTCAATTTTAAACCAAGAGTTCCAAATGGTGAAGTTTAAATCATCACTTCTTAAATTTTACGGGAGCCATCACGAGTTGGTTGACCAATTATTTACCGGCTTTGTAATATAACGAGCAACACGATGGGCGCCACACGTGGAGCAGGATTTGCTTACCCTTCTGAATCATCTAAAATCATCTTCAGTTTTTAGTGGGTTGTGTGTTGTTGCTGTAAACCTGTTTTTTTTTTTTAGATTTTTGCCTATTGTGTCTTTTTTGTTCACGCATCGTTATCAATATCATGGAATTTGACAAGACTGTTTGATATGATTTTGCCATTTAGTTAAGGACTTAATTTCCGTTTTGAATTTTCCTCGGAGTTAAGTATTTTAAATTTGTGATTTTATTTTTTGTAAGAATGCTTTTAAGATATGAAAAAGAATATTGTTTAAAGTTAAAAATTATAAGAAGATGTGGTATGAGTGCCAATGAGACAACTCTCCATCCAAATAACTTATTATGAAATAAAACCTTTCTAGAAGTGATTTGACTGAAATGAACGGTAGGATAGAAAAATAAGCCTACGTCATTTGAGACTCGTCATTTTTACTCGATTCAAATCCTACAAATGGCCCGGTGAATAATAGGGCCCTCAAAAGGATTTTCCTGAGACAAGCATATTTTTATTAAAATAATAATGTTCTATAAACAGTTAAAATAATTTCACGTTGAAGCGGTGCAAATTTTTTAATTCAATTTTATTTTTATCAAAAAAGGGCCGGAAGAATAATAACCCGAATAATGTCAGTCGTTATATTCTGCTGATCTCCGTCTAATCTCCGATTGCTCGATAGGCTATAGGCCGCTAGAGGGCGCAGGTGGTATGCGGCCAGAATTATTTTCCTTAGGTTAAATAGGTAGTTGATTGTTTAGCGCATTTAATCGGTTATTAAAACGTTTCTATGATTTATTTATTAAGGTGATTCTAATTCATTTGCGAGGAACCAAAAACGGACACACCAGAAAATTATTAAGAACTCGTAACTTGAAAACTATTACGATGCAACTTAAGGAAGCAATAAGAGCGATCTACGAACAACCTGAGGGAGCTTTGATTTACACTCTTTGAGTGATCTTAGAACTATCTTATCTTCCCCTTAATTCAATACTTACGTTCGCTCTTAATAAAATTTCTTGTTACTGGCCCCTGAGCATTTAAAGAATTGTTTATTTAATATTCAGTTTTTCATGTTAAAAACCGGCATGGAAGAGACACTAATTGCATTAATTGCCAAGTGATTATGATAGAATATTTGATTACAACAAATAGTTTCATATTTTTTACCATTTTTCATACAATTGCTATATTCATACGTATATCGTCACTTCTTAAAGGTAACCCTGAAGAGTGAAAATATTTTCATCAATACTTTAATATAACTGTGGCTAATTCCATTAATTTGGACTCAGACTCGTGGTATTCTGCTCGGCTTTAGTGTGGGCTATGGTGGATTCGATCTACGAATATGTCAAATTAGAACTATAAAAAAAGAAGATGTGGTATGATTGCCAATGAGACAACTATCCACAAAAGATCAAAACACAAACATTAACAACTATAGGTCAAAGTACGGCCTTCAACAATGAGCAAAGCCCATACCGCATAGTCAGCTATAAAAGGTCCCGGTAAGAATGTATATGTTTTGCATTTGCTATTTGTACTTTTACGACATTTCATTATTAATGGAAGGAGAGCCAAGACTTGTTGAAATGTAATTAAGAAAAGTTTTAATTGGCCGTTTCAGAATCTAAAGCATCATGTGTAATTTCATTGTTCGTACCCCAAAGTGAAAATATCGTCTGGACATTGGTTGCATTTACATTGTTTTTGGACATTTTCAACCAATCACGACGTTTTGGTGTACATTTTTGAAAATATTACCAATAATGCATTAGATTCTAAAACGTCGAATTCAAATGATAATCTTAAATTCATATTACATTGCACATTGCCATATCACATAAATGTTTTGCTACCCCCGTGGTAGCGTGGTAGCGTGGTCGCGAAAAGTGCAAGTTGGGTCAAACCAAAGACCTTAAAAGGACTCAAAATCAGTATTTGCTGCTTCCACAACAGTTTACAATAGATTACGGAAGTTCAAATGTGTATCCAGTACAAATATAGTATACTATGTTACTAAGTTCAAATGTGTATCCAGTACAAATATAGTATACTATGTTACTAATGTTGTTTTTTTTAACGACCTTGACTGTTTATAAAGCCCTCACACAGTCGGTTGTAGTATATGTTTAGTTAATACTAATATGACCGATTATAGAATTAAACGTTTTGCTATTCGATCTCTAATCAAATGTTTACATGGTAAATTTATATTGTTCGCAAATGTTCTCAAATGTTACAATTGATTATGAATGAATGTAAACAATAATTACTCCACTACACTACTTCCTGTTTGAAAGGCTTAATTTGTCAAGGGACGATGTCATAAATTCAATTAAGAAATTATCCGTCACATTAGTAATGTCCAGTACCTATAATTTGTGTAAATAGAATCGTCTAAGCTTCAAGAATAGTATATAAGTTCAATATTTAGGCTGTCAACTCCCTCTTGAAAGTCATCGATTGATGTTCTAAACTGTTGGGTTTTTATAGAAATTAAGATTGGTGATATTTATGTAACTTAGAAATCAACAAGTGTTTTATTTCTCTCATTACATTAGCAGGTTAAAACCAACCCCGTTCATTGCTCTCGTGGGTGCGAGACTATAAAAGTACAAACAATTGTAGGTAGATGTGGTATGAGTTCCAATGAGACAACTTTCCATCCAAATAACAATTTATAAAAGTAAACCATTAAAGTTCAAGGAACTGCTTTTCAGACGGAGCTTTGGCTCAAAGTTTGTTTTCTGCCCTTTTCAACATCATGCTGTTGTATTTTTTTTAACAGAATAAGTATTTTACCGTTAAATCAGCAGTTTAAATTCACCATCGAAATTTCTCAATTTATGTTTTTCTCGGACATTATAATCTTGATGCGGAGAGATTTAAAGGACATGCACACTATCGACCGTATCACTCATTAAACTATTCAGGCATTTTCAAAGGCGAATTTATACTTCCTGTATCGGTTTTCTTTAAATATAAGCCACATAAGGAGACATACAAAAGGTGGTGTATTTTTTCTTCGTTTGGAATTTAATCATATAATTTACCTCCAAACATAAATTATTGTTTATATAGCAAAAGAAGATGTGGTATGTTTGCCAATGAGAAAACTTTCAAATATAGTCCATGATAGGATGTGGTGTTACGGATTTGAAATGATAGTATCACAGACACTTTCTATGAAATGCATCATCTCTGTATACGTACCATATAGTTGTGCTTTGAAAATGCAGTAACTTAGTTTTTGTTAGATCATAACCTTCGTCTAAAATAGGTTTAACTGCTTATTTATTCTTTATACAAATGGGTATGACCATTAATTGGTTATAAATTAAGACATAAAACGTATCTCAGGCTAATGTAAAGCTTTGATGGTGTATTTCTTACTTCTATACGTAGATGCATGAGCTCCGTGAAGATGTATAGGGAGTGCGTATATTTACAACCGGAAGTTCTTACCAACAGGAAATGACGTTTTCTAAATAGGCGCAAACGTTAAAAACGGAAATGTAGGAGATGAAAAATTGCAAAAACTGACAAACCTCTTTTATAGATCATAAACAGATGAAAGTACGAAATGTTGAAGCAATAATGAGATGGTTAACTTTCCAAATACAACAAAATGGTTACTGGCTGAATCCTTTAATGGTGTCCCCCTCATTTCAAAATCCTGTATTGTAATATGAATATTAGTGTATAAATCAAACACATTAAAAATTTTACAGCAATCTATATACATATGCATAAAGCAAAAAAATATATCCAGTGCTACATGTATGCACGCTTTTGTTTAAAATTTTGAGAAGAAATTGCATATTTAACATATTTATAGAATAAAACATGACTTTACTTACAATGTAATTTTAATTTAGTTTGGGAATGACCTTCTTTAATTTTTTAACATTATTCAAAAGTAGTAGGTATAAAAATATGTGGCATGATTGCCAATGAGACAACTCTTCACAAAAGACCAAATCGGACCTGGGACTATTATACTACATTAGTATTATAGTCCAAGATCGGACATATAAATTACCAGTACTATGATAGGTCATCGTACGGCCTTCCATAATGAAGAAAGAATACATCTATAAATGGCCCTGAAATGACAAATGTAAAACAATTCAAAAGAGAAAACTAACGGCATAATTCATGTATAAAATCATGGATAAAAAAAAAGGTAACACAGCAACAAACCACAACCACTGAAGTACAGACTCCAGACCTTTGACTGGCACATACCGAATGAAGCAGGGCCAATTTAACTGGCACATGTATGTTTTTCACTTACAGGGTTAAGACTGAAATCAACCCGGTGGCGAAATTCAACTGAACCCTTAACACAAATGTGTAGTAGTTCATCGAAAAAGAACATCACACTCCGAAACATATAATACATATAGTTTCTTTCACAAAATTTTGTATTTGGTGAACGATTTATTCGTGTACATTTTGTGAATAATCAAACATACATGCATACTCACAATTTTCCAATATCTCTACAATTTGCGGTTTAGGGCCAAAATATTGGTAGAATCTAAAAGTTCGCATATTTGGATATTTGGATAGGATATACGTATAGAACAGATCAGAACAAAACATATTTTATTTCCAATTAAGGGCCCACAAGGGGCATACAGAGCATACATGAATAAGGAAAAAGAATATTAATTTGAAAGATATATAGATACAAACATTTTTTACATACAGTAACAATACAATTACTAACTCATATTCACTTTAATAAATTTACCAACAGCATTAAGGACCTGGGGCCTGGTTTTCGAAAGTATCATAAGATATGTCATAAGATATATCTTAGGACATATTTTATGATCATCTTATGACTATCATATGATATGTCATAGGATGTAAATCAAGGCTGTCTTAAGAGAGTCATAGCTATGATGCTCTTATGACTGTCATAAGGGAACATTATTTTCTATTATTTTAAAAAATGATTTTAAAAAGTTATAAATATTTAAATGAAATTTAAAAGTATGCTCATATTAATTATGATTACCATTCCTAATATTTACGAATATTTTATTTTTTTCATTATAATGATTACGAACATGATCTTTTATACAAACAAGAATTGAAATATGAGTTGATAATTTGTTTAAAATAAGTTTGTAATAAATAATAAATCTTGAACTTCGCTTTCGTGTATTAGCATACATGCATTGTTATTTAACTGTGAATACCTTTTAGATTTGGTACATCGAGTACCTGCTTAACAAAAAGCCCGTACACATACGTTAATATAGAACTATTAAATATACTAGGAACAAAATAATATGTATATTTATTATACAAATCATGAGTTAGTAAAGAATTCCAAATTGTATGTCGCAGGAGATTCAAATTTTAATTCACGTAGTTGAAAAAATCAAATCTTAAATATTTCGCTAACTGAGAAACACAACAAATATTTTTATTGCAATTAATATGAAATTATACTTAAAAAATTATAGTTGACAATCATAAGACCATCATAAGTCATGTCGCGAGGGATCTTAAGATTACGACAAAAGTTATGACGAATCGTAACTTGGGACACTTTCGAAAACATATCTTACGACTATGACATGTCCTAAGACCATCATAAGACATGTCCTAGTCATAAGATACTTTCGAAAACCAGGCCCCTGATTGTCTTTACAGTTTAATAAATAAATAAATTTATGCTGATTATCAAGTATAGAAAATTTTGGAATTCTTTGGCAAACAAAGTCAAAGAGAGCATCTCCATCTGATTTAAAATTTTCACAGTTAGTTAAAAAATGGATTTCATCCTCAACACAGCCAGAGGAGCATTTTTTGCAAATTCTTTCATTTCGTGGAATATTTGAAAAACGTATATGAATTGGCGGTAAAAAATGAACACTTTTTTGTTTTAAATTTCCTGGTTTGAAACGAATTCAGAACAATCTGTCCTTTATTCTTTGCCAAAAAAATAGCAATTTTAGTAATGAATATAGGCATCAATATATAAGGGTCTGAATGAGGTGTAAAAAATAGTGAATCATAAAACAAAAAAATGCAAAAAAATATGAAAGAATGGAAACAAATAATCAAAAATATCAATAACTATATAGAATATATATACTGGGGTGCCGTAAAAATAAAGCATTATAGAGAAAATGAGGATTAAAATAAGGAAAGAGTAGCTAGAGTACAAGGGATCTGAGATGTCAAAGAATGAAGAGACGAAAGAATAGTCAAATTTCTCCCACCCTTAATTCAGACTTCCGGGTGTGTTATTTGTCAAGAAACGCAGCCGCATAATAATGTTGTAAAATCTTAAAGAATACACATGAAGCCAGTTTACTCAGTAAATTTAGCGAGACTATTAAAACTTTGGGTGGAGGAATCTTGTGGCATCCTTATGCTCTGCCAGGATCGAAGAGGATAGATGGATAGATTAAAACTTTTAGAGAAAATAAAAATCAGACGAAACTCCTTGTACAATTTTCGCTAGTTCATACGTAGGAATACGTCTAATCTACGTGTTGGGCTTTTTCCATTGATTTTTTAATAGTTCTTGAAATTATTTATATGTAATATCATTATCTTAATGTAAAGTAACTTTCGAGAGATTCCATTAACATTTTTTTTAATGTCGCATTGACCTTAAAATTGGTAATTTATTATGGGTAAATCTATGGAATAGTAATTCTATTGTAATAAACAGTTTTCAAACAGACAGAAAGAAGTTTGAAAATAATAAAAAAAGAAATAAAAAAATTTACTATCAGGAGAATCTTAAGAAATAGAAACTAAATCAGAAATATATACGTACGTACTTTATACTAATATTGCCTTACTAAATTACGAAAAATGAAAAGGTCAGATGTCTGTTAAACTGTCATAAACTAGTATTTTAGAAGGATTTAAAGAAAGTTGTGCTTTCTTTTTCATGTCATCGTAATTTTTTCTTCTATTTTTCTTTTCTTTCTATGTATTTTATCATGCTATATGTATTATGGGTATACCGAAGTTGTTTAAAAAGTCAACAATAGGCCACAGACCACAATTAATTCCTCTATCAGTTTTTTAGAACGTTTTGTATCATTAAAAAAATTGCACCGAATCTTTTTGTCCAATTTTTTGTGTGTGTAATGTATAGTTCAAGTCCAAAAATATATCCAAAGTTCAGAAAGATTGCTTTCACACATCTTACAAATTTAGCCAATACACATCCATACCCCTATTGACAAGTCAAGAGATGTTCCGAAAACTGTAAATATTACCTTTTTGCACTTGGCCTAATCGCTCATTCCATATCAAAATCAGTTTAAATACAACATCCAAAAATTTCTTTCACCTCTCTTCTTCCATTTCCACCAAAAAAAAATCTAAGAAATGAGTGAGGAAGGGAAAGAAAAAAAATTAAGGCAAAATACACTATAATTAAAAGGAACTATGGTCTTGGGCCAATAAATTATCCCTTTATACTTGTGTCCTCCTGATGACTACCACGTGAAAGGTTGCCGGTACAGCATCAATTTACTTACTGTCTAATCCCCCCCCCCCCCAAAAAAAAAGGGTTCAAACTTGCCTCGTGCAATAAACCCCAAGCTTAAATGGTCCTTATCGTTTGGTTGAGCACGTGGTATACAAATTAAACAGACACATCAGAATGCGAACGTAGAATCTCAGGGCGACCGTAGTTGACCATTATTAATGATTGCAAGGCAAAACATTTTCCCTTATTCATCATACACTCGTTTCTCAGTGTGCATCCAAATTTATGTTTTTCATGCCTGTCGGCTTACCTATTGTATTAATAAAAAAAAATATAGAGATGTGGCATGATTCCCAATGAGACAACTACATGTATCTACCAAAGTTGAAATGAAAGGGAAGTAATCAATTATAGGCAACAGTACGGCCTTCAACATTGTTAAATTTCTATACATAGAGTCGACGACTATAAAAGGTCCCGACATGAAAAATATGAATCAACGCAATTGAGAAAACTAACGGCATAAATTTATAAAAAAAAATATTTACGAAAAACAAACATGACAAACATGAACCAACAACAACCACTGAACTACCGGTATTACCTTTAAATACAGGTTCGTTTATTCTCGTATTGAGAATACGTGAACTATGAGGTTATCTTAAATGACAACAATCAACGACAGTAACAATTAAATCATAATCGCATAAATAATCCCCCCTTCCCTCAAAATTGAGATAGGTATGAAAAAAACTTTCTTGCCTAAACTGAATACTTGTAAAATCGACGGAGGTTTTTAACTATCAATACTAGCTTTGAAATGTCTTGTTTAAACTAAAAAATAAAAAATAAAATACAGTATCCTTTAAACCCACAAGCATTACCTCATAAACGTTATGATTTCCAACATGTAAGTTATTAAATCAATGGCATTGTTGTTTGTGTTATCATTCACCTAAGCGGCAGTTCTTTAATTTTTTATTTTCCACACACAGGAAATGTTGATTGCATTTTGATTGTATTTCACACGCTCTATACAACATTTTGTGAAACAGTTTGTAAATCTTTAAAACGGTATCTAAGTTGTTATTTGATGTTTTCAATTAAACCTTTCTTTTTTCCAAGATAAATAATGATACCGTTTTTTTTATTTCTTCAAATTTAAGATTAACATGCTGAATTTACGCAACATCTAAAAATACCATTGCATAACCTAATCTTCAAATATTACTACTGTGGCAAATCAGCTAGTTTTCTGTCGACATATGTACATTTGCTGTTTGTTTAAAAAGCTATATTTTAAAAATTCATTGACAATTGCTTGTGATTTTCTACTATTGAGTTTAAATGTCACTTAAAAAAATAAAGAAAAAAACTTTTTAAAAATCAGATTTTTTAAGAAAATATTGTCAAGACCTTTTTATAGATTTGACCAAGTGTTGGAAACAAATTTAAGGTAATTGGGTGGCCCACCTCTTTAATAAAAAAGGACTGTTGTTAACCTTAAAAGAAATACTTTTTGTTTATAAACACTGTGAAGGGAATCAGTTAACAAATTAATCTCAAGCATCATCCTATGAAGGGTATATCATTTGCCTAAGTTGCTCATTCAGCTGCCCTTTTTATACTTTATAATCACCGAAACAGTGGTCCTTCTTTTTACAAATTTTTCTGTTGAGCTGTTGATGGTTTATGATACAAAAAACTTTCAATAGGATTGTACGTCAGACAAAGCAAACTCGTTCATTCTTACTGAGAGAACGAGGAACATAAAATAACGACCCATTCGATATTCGATAAAATTATTAAATTTCTAATGATATTTCAAAACGCAGTTCAAAAATAAAAAAAATAGAAACATAACACTTTGAAGGTTTAGATTCAGGAGATGAATTACAATCATTCAATTATTAAACAATGACAAAATCACCTTACATTGTTCTTCTGTAACAGTAATAAACTGAAAAAAAATCACTTGTCAAATAGTGAATCTGCCAGTTCAGTGTCAACACTTACAAATTCAACCCAGGTAAAAATGTTTGAATATTAAAACACTTCAAAATAAAATTATGGAAACATACACAACGCGTTAAAAAATACCATCTAAAGTTAATCAACTTTTTACAAGTAAGTATGATTGTATACAACCAGAATATGAATATCCGAAATAATTTTAAGCATATCGCATTGCTACCATGGAAACAAGTGACCGGAAGTGCCATCTAATGATGTTCATCCTTTTATAGATAATGTATTTTAAAATGATATACTTCTTCATGTGTGATTTGATATTATTAAACCGTCGGTGTATTAAGGTCGATGAAATACAATGTGATTTTTTGGGAAAGGATATGATCTTTTAAAAGTACATTAAAATCCCTAATTTATGATTGCGTATTTATTAAGAAGAAAAATATAATATTTCACCAGAAACGGTAAGTTTCCGGATATTTTTGTAACATTAGATTCAATATATTATAAAGTAAAACAGACAGTGACGTATATAAGAAATATTAACCGTAATAAGCAAAATGATATTAAGTATACTATTTATTTATCCTTAACATTAATTATAGATTACCGAAATCAAGACATCCTTCTTCTTGCTGACTTATTGATGTA
The DNA here is from genome assembly GCF_036588685.1 of Mytilus trossulus. Taxonomy (NCBI): domain Eukaryota; kingdom Metazoa; phylum Mollusca; class Bivalvia; order Mytilida; family Mytilidae; genus Mytilus; species Mytilus trossulus. The sequence goes on along the minus strand of NC_086381.1, from coordinate 63,724,839 downwards.
TTGAATTAGCCTATATCTTTATTCTCATAAAGCCAATGCATTACATCGGTACAGAGATAACAAATACAACAATAAATATTCACAATATGTACAAAACAAGCGAGAGAGGTTACAAAAGTTACAAGCCAGGAGTACAAACACTAGTATTTATATTTTTTATAAAAGAACAAAGCTTCTTCAGAACTGGTTTTCTTGTACTTGACATAAGTTCCGAGAATTTAACTGTATTTTGCCGTTTTGTAAAATATTCAGTTAAAAACTCTTTGCGTTTTTGATGGAAAAAATTGCATTCAAATATAAAATGATATTCGTCACCTATTTGTCGATTGTTACATAGACTGCAAAAGCGGTTTTCTCTGATCACGTTTTGCCATCTTCCTGTTTCAATCGGCAGCTTAGTATTAGTCGTTCTAAATCGACAAAAAACAATAGCGTCTTTGAAGTCCAAAATATAAAAATATTCTTCGAATTCCAAGTTTTTCTTAAAATTTTTGTAGTTAATACCTTTTGGTGAATTTTGAATGAGGGAATTCCAGTTCTGAATATATTGATCTAGCAATCTCTGCTTTATAACAGTTTTTAACCATTCTTTATTAACAAAATTTTGTGACTCCCATATGTATGAGAAACCACAATCTTGAAATATTTCTTGTATAAACAGGATCCATTTTATCTGGACATTATGGTGCTCGTTCATATGACGAGAAAGTTGATATAATATGAAGGAAAACTTTGCTTGTTTACCGGATATCAAATTTGCCCAGAATAGTACTGTTCGAACTTTAATATCTATTTCGATCGGATGACGACCTAGTTCCCCGTAAACCATATAATTTGGCGTTGAGGATTTCAAGTTTAAAAGAATTTTACAAAATTTTAAATGAATCTTTTCCAGGATATCATTATATACAAAGCCCCATATTTCGCACCCATACAATAGAATGGGCTTGATCATTTTGTCAAAAAGGTCAAGCTGACATTTAACAGAAAGCTGATACATCCTTCCTATTTTCAGGACTTCGTACATGGCTTTTAAGGCCTTATCGGATAAATATTTTTTAGTCATATTAAAGTTTCCTGTTTTAGTAAAAACAATACCCAAATAGTTAAACTGCTTTACTAACTCAATGCTTATGCCATTATAAGTAAATTGGAGATTTTTTGGCAAACGTCCCAAACCAAATACTAGGGTTTTAGTTTTGTCAACATTTACTTTCAGTTTCCAAACCTTGCAATAGTCATGAAAGGCACTGAGTTGCGTCTGCAGATCCTGTGCTGTTTCGGCCAACAGCACCGTGTCATCTGCGTATAATATGATAAAAAGTTTTAGATGTATTTCTAATTCTCTTTCAAGGTCTTCTGATAAGGTTTTAAGTCCTGTAATATTTTTACTAACCAAGAAATCTTCTAAATCGTTTAAAAATAAAGAAAATAGGAAAGGTGATGAGTTTTCTCCTTGTCGTACGCCGTTGTCACAAGCAAAGTATTCTGAATTACAATTATTGTATGATACTAGAACGCACCCGTAAGATCGCGGGTCCGTGACTAAATTAAAGTATAAAACTATAGTATTGTCATTTGATAAAGTCATGCCGATTATAAGATATACAGTTGTCTCTGCTTTCAAATCTTTCTGTTTGAACCCGTCGAACTGGAACTTATAAATTATTGGTAATATTAATTGTTTGGAAAACAAAAGGTCCTGGAATGGAGTATTTTTTTCATCAACAGCATTGTCCAATATTAGTTATAAATAAAGTTGAATTCTTTGATTCGCTGTTTTACGTCATGTTCGTTAACAAATTGAAAACTGTACCTATACGCCTTATTTTTAGTCCAGATTTTTAGTATTCGTATTGCTATCTTAGGAAAGTCTAACTGATCGAAATACTACCATAGGAAACAATTTGACAATTAAGTAGTGTCAACCCTGTGATTATGACCCGTATAATACTATATAGTATACCAGAGACATATAATACAATTATATGTCTCTGGGTATACTAATCCTGAATACACCGTTTGGTGGTGCGCCTGTCAGATGCGGAACGTACAGATAAGGTAATCGGTAACAGGTGAATATATACTATTGGTATCGGTATCGGTATCGGACTCGGCCCGGAACTTCTTAATTATTGGCAATATTAATTATGTGGAAAACAAAAGGGCCTGAAGTGGTGTAATTTTCAATCTACACCTTTGTACTATATTAGTTATATATAAAGTTGAATTCCTTGATTCGTCGTGTGTGCGTGATGACGGCTGACAAATTGGACCTCGTAATTTTAGTATTATAGATACGAGATTTAGTATCACAGTACATATTAGATATAACCTTATACGTCTTACCATTTATATTATTTAACAACATTTTATAAAACAAACCATCTCGCCATACAGTGTCAAAAGCCTTCTCAAAATCTATAAAGGCACAATATAATTTCTTTTTCCTACATTTCAATAATTCAAAAAAAGAATACAAGGTAAAAATATTATCTGTAGTAGAATATTTTTGCCGAAAACCACTTTGATTTTCTTGTATTAAGGTAAACTCTTCTGAAAAATCATTAAGTCTTTTATTCAAAACTGCTGTAAATAGTTTTCCCAGACAGCTAACGATAGTAATTGGTCTATAATTCTTTGGATCTTTGGAGTTTCCTTTGTTTTTATAAATTGGTTTAATTGTACCTATAAGCCACCTATGTGGAATAAGACCTTTATCAAATATAATATTAAAAAGTTTCTCATAAATGCATAAAAACTGGTTTGATGTGGATTTTATGTATTCGTTTATAATTTCGTCTTCACCACAAGCTTTGTCATTCTTCAGTTTTTTAATAGACTGGAGAATTTCATCTTTTGAAAACCCTACATAAAATTATCATTGTTTTCTTGGTTAACGGAGATGACAATGTGTGTACGTTGTCCGAGTTTATAAGGTGATACCCAACATTTTCTCTAAAATCAATTTGGCTCGTTTAATTTTCATAAAATTTTGGCAAAGTATTTACTTTACCCCTTAGACAAAAATATAAAAAAAACTGAAAAAAATTGAACCAACCAATTTATAAGAAAAAATACAATGGATATACATTTTGATCATTATCTCCCTGTAGTGTTAGGTACCTTCTCAACAGTGCCAAAGGCGAAAAATGCCGTTTACTATGTTAGAACATGTTATTAGTAGCCAAGATTGAATCTATAAGTTTGTTCTATTCAAATGGAGAAGTGGCTGTAAGGTGGAAAGTTTCGAAAAGTCAGCAAATATACAAGTGAAGTGATGTCGAAACACGGCATAATGACTTCATAACTACAAATAAAAAAAAATGTTTTTCATGAAATGAATACGTCCAAAGGAAAAGAAAAGCCATACACAAACGGTCGAATAAGTAGAATTTGAAAATTTCTGAAAATTGAGGCCAATATTGGCCATTGTAGCCCATCTCCTTCAGTCACCTTAAACACATTGAACCAGCTGTGCTAGCATGCATCCATATTTGAATATTTTAAGTTAGAGGGTGAGAGTTTTATTTCGTAAAAATGGTAGTCCTTCGGACCTGTGAAAAATTGTGGGTTTGATGAAAAAAGCATCAAATTTGCCATAGTATTATTTGTCAAACAGTATTGGCTATAGACCGACATTTAAACTAAGTTTTAAAATGGCGACTATTAAATGTACCAAAATGGCCATCATAAATATAAAAATAAAAATACTAATTCTTTTAAAGACATCCCTACCAATTCGAGTATGATTTAAAAACATGAGCGTTTAACATGGCATAACTGAAACTGAAGAAAACAATTAACTTTTGAAATACGATTAGTAAAAATACAACGCACAAGTAGAAGGGTCGTAAAATGACGAATAAGCCGCTTTGTGATAATAAGTGCATTGTTTAGTAAAAACCAATTTATCTTCTGATTTTGTTTAATGCACTACTTTAACATTATATACGAAAACACTATTATTTATCTGAATAAAGACAACAGTCGAAAAACAAATGTAGCTGTCAAAGTTTTAGTTTACGTAACACCCATTCTTAATGCAATTATGGAAAAGAAAGAGATATGTAACACTTGAGTGAACAATACACAGATAAATTAATTTCCCTTTTTTATATCTTATTACAGACGTCAAAAGCATAAAACCTGTGAATCAAATGTAATAGAGAAAGATAAGTGTTACCTAATTAATAAACAGTCATTCATTATACATTTTCATTTTTTTTTAAATTATTACTAGTATTAGTAGTACATCCAGTCGATAGCGATTGAGATAGGGAAGCACTCCTTGATCCTCCTTAGCTCGGTCGCTCAAAGCGCTGACTTTGATGACAAAAGTGCTGAGTTCGAGGCCCAGTGTACACAATGCTATTCCACTCTAGATAGTTTCATTATCTTTAATATCATTATTTTCTCATTATCATAATGTTATATTATTAGTTTATAGGTATTGCTATCTTTTTTATTATCATAACTTTTCATTAGTTATCATATACAGCATCAAGATACGTTTTGTAGTTGTTGAAATTATGATAATGGTAAATTAAAACAAAACCATCCAATTGTCAATATAGTTCTCTCCGAGTACTTCGGCTTCCTCCACCATAATAACAGTTTTCCCGGTGTCCTACATGCTCCCTTGGTCGGTGTTGGGATGGAGATTGTTCTGGTGGTGGGTTAATATTGTAAAGGACATATCTCCATTAACCCTTAGGGAGTGTACATGGATCCGCTGTATCCTTGCAGTCAATCAAGGGGTGCGTCTATACTGGCGGAATCTCGGAGTACATACATACATACATACATACATACATATAGCAGAATTAATAAAAAAAAAATAACCAAAGATATCAAGCTTATAATTGTGTACGCTAGACAAGCACCGGTTTAGAACACCAATACTAAGTATTATATCCATATATATATATATATACAGAAATGTTGGTCCATTATACGTATATGTCCTCCCCTTGACTGTCTTGAAATAAGTTTTACATTGTGACGTCACTAATGATACCCCCCTTTCCGCACACACTGCAAAGTCTCAAATAAGTAGAAAAAGGAACATATGGAGTGATTGAAGATGAAACAACTTTTCATAAAAGACCAATTGACACAGACAATAACAAATACATGTCATCGTACGACCTTCAACAATGAGCAAAGCCGCAACCTTATAGACAGCTTGAAAAGGCCCCCAAATGACAAATGTAAAACAATTCAAACAAGAGAACTAGCGGCTTAATTTATGTACAAATGATAAGACGAAGGGAACAAACATGTAAAACAGCAACAAACGACAACCACTGAATTACTGGTTCTTGGTGTACTCTAAAATCCTAAAGTCGAATATCAGAGCGCATGAGGATATGTGTTATAGGCATGGTGCGATACAATAAATAATGTTTTTTAAATAGCTAATATATTGCTGTGCTTTTTCTTTCATTGTTTTTTTTTTAAAGCTAGAATACAAATTTAATGGGAAGTCAGAACACATCCACTATGCAAAAACTTGAAAATTTGAAACAGTTTTATCAACAATTTTCACCTGTCTTGCAGTGAACAGGAACAACAATGTCATCATTTGATATGATTATTCAAGTACTTTGTAAACACTGTTGATAGATAATTGACACAACGACTTTTGGACTTATTAAAAATTACGATATTGTCATATGGGAGGCGTTTACATTTAAACAATGACAAGGGATATTACAGAAAACGTGTGACAAATGCACAACAAAATGAATGGTGCTGAGTGATGGATTATGTTGTTTCTGTCTGGTATCATGCTGAACGGGTATACTGATGTCGGATACAATTGTAATTCTGTTACCTGACATTTCAAAAGTTGCTGAGTGCGCAAGACCTTATAAAGTCGTAAACTCTCAACAGGATTTAGATATTGTTTATTAACATGTTGATAGCCTTAATCAATCCTGCTTTTTTACAGGGATGTATCATTTTCAAATAAAATCATCAATTCTAAAATTTTATAAAAAATGCTGAGTGCGCAAGACCTAACAATATACCAAAGAGTTTAAGTCGTAAACTGTCAACATTCTTTAGATATTGCTTTAAATTTCGATAGCTTTAAGCAATCCTACTTTTTTACAGGGTTGTATCATTTTAAAATAAAATCATCGATTTAAATGAAAACTAAGAATAGTCTCATTTACGACGTAACCCTGTCTGGCTATGGTGCAAGTTTAACAACCAAAGGATGGAACTTTCAATACGAATAATGATGCAATACAAATCAGCGACAATTGTAAAAGTTGAAAAACTCTAATGATTTTAATTTGATCATGTGCGCATGTACAAAAATGTATAAAGTTTGTAATAATAGTTCATTGACGGTACAATGCAATCAAACAAGTGGCGATTAGACAACGTGACTTGTAACGTAAATATTTAAAGTATAATGTATCTAGTTACGATAGTATATATACATCTATTCTAATTAAATATATAAATACGTCTTTCTTATTGATGGCATAAAAGTTTACAGAGAGCAATACAGATTTTAAAAATAAGTATAGTCTGCAGTGAATAAAAAGCGTAAACTGAAAAGCCACCAACTTCTGATAGTGTGTGTAAACTGCAATTACATATTACATATATATATATACATATTTGCGAAAGCAAATTTACAGATCTAACATTGTTGGGTTGATGTTTAGACGAGTTGTTTATATATATATATATATATATACAACTCGTATATATACAACTCGTACATAATGTATATACAACTCGTCTAAACATCAACCTAACAATGTTAGATCTGTAAATTTGCTTTCGCAAATTTTTGGTTCTTCCCTCGCCGGGATTCGAACCCATGCTACTGTGATATCGTGACACCAAATCGCCTGCACTGCAGCCGTCCCGCTAGACCACACGACCACCCGTGTGGTCTAGCGGGACGGCTGCAGTGCAGGCGATTTGGTGTCACGATATCACAGTAGCATGGGTTCGAATCCCGGCGAGGGAAGAACCAAAAATTTGCGAAAGCAAATTTACAGATCTAACATTGTTAGGTTGATGTTTAGACGAGTTGTATATACATTATGTACACAGCCATGTATCACCATCATTGATGGCGATCCGATGGATACATCTGTTGTAGGGTTGTCACTGACTCAGACGTACTTATGAATATAATTATTTTCTGTGACTGTATCTTACATTTATTTGTAGGATCCTTTACTATAGATAATTTAGCTGATCTGTAACAATAACATCTTCATGCCTTATATATCATGTACTGTAGTACGCCGCTAGATTAAAACTGACGTGGAAAGGTAACATATGGCCACCGAAAGCTCTTTTATTGAGAGCCCAGGTGGTCGTGTGGTCTAGCGGGACGGCTGCAGTGCAGGCGATTTGGTGTCACGATATCACAGTAGCATGGGTTCGAATCCCGGCGAGGGAAGAACCAAAAATTTGCGAAAGCAAATTTACAGATCTAACATTGTTAGGTTGATGTTTAGACGAGTTGTATACAACTCGTACATATATATATATATATATATATAAGTCCAGGTGGTCGTGTGGTCTAGCGGGACGGCTGCAGTGCAGGCGATTTGGTGTCACAATATCTCAGTAGCATATGTTCGACTCCCGGCGAGGGAGGAACAAAAATATTTGCAAAAGCTTTAAAAAATTTTTTGTTCTCCCTTGCCGGGATTCGAACCCATGCTACTGAGATATCTTTCTTTTCAAAACAAACTGACCACGCGATCTAAAAAATGAAAAACGACTAAAACAGTGTGTAAAAAAACGATATAGAGACCAAAACGGTATGTAAAAAACGACATAGAGACGAAAACGGTATGTAAAACGCATTATAAAAAACTAAATACTGAGCTACTTAAACCTAACCGTAATAGCAAAAATAACCTGTTCCATATGCAACACTCGTAGTGTTACTCCTTTAAAATACATCTGTACAATGTAGGCTTGGAACGATATCTATTTGCCTTAAGTACAAAGATCTCATAAAGTTTGGTTACAGTTTGAATTTATTATTACAAAAATTCTCAAATTTTAAAGCTTTGTAAGTTTACTTTACTGTTAAAATGATGCCACAGGAGATAGTCAAATATTTTATGCTTGATATTGGCCACCAACTGTAAACCACATAAGTTTTGGCAAATTTGAGTTCTTACCTTATAAATAGTTCCAGTATCGTATACAATTTTAGTGAAATAAAAAATAGAGAAAATTGATCAACTTCTTTGGTGACACCTGTATTTGACAAGGTAATTTCTTTTCAACTTTCAATCTATCTCGTATCTTGATTTACATCTTGAAATCGACAATGAGGAATGACTAAGATCAAAGTCTTATGACAAAATAGTTTATGTCAGCTTACTTCTTATGAAATTCAATCAAACAAAACATGTTTAACCCCGCCACAATCTTCATCTGCTTGTTTTAAGTCAGGAGCCTGTAACTCAGTGGGTTTCGTTTGTTGCCGAAGAGAATTATATTTGTTTTTTGCTTATTGTTTTGTATGTAATATGGTAAACCAGGCCGTTAGTTTTCTCGTTTGAATTGTTTTATATTTGTCTCTCCGGGCCCTTCTGTAGCTGAGCTCATTGATGACGGCCGTACGATAAATTATCATAGTGGTTAACTTCTATGTCATATGGTCTCTGGTGAAAGTTGTCCATTTGGCAATCGTGCCATGCCTTATTTTTTTATATTTGCTTTTTTCTGTCGCAATATTTCAGCAGCTCCTGCATATGGTGTTAATGTATTCATTTTTCCAGATATTATATTTTGTTATTTTACGTTTTTTATATGACGATTATTCCGAGAGTAATTTCTAATGAATCCCTTGTCAGAGTGTATACGTAAAGTTTCTAACAGGATGTCAACCTGACCGTACATTCATAAGAGCAGTATGACCGTTGGTAAAGTTACTATTCAGTTGACAACGGCGACAACAAAGACATGTACGACTATGTGACTTGGTACGGGCATGTTTGACTTCTATTTATTACTCATATATGTTGTGTCTATCATTAGGGATCCTGAATATGTCTGAACTATTTGCCACTGGAAGTATAGCAAGCGACACTCAATCTTACGGTTTTTTTTTGTATTTTTATTGATATGCATTTTTTTCAAATATATATTATATACCAATAAGTTTGTTTCTTCTTTTCGTTCATTCTCTCTTACAAAATGTTGCATGATACTGAATTTAAATTAAATTATCCCCAGATTTATTTTTATAGAGATATGAGAATTATATTTGAGTTATGAGAGTTTTTAAATACTGAGATGTAAATCTAGCGATTAAAATTGATCTTGGGTATGTTAAAACCTTACAAGATTTTAATCTTGCAATCGAAAATTAAATCCTGAGGCGTTTGATTAAATCATAAAGTTTACAACATAATCTCATGTTTGAAAAGGTTTAATAGCTTTTCTACTGGATACCAAGTAGTGACTCTGGAATCCATAGACAAAATTTATAGATTCAATGGGAGCAACAAACAGAATGTGTTCCCAGTACACGAATGCCCCACTCGCACTATCATTTTCTATGTTCAGTGGACCGTGAAATTGGGGTAAACCCTCTAATTTGGCATTAAAATTTATAAGATCATATCATAGGGAACATGTGTACTAAGTTTCAAGTCGATTGGACTTCAACTTCATCAAAAACTACCTCGACCAAAAACTTTAATCTGAAGCGGGACAGACGGACGAACGAACGGACGGACGAACGAACAGACGGACGAACGGACGCACAGACCAGAAAACATAATGCCCCTCTACTATCGTAGGTGGGGCATAAAAATCAATATCAAAAGACTGACATAATGACAAAATAACAGAGGAAACTAATTTGAACAACATTTAAGAAAAAAAACCAGTATATCGCCATGGCTTTGTGAAAAACGTGAACATTTGAAAATCAATTGCTATTTTAAACGATTGAAAAGTCGAAACCCTAATGCGAGTACAGTTTTAGTTGAAACTGAACGATCGGTGGAAATCGCAATATTATATGCTTGGCTTCCGTTAGTGCAATGCACAAGTTCTGCCCGTTTAAACCCTACCCTTGCACGTGGTCTAAGTTGTAAATCTACGATATCACTAGCCAGTCAACACTAGGGTCGTGGGTCAGAACCCTTACGTAGCAGATGCCTTCGATTTCTAATCTCTATTGAAGGTTTGGCAATCCGGTTTCCTCCACCAATGAAAAGATGGCTGACTCAATCAAGTAGATATTGCTAAAACGGCAATTGAAAGAGTTTCAAACATTTTTTATATACAATTTCCAAAATATAAAACTAAACAGACAGTTGATTTTATTTAACCTTTTCAAACATGTTACTTTTGCATTGTTAAAGACCGTTGTTCAACATTAGATATAGAGTTATGGTCATCTAACATGACATGCATGTACAAATGGATGGGGATCATAACATGTGCAAATGTTAATTTTGAGCAGACATTTGGGTGTTTCAAAACCTGACTAAACAACATAAAACTAAGTTTGTCAATGAAATAACTATCCAACAAAGTTCAAATGAAGTTGACGTAAGAAATCATAATCAACCGTACAGCCTTTACCAATGAGACAAACCCATACCGTATATTCGGTTATAAAAAGGCATTAATGTGAAACAATTGAATGGAATAGCTACAGTGCGAGGGTTGTAGAGCCAGTTACTGCCATTAAACACTTCCATCATCAATTCAATTCAAAACAAGTTTGGGCCAGACAAGTCAATTTTATCAATATGCATACAGGTATACCGAGATTGGCTACATATTGTTTTGCATTTTAAAATATTTCCAAACTAGTATTTTTAATTACTTATTCCGAGCTATGTCCGTGCAAAATCAAAGTTAAGAGGAAGTTGATTATTCTTTATGAAGTTTTACCAAGAAAATGTTCGAAAGCGTCTATTGACATCACATTGATAAATCGTAAACAGGAAGTTCCTATAAATAACCTTGTACTACGTGTCTGATTCCTCTATTATTTTTAAGTTGTTGAATTGATAAATTTAACTTTTACTAATCATTTGACTAAAAAAAGAACCGCTAATGAAAAGTCATTTCGCATAAATCTTAGTTGTACTAAAAAAATCTTAGATTTTTTGCTTTAAACGATTTATGAATTGTCATAGGGTTCTTCGTTTTAGATAAAGCTGGAAAATCCTAGACAAATAGTCTATTAAGATTGGAGACGAGCGCACCTGTCATGTACACGATTCAAACTCAAAATCTCAGTGTGGACAGGTCAGTGAGACAGTCGTTCGATTACTTATAAAAAAAGAAGATGGAATATGATTGTCAAAGAGACAACTCTCCACAACAAACCAAATGACACAGACATTAACAACTATTGGTCACCGCTTAGACCACAAGAGCTAAGGCCACTGAGGCCCGCATGTGAAATTACGACAAGATATAACAACAATTAAGAAAAACAGGTGACCCCCATTTTTTATTACATATTCCGATGTAACTCGATTCAAAGAACACGTGTGCTCAAAAAGTTTGGAAATCGGGAGATATGCCATTCGGTATCGTGTTACCTTAAAGCGTTTGCTTATAGTTATTTCGTATGGAGCGCTTTATATTCCAAATGTACGTACTTTCAACATTTTTACAAAACTACATTTGCATTTTACAACTATGACGTTACAGGTTAAATCAAGATATGTGCTTATGCACGGTTTTACTATTGTCACGTTTTGCACGTGTAGTAATTGATATTGAATTATGGTTCTTGTTGTAATTTTATTGCGTTGTAAAAGTCTTTACTGAAGCACAATTTTTGCGTCTGGCGTACTAAATTATAATCCTGGTACCTTTGATAACTTTTTGTGCTTCATTCTAAACAATTTGCTCTTTTACACCCTTATGAAATTACAAAAAAAAGCTTTCATTTCTAATAGTTATACATTTCAATGCTTATTAGACCATGAACATCTTTTTTTATCAACTTTTTCTTAAATTTTCATGAGCAATTTTTCTTGGAGGCACATGTCATCTCGAATGAAACATTTAATGTGGACATGGTGCTTATTTTTTGAATGACGAGCGGTTGCTGTGAGCCAATTCAACTAAAGTATTCTTGTGAAACATATATTTCATGCATGTAACTATAGCTTCACGAAAGCCTAATTATCACCGGGAAGATACTCTGACTGAATCCCTGCTCAAATAGATTTTATACAAACCAAACCAGGTACTGTCTACAATCGTTAACTTCTTTTATGCATAAGGTTAAGACTTAGTACACTCTAAAAGTGTTACCTCTCTTATTCAGTGACCTTTAACTGGATGCACGTGTTCGAAATACTAATTATTGTGTTTTTTTAAATATCTTTGTTATTAGTAGCAATGGGTATATCTTTTACAATCGGCTATAGGAAGTATTCCATTCTGACCTTTTAGTAGCCTTGACCTTTTAATCTATATTCATTGATATTTCGTTGTTACAACTACCGAAAGATATGAATGGTATTAGTATATGTGTTCAGATATACACAAACACAGATATTTTAATGCAATTTTAACGGTAATTGTCATATGTTTAGGCCCAGTCTCAAATTATTGTTTAAAAGTTTCCCAACCTAACATTTTATGGTAATGGATTTCCGGTATACAAACCAATACGACCACTCGACTTCTCTCAGCTCAGATCGATACACAGACAGCGCAGCCGCAATTGACCAATACTTATATGTTCCATACTACAGAATACCTTTATGTATATAAATTCAGCGCTTCTGTGTTGACATGAAATTTCATTTATATGTTTATAATTATAAATTAACTTTTTACAACACTTTGATTTGTTGAAAATTCTCGGATTTTTTACCCAAGGTGTAGTCGGCTACCTACATTTTTGTACTTAGCTGTATTTGGCAAAACCTTTCGGGTTTTATTTTAGTCGTCCTTTAACTTTGCGTAGCTGATGAGTCTTTTGAAGACTAAACTCATGTCTGACGTAAAAAAATGTAATCCTGATATATATGATGAGTGTATTCAAGACGATGTCTTATAATAGATTGAAAATAAATAATCGCTTAATTATTTTTTTGCTTTTGAAGATTACAGTCTATTTCAAAGCTATGTTCTCGCTCGTTTTTTAACTGACAAACTTGTTTTATTTTTCTTATGTTCTTGCTTACAAATATAGTAATTGCTAACAGAAATTGGTATAATTTTTCATTTTGCAAAATTAAATTAACGATTTTACTTATTATATATATTGAAATTTAAAAACAAAGCCCGATGTCCGTTAGATTGTGATGAATTGGTCCATGTTTATATACATATTTATATGTAGTACGAAATATAAACGAGGAAAACTGTATTGAAACAGTTACTCTTCGAACCAGATTTTCAATTTTATACAATTTTGCGTTATCGTTAAAATTTGATATGATGAAAGCCTATTGTTTTCTCTTATTTCAATATAAAACTTGAAGGTCTTTGTGAAATCAAGGTAAACACAACATGATATTTCTTATTCGGTGAGAAGACTTGCAACTTGACGTAAAGAACATGAAGAGTGCTAAAACACCTAGTTAAGTTGCAAAATTTATTCTAGTTTTCAATTTTCAAAATTATAAATATATAGCAGACAAATGGCTTGATGCCACCAATATAAAAAAAGAAGATGTGGTATGATTGCCAATGAGACAACTATCCACAGAAGACCAAAATGACACAGACATTAACAACTATAGGTCACCGTACGGCCTTCAACAATGAGCAAATCCCATACCGCATAGTCGGCTTTAAAAGGCACCCATAAGACAAAGTTAAACAATTCAAACGAAATGGATGTTCAACACAGAGAGAAAACACTGCATCCGGAGATGTATATATTGAAGGCATCGATTTGGCAACAGTTAAATTGTAACATAAGTTGTGGTATAGTTTTCAACGAGATTACTATCCAAATGAGTACGAAATGAAGTGTATTTAAGTACCAATAGTAAAACCGCAAAAGCTTTAACAAAAAGAAGGGAATAAACATTACCGTAAAGTCATCTGGAAAAGGAACCAACCCCTCCTAACAAAATGTGAAACAATTCAAATAAAAAACACAACTGACCTTAGTTTTCACAATATAATAAACGGAAAACATATATTACAAACAGCAACTCTTAACTTTGGACAAGCACATATATAATTTATAAGACTTAGTATTTTTCAAAGTTATCTAATGACGTCACGACTTAGTTGGTTTATAATCTCAAAACTATGAGACAACTTAGATTGACTTTATTGTTCGTTCAATTCACTTTGAGAACATCAATGAAATTATTGTGATTAAACATATCAAATACCTATTGTTTTCTTTACACAGCGCTTTGTTTTACAATAATATTCGACGAAAAAGAGACATAGGGAACGCGTCGTACTTTTTGGCTTCAAAGAAAATACTTTTAATTTTTGAATGTTATAAATTTCTGTGTTATCTTCATTGCAGTTTTATTTACTACTTCAATTAATCTTTATAGATAATGATAGCAAATTTAGGTAACGAAAATGATATATTACAACAGTAGGTAATCTTAGTATACAGTGATCATATATTTAACTTAAAATAATAATTTGAAATAAACTTTATGCACTTACTCTATTAAATAAATTCGACGATTTTCAATGAATCATACAAAAAAATGAAAATAATTTCAATTTTCAAATGCAACTTTCATACATAAAGATATCATTACGTATTCGGCATTTACAAGTATAGGTGTCATACTTTAAGATTGAAATTATAAACACAATTTGATAAACTCATATTTTTCAAAGTAAATAGATAACTAAGGAATATTTTAAAAGTATACAAACAAACAAAATCCACCTGAATATAAAAGTATAGATTCAGAGTAAATAACCTGAAAATAAAACTATATTAAAAAATAAAATTAAGAAATACTTACATGAAAAGCAAACATTTAAATAACTGATCTCCAGTCACAGAAAAGAACAACTACGTAATACTCAACCTTTACATTTTGTTTAACACAAGACACCAGTTAATTCAATATATATAAGCTTTACAATGAAACACACTTACCTGGTGTACAGAAAGAGAGAAATTCCTGATATCAAAACGATAAGCTTGGACTATTTAACCTTTTTACAATCAGTAGGAGTAAAGCATAACATAGTTTGTTTTGTCCGGATTCTACACAGTCTTCGATTCCTGTCTTTAGATCGATTAACTATATCTAACTTTTTAGCGTGCCGTTGTACGTAGTATCTTGGCTATCGACGCATTGGCTTTACATTGGATGTCTTCGTGGTGGGTTTTTCTATTGTTGAAATCCAATACGATTCGATATTTTCTTCATTTTGTTCACTTCGAAGTAATTTTTTCTCAGCAGGTGTCGCTCTATGAAGTGTGCACAATGAAAGACATTCTTGAAATGTAAATGGAAGGGACGAATAGAAGAATTAAATTCTAGCACGATTTTTTTTTTATTTGGTACTGACTTTTTCAATGTCATGATTTTTCTATCTCCGTATTTAATTAAATGGGAAGTGTTCTGTTTTATCAGAAAACTACAACTAAATCTCTCCGTGTGTTAGTGTTGTTCTTTTGTTTTTTATATAAAGTGGAAGATGGCCTTTAATAGTTTCAGTATGGATTTTATACTCAGCTCCGCTCGGAGAGAATTTGTCTTGAAGATTTTTTTTAAATTTTCAAATTTATTAAATAAAATAGCAACAACTTTAATTTCATTCTTATTAAAGTTATTTCCACGCTGATATTTTCTTGTATACACAAAGATTTTAATACCGGAACATAGAAAGTCCAGGAATGGTTATAATTTATGTTTAAAAGGCAACACTTGCGGTAAATATCATATGGGTTTTTTTCGTGAACGGGGGTTTACTAAAAGGAGATTACAGAGGGAGAATATAAATAAAAGAGACAAATGAAAAAAATAGAGGTCAGTGTGGTTCTAACAAATAAAGAATAGAAAAAAATTAACTAGAATAATAAAAACTACAGCAATAAAGGATCCTACAATTAGACCCTCAGTTGTAAACCTACCGATATCAAATATTGCCGTCCTACACTATAACTTCGGTTGCTGCGCTTAGAAGAAGATTTAAAATGCGACCACGTCAAACTTTATATTGCAATGTCAATGTAAAACAGTGATGGATTGTACAATTGGTAAAAGTTTTAGAATATAAATAAGCAATTCGATGATGAATGTACCAGTTAAATTGGAAAAAAATAAATGTTTTGAATGTTTCGTTACTAGTCTTATTTAAAATACATGTATAGATTTTTGGAAACTTGGTGGTCTTATTTTCAGAAAATCAATTTAAAGAAACTCTTTCAAATAAAATAATAAATGCGATATTATTGTGCGTAATTGTTGTACTAAAAATCGTCGTTTCGGATTATAAAGAATAATGGATTGTGGGTAATTGTATCATACAATTACCCACAATCCATAGGTGTTCGTACATTCTAAATGTTGTGACAAGCTAAAGAGATACTTCAAAAATTTACAATTGAAATGAGGCGGAGGAAGATGTGCCTATCCGTTATATTAAAGATAAAGGCAACTGTCTGAAATGTTGAAAACATTATAGAGGACTTGTTTTATTGATATGCATGTAAGAAGATGTGATTCATGTATAAGTGCAAAGAAACAACTCTCCACTAAGTCATAATTTGTAAAAGTAAACCTTTACTTTTATAAATTGTTATTTGGATGGAGGGTTGTCTCATCGGCACTCACACCACATCTTCCTTTATCTATTTAAGGTCTCCATTTAAGGTCAAAGTACGGAAAACAGCTTCGGCTAACACTGAAAGACAAGCTACAAAGGGCCCCCAAAAATGACTAGTGTAAAACCATTCAAATACGAAGAACAACGGTCAATTTTTCATAAAAGAAAGAGAAATTAGAAAAACTTATGAACCACACAAACAACGACAACTACTGAACATCAGGTTCCTGGTCTAGGACAGGTGCAAGCAAATGCATCAGGTTTTTACTTTTTCGTGCCAATCTTCACCCTAAACAAAAGTGTAACATAACAACATCGAAAGACATCCGTTAAACATCTCTGTGTTATATAGTTTTGCTGTCAAGTAGGAAATTATTGAAGACACAAGACACAATTGGCTATCCTTTCCTGGATCGCACTATTCTATGAAATAAAGATAATTTTACAATTTTTAGCAGTCCCTTTTCAGACTAGTATGGAACGTTGATTTTCGAAACAGTGTCCATAAAACAACACCTTCCAACACTGTTTTGGAGTTTGTATGAACCTACAATGTAACATATTTTATTTTTTCCTGTATGTCATAGCTAGGGTACAACGCAAAACTATAACCAATATAAATAAGACGATGTGGTAAGAGTACCAATGAGACAACTCTCTATCAAAGTTACATTGTTTAAAAAGTTCTAACAATGATAAGTCAAAGTACGGCCTTCAACCTCAGCCTTCCGCTCGGATCATTGGCTCACACCAATCATGTCTTTCGAATTTATTGCATTAACTAAGGACGAAAAGACTTTCCAACGAAGTACCAAATGAAGCAAACTCTCTTGTTAGCAGTAGTCTGCACCATAATTATATATATATATATATATTCGCCAGACTCTTTTCTGTTTGTTATGTTCACGCATCTTGTCAATTTAATATAATGGTTTTTGGTGCGACTGTCATGCAAGTGAGATGTTAAGCTACCTAGACAACCAGGTTCAATCCACAATTTTCTACATAAGAAAATGCCTGTACATGTACCAAGTAAGGAATATGACAGTTTTAATCCATGCATTTGATGTATGTGTTTGAGCTTTAGAGTTGCCATTAAATTTTGATTAGCGACTTTTCTGCAGAGTTCAATCTTTTTGTGATTTTGCTTTCATTGTTGTCTAGACAAATATTTTTTTCTGTTTATGTATACTATGATTAATTTCACATTCAATGATATAGATGTTTGTATATAAATGTAATACTGTCATTGTATATGTGTGGGTTCAATGTAGATCAGATATATAATGAATTTGAAAATAATATGCATTTTTTTTTTGTATCAAAAATCAAATTGGAGATCGAGATTTATTCCAAACAATCTCTCTATATGACAAATGGCATACACGTGGTGTATTTATGAAATGGTTTAGTTCGAAATAATAAATTGGAAAGTTTTTGTCAGGTATTAAGAGGGAAATACCTGAAAGTTAAAATTGATAAACATGTTTTATTTGACACATATGATAACAACTACATCCATTTTTTTAAAATGCCCATATTGCCCGGCAAGCGGCGTTTATGAACAAAATGTTATTGATAAAACTGTCCATATGTTTTAAATCATATAAATCAATAATCATTTTTTGTAATACAATGTTCAGTTTTATTTTATTGGCACACACATCTTTTTCGACTTCATTCATAGACAAACTCTATTTTTTCCCAACAACATACAGACACGATAAATTAATTTTTTTAATGTATTATTTTACCTTATTTCAATAGAACAATTTTTGATTACCTTCTGAAAGATTCTTTAACGCACACCACCCCATAGTTTTTAAATGAGGATGGGATAGTGAAATAAAGAAGACTGGTCCATTCTCCATATGTTATGTTTTTGTTTATCCTTTTTTTAGATAGAAAAATCAGACAACTTGCCAATACAGAATCTAAAGGATCGTGAAGAATTTCATGGTCTGTACCCTAAATGAAATAAACTGCTTTTTACCAATTTTCAACAAAAGCAAATTATCTGTTTTTAGAAAATTAAAATCAATTCATCAAAAATAAAATCCACTCCCTTACTACATATGACCGATCGGTGCCTGTCTGTCGTATATTAAAACATAATCCATTAGAGGAATGTGAATTACAAACGTTTTTGACCTTTGCACCGATTTGTCAGTCTTCACCCTATTTTATGTAAATTTTTAGGATCAAGCGTATGAACTTTATGTCCTTGACTCGGTCAAAATTTGCATAACGATCAATCTAATAGAAACAACAAACGACAAACACACACGAACAATCTTGCTTTAGTTCAATCAAACGCTAAGCTTCAAATTTTTTACTGTAGTTTGATTATAAACTTTGGGAGTTAAATAATTACATTAGATGTATGTTTCATTATAATACTTTATTCTGATTGGCTAACTTTATTATTCCTTAAACAATAATATTTATTGCATCACTCAATAAAGTTTATCATTCATGATAACACGTGGTCCCACACTAAAGTGCACAGATGAATTGAATAAAAAAATATAAAATTCGTGTTTTCACGATCATGGCTCTAAAATGTAATTATAAGTATTAAATGCTTCGTTTTGTAACTTCAAAGGGTTGTAAAAGCGTTGACCGTGTGCACATTTTTAGAATGAAGCGCAAATACAAACACAATGTACTTCGGTTAACGCTTTTAAAGTGACAAAAATAAGCATTCAATTCTTAATTAAACAGAAACGGCCAAGGTTCCTTACCTTTTTTGAAACTAAAAAGGCATACTAGTTATGTGTTGCGGGCCTGTAAGCGTAAATTTCTTTGGTAGTACTTAATTTTTTAAGCTCGGAAGCGGGTTGAAAACTTCCGAGTTCCGAATTGATCAATGCCACGTCAGATACACATTACTTATTTAGTCTTATCGGGGTTATACGAGGAAGGATTTCAGTGGCGGATCCAGAGGGGGGGGGGGGGGTTCCGGGGGTGCGCACCCCCCTTTATTTTGGCCGATCAATGCATTTGAATCGGGACATATGTTTTGCACCCCCTTTGCCCTGGCCTAGCACCCCCCCTTTCGAAAATTCCTGCATCCGCCACTGGATTTTGTATATGATGAAACCAGTTGCTAACACAGACTTGAACAGAAATATTTATAATTGAAAACAAACCCATCAAAGTTTAAAGTTTTGTTCACCAAATCAGCGTTTTGTCTAGAAATCCTCATCGCTGACGCTCGAATAAGCCCTAAAAGGTTAAACATGACGATGTTGAAGATTATTAAGAGTAAACACCTACAACAAATTTGACATATTACTATATATATAAGACGTGTCACGGTACTTTTCCATCCTTAATTCATGTATTTCATCGGATTTTGTCAAATGCTTAATCTGTTTCTGCATGTGTCTTACATTTTAATGTTGTGTCGTTGTACTCCTCTTAAATTTAATGCATTTCCCTCAGTTTTAGTTTGCTACCCCGATTTTGTTTTTTGTCCATTGATTTACAAGTTTTGAACAGCGGTATACTACTGTTGCTATTATTTGCCTAATACAGCTAAGGTAATTTATTCCCGCTGTAGAATATTATTAGCATCTCGAACAATTCAACGTTATATCACAAGATGATTTTCTAGGCTTTGTTAAATTCTAACATATTTTGCTTGGAATAAGACATATTGTTTTTAACTACGGACTTAACCTACCACAATTTGTAACTCAACATAGGCAATATGTGTATTTTCATAAAAGTTTTGCGAGCTCGTCCAAAATTAATTTTAACTGCATAACTTACTGGGACTTTGATTCCCCCTCTCCTTATTAGAAATACACTACAATTACATTAAAATAAATTACACGATCATCATAAATAACATTGCCCCCCCTCCATCTAAGCTGTCATAAATTGCTACCCAGAACATTGTCCAACTTTGATGATTAATCAAACATGTCAAATGAAATAATATAACATCATTGTGTGCTGCAATTTAAAAAAAAAACAATTATAAATGTTTTTTCATTTGATATTGATTTTTTGGATATGTAAAGTATATTTCACTCCATAACTCCACTTTAACACTCCAACACTCCACTCCAATACTCCACTCCACTCCACCTTTTAGCACATGCCATGGTGAAGAGGGGGCGGAGGGATCTCAGACTGATTGAATGCTGCAGAGAGAGTGGGAACTCTAACAGACGGAACAAAAAAACTTAAATTACACAGATTTAAAAGAAAATCTGTCTGGGTTCCTGATTTTTTTTTTGCTTTCTAAGCATGATCGTTTAAACAAGGCCGAAGTTTCTTAGCAATCTCTGAAATCCTATTTGAACAAAGCAATTGTAGATGTAATTCCAGAAAACTGTACAATTATCATTGAAGTTGGTGTTTCAAGTAGTTCTTTTTTCCAAAGTTTTTTCATTATTCCGAATATTTTTAATGTCAAATTCTGTTCCAAACTTAATATGATATATGCATATGATGTTTGAAACACAGGAAGACAATACAATCCAAGAAAAAAGCCAGAAAATTTCAGCTTCGATGACGTGAGCAAATCTAACCATCCTTGAAAGGAATAAAAACATTTGCATTGTTCTTAATCAGTCAATTTTAATATTGTATATGTAGATAATAATAAAATTGCTAAAACATTATTAAAATGTCCAATAAACTTCATTATATAATTTACGTTTGGCAAATATTATATCGTACATAAATCTAAAACTTTCATCTAAGGGCGTAAAACTACATCATTCAACAACCGGAACCAATTAAGACGACCCAAGCGTGACCAAATCTATTTCATTCTTATTAATGGCTGTTGTTTTAGGTGTCCCTAAAGACGTAATATAAATGACGTAAAAATGGATATATTACACCATGTACCACACTTCTTCAAAGAAAATTATGGTTTTGTAAGAAATAAGACTTAGTTTACGTACTTGATGTATAAGGATGGAGAAACGTAAAAATAGAATTGAGAATGGATGCGGGGTATGTTTCAGAGACAACTCAATAAATGAAAACAGCTCAGGGCCACCAATGGATCTTCATAACAGTGATCAAATCCTGGGCTTCCAATTGCACCTTGGCTTTCTTGTTCAGCGAAAAGATTGCATGTTAAGGTGGTACCCAACACTTTCGCAAAAATAAATTTGGCTCGTTTAATTTTCATAAAATTTTTACAAAGTATTTACTTTGACCCTTTAACAAAAATATAAAAATTTCAAAAATTTTGAACCAACCGTTTTGTCAGAAAAATTACACTGGTTATATAGTAGTTTGACAAACACAATTTTTGATCATTGAGACGCATATTATTCCCTTAACAACACAACGTAATTAAAACGTCACGCTGATTTTACAGAGTTATCACCCTGTAGTGTTAGGTACCACCTTAAACCCTGAAATATCTAAATAAACTAAAATTAAAAAAATAAAATAAAAAAACTTAAGGTCAGAGGATCGTGATTTGGACACACGCAAAAATGCAGCGGGGTTAGACATGTTTTGTGATATCTCACCCACACCTCCTAAGAAAATAACTCAAGCCAATGTGGATAAACAAACACACGGGTAACAAACTAAAACTGAGGGAAATTCATTATTTATAAGAGGAGCACAACGACACAACATTAAAATGTAAGACACAGAAACAGATTAAGCATTAGACAAAATCCGATGAAATACATGAATTTGGGATAGAAAAGTCAGAAAATAACTCGAGCCAATGTGAGTAAACAAACACACAGCAATACACATGTACTAAAAAAGAAGTCCGAGTACGAATGCTAGTAAAGGTAAAAGAACAAACTAAGCAGATTGATAATAAAATATGAATTAACAAATGACGACTATTGTATAAAGCAATGACTGAGAATAAGATGCCAGCTCCACACACCAATCAATTGCTTAACTTGAAAACGAGTTCATGGACCCCTATTTTTAAAATGACATCATGATTCATTATGTAAGAAGATTAATTGTACCAATTTATTTTCAAATCACCGATATTTTTTTAGTTCATTGTACATCCAACAATGCCGTTTTTGTTTTACTAAAATCATGAAAATATTATAATGAATTATTCCTAAAGAATTCACGTTAAAAGAATGATGGCGGGAACAGGCTTACTCAGACTTTACCTTATATTTTTCTTTGCTATTTTTGGGTTTCAAATAAAAAAAAAGAAAGAAATTTACTCCAAATTTAGTTAATGACCTTTCATGAGAAAAATGAGTGATATGGGGCAAAATATTTTACTTTGTATAGTAAGGGAAAAACACAAGAAGTCCGAATATCTGACATTTTTTTTTAAACATGACCGTAGTATATTCTAATATTGGTTGTGGTAAGTCTACACAATAAATTAAAAAAGTACAGAACGTACAAACCGCCAATGCACAACTTATCCGACAAAATGACGTATACACAACAAAGAACCAAACACATGTTCTTGATAACTTGGCACACGCACAATCAATATGATCTTTTGTCGTAAAATTAAAAAGAAAAATTAATCGAATAAAAACCTCCCATTTGAAATGTTGATATTTAAATAGTTCGTTCTCTTCGTCATGTACAAAAAGTTGCTACCCGCGTATCCATGCAGGTATTTACGGAGAAACTGCTTAAATACAAGGAAATCAAAGAGCGAATCTTTTTCAACGCTATCAATGAAATGATATTTTTCGATGCTACAAATCTTTTTTTTTCTTCTTATTTTACACAATAAGGTATTTAATTGGAAAAATCAGCATTCATAATTTTTTTTGTCACCTATTTTTTTCATCTAATTGAGAATCAGAATATCTTTGTTTAAGAAAAAAAAGATGAAATGAAGGTAAATTACATTTCCGGAATACATCCTTGGTTTTCAACGTTTTTGGGTTCAGTGCTCCTGATGAAGGTCAATCCAGAGAAGTGGTTTGGATGCATAAATTTTATATAAAAAAAAAATTGACGTAATAAACATCGATACTGTAACTGAACTGATATTTGCATATGTTTTGGCAAGAAACAAGCCCTGAAAATTTCAAATAAAAAAAAAACGCTTTGAAAAACCTCAACTTTGGATAACAGTTTGATTAAAGTCCACCTCGAGCTCATTAATTTTGTAAATCTGCATTTCTGAGTAAGAAATACACGTGAACTTGGTACTTTTTTGAAAGAGTATTTTTAACGTAAATAATAAAACTGTAGTTGTTTTAAGCAACAGTAGTATACCGGTGTTCAAAAGCCACAAATCGATTGACGGAAACCAAATCCTGATTACAATCAAAAACCTAGAGAAACACATTAACTACAACTATAAGAGGAAAAAAATGGAACAACAAGAACACTCAAGTACAACAAACGCAAATTTCAACGTATTAACATACATAGAAACGAGATATAAGCAAACTGCCATATTCATGACTTGGTACAGGACATTTCATGAAAAAATGGTGGTTTGAGCCTAGTTTAATGGCTAGGTAAACCTTCCACTTTATGACAATGTTACAACGTTTATTGTTAAAATGACAACAATACGTGATGGTAACATAACATACTGTACTTTTTTTTTTTTTTTATCTAAAAGTCAAATTCAACAATAACTAAGTTAATGGCAACATCAGTAAGTTCCGAAGCAATTCTACGTTCACCTATTTATACATTTTTTAAAGCTAACGTTGAAAGTCCTACAACTCTTGATGAAAAAATGTTTTATAATAAACTGTATCTCTAAAATATAATCCGTTGACAGTCCAATAAACCCGAAGCGTCAAATTATTTCATTTTTAAATCAACGTTGGGGAAAAAATTATATAATATAGTTAGAATGTAAAATTCAAAGTCCAAATATTCTGGAGCGACATTTTTAAGCACAAAAAAAATCAACAGAGAGAAAATATTCACCACGTTTAAAAGCATTATGAATTTGTTTTTACATGTGATGGCAAACGGACACACATATGGACAATCGCATACACACATTAAAAAGATAATTGACTGTTGTCGAACGGGTTAGCCTTCACAGTTTTAAGACAGAGCGACCGAAAAAAAACACCATGTAAATCTTTAACACTTATAGACAAGTATCTGCCTTTATCGTCACGTGTTCAAAACAGTGGCATGTCATTTGATGTAATAGAAAAAAATCTGAAAGAACAGGCAAATATAAACAAAAATATGCAAATAACAAAAAAAGACATTTAAACATAAGTCAGCTACGGACGTCGTCATCTTTGACAGGCTCATGTATTATAAGTGGATATTAAACCAGTTATAATATGACAGGCTGCCTCTTTTTTCTCGGTTCCCTTGAGTTAAGATACCGAATCATAAGCTTGGTTGATAAGGTGAATGGCTATAGCCAATCGTTTTTTAACAAGTTTGTAGTGCCATAGCTAAGAACACGCCAAACATTAAGATTTCTATTTTTTTTTATATAGCTGCCACAAAATTTACAATTGCATATGTTTAAAGTGTAATGGACGTTAAGAGTTACATCGCTTGCACTTCATTCAGATGACAACTATTTTAAGTTACAAAATCCATATTTATACTCGATGGATCTCAATGTAGATAATTTATTTCAAAGGGGGGCGTATTGTTATGTTAGAAGCATGTATTGTCTAATTTATAGCATTATACTAATATCGATTTAATTCAGCTGAATTATTGGCTTGTCTTACTTTATATAGTTCATATGGCGTCTATATGGACTTACAAATTAAACAAGATACCAGGCTTATAATTTTGTACGCAAGACGCGTGAAAATGCCATGAACGTTCAACAATTTTAATTGGTCTCAAGTTTGTGCATGCCACCTAAAATTAAATTAATCACAAATAGGTAGATGTGGTTAATCAGTTCGTTTTTATAAAAGAAATAAACATCACAATAATAACACAAAATTAAGAATGTATGTAACAAATTTACGACTACAGTGTATATGAAGTTTATTTTTTTCATCTAATTGAGAATCAGAATATCTTTGTTTAAGAAAAAAAGATGAAATGAAGGTAAATTACATTTCCGGTATACATCCTTGGTTTTCAACGTTTTTGGGTTCAGTGCTCCTGATGAAGGTTAATCCAGAGAAGTGGTTTGGATGCATAAATTTTATATAAAAAAAAAATTGACGTAATAAACATCGATACTGTAACTGAACTGATATTTGTATATTTTTTGGCAAGAAACAAGCCCTGAAAATTTCAAATAAAAAAAAACACTTTGAAAAACCTCAACTTTGGATAACAGTTTGATTAAAGTCCACCTCGAGCTCATTAATTTTGTAAATCTGCATTTCTGAGTAAGAAATACACGTGAACTTGGTACTTTTTTGAAAGAGTATTTTTAACGTAAATAATAAAACTGTAGTTATTTTAAGCAACAGTAGTATACCGGTGTTCAAAAGCCACAAATCGATTGACGGAAACCAAATCCTGATTACAATCAAAAACCTAGAGAAACACATTAACTACAACTATAAGAGGAAAAAAATGGAACAACAAGAACACTCAAGTACAACAAACGCAAATTTCAACGTATTAACATACATAGAAACGAGATATAAGCAAACTGCCATATTCATGACTTGGTACAGGACATTTCATGAAAAAATGGTGGTTTGAGCCTAGTTTAATGGCTAGGTAAACCTTCCACTTTATGACAATGTTACAACGTTTATTGTTAAAATGACAACAATACGTGATGGTAACATAACATACTGTACTTTTTTATTTTTATCTAAAAGTCAAATTCAACAATAACTAAGTTAATGGCAACATCAGTAAGTTCCGAAACAATTCTACGTTCACCTATTTATACATTTTTTAAAGCTAACGTTGAAAGTCCTACAACTCTTGATGAAAAAATGTTTTATAATAAACTGTATCTCTAAAATATAATCCGTTGACAGTCCAATAAACCCGAAGCGTCAAATTATTTCATTTTTAAATCAACGTTGGGGAAAAAATTATATAATATAGTTAGAATGTAAAATTCAAAGTCCAAATATTCTGGAGCGACATTTTTAAGCACAAAAAAAAATCAACAGAGAGAAAATATTCACCACGTTTAAAAGCATTATGAATTTGTTTTTACATGTGATGGCAAACGGACACACATATGGACAATCGCATACACACATTAAAAAGATAATTGACTGTTGTCGAACGGGTTAGCCTTCACAGTTTTAAGACAGAGCGACCGAAAAAAACCACCATGTAAATCTTTAACACTTATAGACAAGTATCTGCCTTTATCGTCACGTGTTCAAAACAGTGGCATGTCATTTGATGTAATAGAAAAAAATCTGAAAGAACAGGCAAATATAAACAAAAATATGCAAATAACAAAAAAAGACATTTAAACATAAGTCAGCTACTGACGTCGTGATCTTTGACAGGCTCATGTATTATAAGTGGATATTAAACCAGTTATAATATGACAGGCTGTCTCTTTTTTCTCGATTCCCTTGAGTTAAAATACCGAATCATAAGCTTGGTTGATAAGGTGAATGGCTATAGCCAATCGCATTTTAACAAGTTTGTAGTGCCATAGCTAAGAACACGCCAAACATTAAGATTTCTATTTTTTTTATATAGCTGCCACAAAATTTACAATTGCATATGTTTAAAGTGTAATGGACGTTAAGAGTTACCTCGCTTGCACTTCATTCAGATGACAACTATTTTAAGTTACAAAATCCATATTTATACTCTATGGATCTCAATGTAGATAATTTATTTCAAAGGGGGGCGTATTGTTATGTTAGAAGCATGTATTGTCTAATTTATAGCATTATACTAATATCGATTTAATTCAGCTGAATTATTGGCTTGTCTTACTTTATATAGTTCATATGGCGTCTCTATGGACTTACAAATTAAACAAGATACCAGGCTTATAATTTTGTACACAACACGCGTGAAAATGCCATGAACGTTCAACAATTTTAATTGGTCTCAAGTTTGTGCATGCCACCTAAAATTAAATTAATCACAAATAGGTAGATGTGGTTAATCAGTTCGTTTTTATAAAAGAAATAAACATCACAATAATAACACAAAATTAAGAATGTATGTAACAAATTTACGACTACAGTGTATATGAAGTTTATTTGAAAACAGGAATGTCTTATAATATGGATGCGAAAAACGTGATAATAGTGGAGCGAAAGATACCAAAGGAACAGTCAAACTCATAAATTGAAAATAAACTGACAACACCATGGCTAAAAATGAAAAAGACAAACAGACAAATAATAGTACACAAGAAAGAACATAGAACATTTAAGACCGAGCAACACGAACCACACCAAATAGTTATCAAAGGTACCAGGATTATAATTAAGTACGCCAGATGCGCGTTTCGTCTACATAAGACTCAACAGTGACGCTTATATCAAAAACTTTGGGTTATCGCAGGTTCTTCGGAAGGGAAAGCATATCCTGCTTCATATGCGACACCCGTCGTGTTGCTCATGTTATTACAAACCCGTTATGGCCATTGTTATATTATTATTCGTTTATGTGTGTGTTGCATTTTAACGTTGAGTCGTTTGTGTTTTCTCTTATTTTTGAGATATTGAGATAAGACGTGGCACGGTACTTGTCTATCCCAAATTCATGTATTTGGTTTTCATGTTATATTTGTTATTCTCGTGTTGTTTTGTCTGATGCTTGGTCCGTTTCTGTGTGTGTTACGTTTCGGTGTTATGTCGTTGTTCTCCTCTTATATTCAATGCGTTTCCCTCGGTTTTAGTTTGATACCCCGATTTTGTTTTTTGTCCATGGATTTATGAGTTTTGAACAGCGGTATACAACTGTTGCCTTTATTTATAAATAAATCACTAAATAAGTCTTATTCAGTAGATTCAATTCATGAAAAAGGAAGGAAATTGTAGTTATGACGTAAGAAACATATCCGATATATGGGGTCAGTAAAATTTACGAAGTGATGATTTCAACTTCACAATTTAGAACTCTTGGTTTAATAGCTTCCTTAAACTATCCTTGATGTCTTTTAAACTCGGACAGCAGTTTCAAGCTTATTTATGATCATAAGATAGTGTCCAGAAATTATATTTGCAAACAAGAAATACTGTTTATCCGTATTTTACTTATTTTATACTTTTCTAGTATCTGGAAGGAAATTTTGCAAAAATATATTTCCTGTTTCCTGCATATGAAAAGGATACAATACAAGTAAAAATATGAATTAGCTATCAAATAATTCATTTAAAAAAAGGCATTTGTCAAACTGTCAAAATATCCAGACGAAATGACACTCTGTCATGATACAGCATTTAGCACAATTAATAATGCATAATGATTTTATCAATCATAATAACGTATGATTTTTCACTAATTAGCCGTTTTTTAAGTTCATTCCGTCTCTAAGGTCTTCTTGGAATTACAACTGTGTGTATCTTTTTTAATAAAAAAAAAAAGAAAGCGCTTCAACTGCTTCGCTTCTTTTTTAATTTTTGTATTTCAAATATTGAGCTTTGAGCGTTCCTGCTGATATGACGGCCCAGATGAGTGCGCTAGATTGATGTAATGTGTAAAGTGTTGTTTTCCTGTTTTCCTTGCCAACAATAACATTAAACCTATATCTTCGTCCATAACATTGGTCAATAGACAACTTTCGAGTTCGTTGCGTTTCCGTTCTTGGTTTTAACGAACAACATTCGTGCGATTTAAAGCGTCGTCACTTCCGTTACTATGTTGAGCGAATGTGTGAAAACATGTAATACTAAATTGCACGAATCATTCGGCAAATTGAATTCTTAAAATTGATTTTAAGCACTGTTGTCATGAGGCAATCACTAAGTACTTGCGGATAAACATAATTTCTAGTTTCCCTGCAGAGTGACGGTCACACATACGCATGATGCATAGCACATGGATACAGGCGATTCCCTCTACTCGGTAAATGATGCTAAAAGTTTAACTGTTAAAAAATGAGAACCATAAGTTTTTGATAGTGAAAATATCGTATTTGTACATATAAAGATATATAATTTTGTGATCTGCCGCAGGTCATCTCAAGTTTATCGTTGGGTTCGTGTTGCTAAGTCCTTATTCTTTTGCGTAATACAGTGCTTTTTTATTTCATTTTCATCGGGTTTCATTATACATGGGTTGCCTGTTTTCGTTATTTTGTACCTTTTTGTTATGTTTTATTTTTGGATTTGCTATTTCCCTTTGTTGCTGCTTTCTTTTTTAAGGTACATCATAAGTATATATTTTTTGAGACACAATTTTCTTATAATTTGCCCCCACTTCAGTCAGCCTCACATCTCTCATATACATTGACAATTGAGGTCAATTACGAACAAAACTTTACTACAAAAAGACTGATTTTATCATTTGAACTTTCTATTTCTATGTAGCACCATTCCAGCAGCGTTGATATTTTCAAGAAGTCCTAAGAGATGCTATAAACTTCGAAAGTAGATGATTAGTGAAAAAGCATACGTTATTATGATTGATCATCATCATGCATTACTAATTATGCACTAAAAGATCTGCCTGCATATAAAAGAATGCTTGCTTTTTTAAATACAATATATAACGGCTTATTAATTTTGATACTTATATTGTATTGTCATCATTTGCTTTTCATGATTTCCTTGATGAAGAGTAACAGCTTATAAGAAAGTGATGAAGTTAAAATCATCCCTTCGAAAATGTTACAAACCCCATCACGAGTCGGTTGATTGTTGTTGAATACCTGTTTGCCAAATGAAGACAGATATGTTCCAGCTATAGCAGCTCTCCCGTTCTATTCTCTTTAAAAGTGACCTACAGTGTATATGAACATGAAAACACAAAGGGTGCAACATGTTGAGCAAGATCAGCTGACCCTTCTGGAGCACCATCGATCACGTCTATCTTTTGGTGACGTGCTCGGTTTTTTTTCATTATTTTTGTTTTTGTTTTTTTTTACTCTTGTTTCTTTGTCGTTTATTTTTGTATTTGCCATTGCAATGTCAGGTTTTTGTCGACTTGAATTTGAATATCCTAGTCGCATCTCTTTAACAATTAATGCTGTTGTAGGATTTTTTTTCTCATAAGGTCGTTTATATCGTTTACTGAAGAAAATCCCTTAGCATTAAATGTCTATTGTCTATTTGTATCGTCAGGTTGCTTTCTCAATGATGTTTACTCAACAACTTCCTCCATTCTATTATAATCTTTATCTTGTTGTTTAAAAAGCATTTTATTGACTACTAAGATACGTTCTTTTCGTGAAAATTTAATGAAATGAAACACGGCCATTATGATCTTGGAAAATAAATAAAGGCAACAGTAGTATACCGCTGTTCAAAACTCATAAATCCATGGACAAAAAACAAAATCGGGGTAACAAACTAAAACCGAGGGAAACGCATTAAATATAAGAGGAGAACAACGACACAACACAAAAAAACCGCCAATTTAAAGTCCGAAATGTTATATACGTATGCGAACTCAATTGATTCTGCAACTACCAGCTGTCTTCTCAATTTATCAAAGATAATAGTTCTCGGAAATTTAAGACCATCTTTCTTGGTTAGTATCTCTTTATATTGTTTTCCATCGGTAGATATAACAACCACATTGCGGGAAAAGCATCCAGCAACAAAAACGTTCCCGTTGTAGTCTGAAGTTATTCCTCTAGGGTCATTTAAAATGCCTTCATTCGTGAATTCCCAGACTAGTTTCCCACTAAAAAAACAGCAAGTAACTGTGTTTCGTTGAATTGGTAAAGAAAATTTTTTCAGGATGAGTAGCAACATATGATAATTCCGGTAACACAGTGTTAGGAAATGTAATGATAGTGTAATCTGTACATCTAACGGGAAGGATTGTGCCTGATGTTCATATAATGAAATCATAATCTTTCAGTCAGTTTAATTGAAGTCTGGAGCTGGCATGTCAGTTAACTGCTAGGAGTCTGTTGTTATTTATGTATAATTGTCATTTTGTTTACTTTCTTTGGTTACATCTTCTGACATCAGACTCGGACTTCTCTTGAACTGAATTTTAATGTGCGAATTGTTATGCGTTTACTTTTCTACATTGGTTAGATGTATAGGGAGAGGGTTGAGATCTCACAAACATGTTTAACCCCGCCGCATTTTTGCGCCTGTCCAAAGTCAGGAGCCTCTGGTGTTTGTTAGTCTTGTATTATTTTAATTTTAGTTTCTTGTGTACAATTTGGAAATTAGTATGGCGTTCATTATCACTGAACTAGTATATATTTGTTTAGGGGCCAGCTGAAGGACGCCTCTGGGTGCGGGAATTTCTCGCTACATTGAAGACCTGTTGGTGACCTTCTGCTGTTGTTTTTTTATTTGGTCGGGTTGTTGTCTCTTTGACACATTCCCCATTTCCATTCTCAATTTTATGATATTAGATGAATATCGTTGTCTTCAACACTGCAAATCAACGATGTGCCGTCATAAGTATGTCATATGGATAATTTGACAAGTTAATGAACTTTGTGACTTTCAAGTTTTGTAGATCAATAAAACTGATACCAGACTTCTTATTTTGAATACCCAGTTGATACAGCAACTGTTGTCTCGTCTAAGCAAACGATATCAAACGAATTGTTTTGGTCTGTCATTGGGAGAGTAAATTCAACTTCGCCATTACTTTTCATTGCTATTAATTTCTCCTTGTTCTTGTCATAATTCGAGAATAGATATTCACCCTTCGTTGTGACGACAGAACCACACAATACTTTACAAGCAGTATCTAGTTTTCGTTCAAAATCAAGTTTTATGTTGTTTATTGAGGTTATTGATTTAGAAACCATTATCTGGGCTTGCTTGTCGATACTACATAAAGGTCAATGTTAGCATGCGCACTTTTTTCAATTGAAATAAAACCAATTTGTTTAACATCCATTATACCCTGTATATCAACAACTTATGTACTGTGTATGCTTATGTTTTCAGTACTCTTGTCCACTACCAATGACCGTAGACAATTCTCAATTTCTCTCACTTTCGTTTTAAATTCTTTTATACAAAGAAAAGTCTGTAGATCAGATGCGTAGTTCTTCATGTTCTGTATTTTCGTTCTCATCTGAATTATCTCTTTTTCTTTGTCTCGTATAACAGCTACAATCGAACGAATACTGTCACAGTAATTCAGTTCAACTTTGTCGAGTTCTTTTTTGAACTCAACTTCTAGCTTGTTAATATACTGGATAACTCGATTTTTTAAATGACCATGTTCTTCTGTTATTGCTTCCCTTTGGTCTTTGATATGTGTTATATTTGACTGTCTGTCTTCCCTTACCACTTTGAAATTGTCTAACGTATCAGTAAGGCTTTTCTCAAGGTTTACAAATTCGTCAGACGTCTTTACTTCATTGAGTAACTCTTTCAAGGTAAGTACTTCATCACATTCCATATGCTGTTTTAAACATTTTGTGCATATCGGGAGTTCATGCTTTACACAATAAAGTCGGAACTTTTCTTTGTGATAAAGACAGAATTGCTGGATGTCGGTTACGAAGGTAGGTAATGATTTGTACTCGGAAATATCAATGGTTTGTGATTTGTTGTTGCTTGTAATAAATTATGATAATCTTTACAATCAAGGCACAGATCTTGTTCACACTGTACACACCAGTGCGTTGATGGTGTAGTTAAATGCCGGATATCACATACACTACAAGTTGTCGCATTGTTATCCATTGTCTACCTTTGTCTATCTTTGTTTAATTGTGCTCCTGTAAAGGTCATTGCCAAATCATTTTATTTACATAAAACATTGTTTTGTGTTTAAATGGTCTAAATAGAAAAATAAATGTCTATTGATTAATTTGCCCATTCTTTATTTATTTATATTTTATTTTTGGGGAGGGGGGTAAAATATCTCTTACCGTGTAAAGGAATGTAAGAAACCTTGAATTTTAAATGTTAAGGTCTGATAGTCCCTGATGAAGATTTACTTAGAAAAACGCTTCGACTGCAGTAAAGTGCTATTGGCAATTTTTATCACTAAGTCGATGCTTCTGTTGTTAGTTCTTAAAGGTTTTTATCGGCCCAAGAGCCACTTTGTTAAGGATGTACTTTAAAAAAAAGCTTAAGGAATGTTTGTCAGATGTTCGGACTTCTAGGTTTTTTTTTCTACGATGCAGCAGAACATTAATTTTTCTTTACATATTGTTACGATTTAGTGATCGTATCATTAAATTAATGGTTCTCGTGTTGTCCATAATCTATAGTAGTAATTTTACAAGTTAACTGTTTTGTTTACGTTTTCGCATTGCTATTTTTACCATGGAATGTCACCTTGTACTGAATATTCATGGTTTTTATAATAAATGATGTGGTAATGGGTTTACCTTATTTTCTTCATGGAATAACTTATGTTGTAGCCGTAATTATCTAAATCCCAGAATTACCATAGTTTATTTACTAGATGAGCCATATGTAATTGTGTATTGGCGGTCTATTACACGAGTAATACACGGCATTATCTGCAAAAAAGTAAAATCACAAAAATACTGACCTCAGAGGAAAATCAATTCAAAAAGTCCATAATCAAATGGCAAAATCAAATAACAAAACGCATCAAAAACGAATAGACAAGAACTGTCATATTCCTGACTTGGTACAGGCATTTTCAAATGTAGAAAATGGTGGATTAAACCTGGTTCTATAGCGCTAACCCTCTCTCTTTAATAACAGTCTCATCAAATTCCGTTATATTTACATGATGCGTTTAATAAAAAGTCACAATTAATAAAATAGTCAAGTTATTGGTACATCAGTCATCAAGAGCACACACAAACTTAACTTAGCCATTATATTTCATAAACTGATAGAAGTAAAATGTCTGAACCACAGTCAATCCTCAGAGTCAATCATTAGTCTGGTACGCAGGTTTTAATTGTTTTAAGAAAAAACTTAAACCTTGTAACACATGGCTTTCGTGTGTTTTGAAAAAGTCAACATTCGACCTACGGGAAAGTCCCGTCAACCGTCTATCTACTAAGTCAACCTTCTATCGATACGATAATGTGAAAGAGGTTATTTTATACATTCAGCAATTGAAGGTTGAAAAGTTCAACCTTCTTCAACCTTCTACCAAATCAACATACGCAAACAATCAACCTTGTTTAAATGTTAAGTCAACCTTCCTGAATTATAAATAATTACGGCATGTTGTTTATAAATATGAATGTATGCTTTTATGATGATGAATTGTAAATATTTGATTA
The DNA here is from genome assembly GCF_036588685.1 of Mytilus trossulus. Taxonomy (NCBI): domain Eukaryota; kingdom Metazoa; phylum Mollusca; class Bivalvia; order Mytilida; family Mytilidae; genus Mytilus; species Mytilus trossulus. The sequence goes on along the minus strand of NC_086381.1, from coordinate 63,689,870 downwards.
TATAGATGTTACATAAAGTCCGAAATTTACACCTGACTTAGTTATTATTTTAACCATATACTAACTCAAAGGATGCATGCAAATTATGTTCTTCAATTCAACCTACAACTCGGTTTAAGGGGGCGAAATCGTTACATTGGTTAGAAGTATGATTCTATAAACTTTGAAATCTGTGGTTGAAATAAATATTTTTTGAATAATACTACAGAAGCTTAAGTATGTTTACTTGATGTTTTTTCTCTCTTGATTTTTTTTCTTCAAATATGTACAATGAAACATTCACCAGACAGTACCTGGTGTCACAAACAGACAGTTACGTATAGTCAGTTACTAACAAATAGAAATTCAGTGTACGTTCAGATACTAGTATGTTTATAATTAATATAAAATTTCTGCATGGTTATCTGTGACTTTGATAACGGGATTGTCCAATATAAAATATTTTTCTAATAAAAAATGTTCTTTTCTCTTATTTAAAAGATAAAAATAGTGAGGTTAAACTATATCACTAAATTTTTATAATTAGAATTAACAAAATTTTAGTACATTATGGATGATTCTAAGGAAATGGTTATAGCTATAAATCATTCTTTCCAAGAGGAAAATGATGGAGGAATAACCATTCCTTTAAATGAATAGAAGGTTGATAGCGTTGACTATGCAGAGCAGACAATAAGCCATGCCAAATAAAAGAACAAAATGTATTTGTAAATGAATTAAGAAACATTAAAAGTTTATTTCATGAGCAATTAGGGGAGATAACCAATGATTTCTCTAATTGTCAAAAAGAAGTTATCTGTGCTGTAAATCAGATAAAGAGAGATTTTGAAGATGATATTTCTTCTATTAAAGGTTGTATTAACCAAATTGAAGATAATATACATGAAAACTAGCAAAATATTTCTACCATTTATAAAATGATGGAACAAAATAAAGATTTGGTAAATCATAGTAATCACATGAGTGACATGGTAAACACTGAAAAAATATCTAAATTGATATTAGGTGTTGGGCAAGAAGTTCCTGATGCACCTAATCAGACAAATCAACATACAGAAAAACAACAACAAAACACAGATGATATTAATTCAATAAAGACAAAATGTATAATATAAGTCAAAGGATTGAGGATTGGGGAGCAAGAGCTCTGTTAGATGAACAAGATACAGAATCTAGGAAAGATTATTATAGTTTGGTAAAAGTTTTGGGCAATATATATGGTTCAGCTGTGAAATCAGAACTTAAGGGCGAAACTCTCGACCCGTATAAGAGATAAAGAAGAAAGTTAACCTGAGATGGCCCAGTCAATTAAGAAATTAACTAGGCATGCTCATTCAAGTGCCCCGTTCACAATAACTAGTGGATTAGCACAAACACATTTCATAGATGCTTTATCAGATGCTGATCTGAGACTGAGACTTAGAAAATTTAACCCTCAATCTATCATGAAGCAGAATCACTAGCTGTTAGGCTAGAGACATTGAAGTTAGCAGTGAGATGCATGGTTAGACCGGTAGATTCAGTTCAAACTGATACTAAATTTAATGCAGAATTGAATAATGACCAGGGGGAGGATTTAAAATCATTAAAAAATGAATTATGTGATTTTAATAGAGAACTGGTCTCATTAACCAGAGATATAAAAAGTATTTTCCAAACTAGAATGGGAAAAGCAAAGGAGGAGGTAACAAACAGAGGAATGATCAAAATGGTCAAAGAGAATATAATAACCAGAATAAGAATTTTAACCTGAGAATTAATAATTTTGTCCAGAATAGACAAAATCAGATTAATCATTATCAACAGGGAAAATAAAATCATCATAGATACCAGGACTAAATTTTGTATATACACCAGACGCGCATTTCGTCTACAAAAGACTCATCAGTGACGCTCGAATCCAAAAAAGTTAAAAAGGCCAAATAAAGTACGAAGTTGACGAGCATTGAGGACCAAAATTCCTAAAAGTTTTGCCAAATCCTGCTAAGATATATAATATATGCCTGAGGTAGAAAAGCCTTAGTATTTCAAAAATTTAGAATTTTGTAGCAGTTAGTTTATAAATATAACCATATCAATGATAATTCATGTCAGCATAAAAAGTGCTGATTACTGAGCTGCTGATACCCTCGGGAAAATAAATCACCACCAGCAGTGGCATCGACCCAGTGGTTGTAAAACCAGTTGAGATCGTACTCAGGAGTCGGAGCCAGTCCTAGTCAGAATGGCCCAAGTCGATAAAGATAAATGAATCTTAAGGAAATAATGAGGGACTATTTGTCAGAGCTAAAATTAATGATATATGTTTAGTCTTTCCTGTGGATACAGGAGCAAATGTTATTATTTTTAAGTAAGATATAAATCCCCCATTACTTCCAAAAATGAATCTTGTGAATATTGATTTAATTACTGCTACTGGTGATTGTGCACCATTTATAGGACAAGTTGTCCTGGGGATCATATTTATAACCACAATGTTTTAGTGGCTGCTTTTTCCAATGAAGGAATCACTGGCATGGATTTTCTTGTGACTCATGACTGTGATGATTTGTTTTGTCAAAATCAGTTGAAAATTAAAAAAAGGACAAATAATTCAATGTTTTCATTATGCAAGTAGTGCTAAATCTTGTTATAGAGTTGCTATACAAGAAACAGTAAATGTGCCTCCTTACTCAGGAATGATTGTTTCTGGGAATTATGTTAACCTATTTTTAGAGGTTTAGCTGGTTTGACGAACCCTAATGAGAAATGAATGCAAAAAAGTGATTTGTTGGTTGTAAAATCAATTGTACATCCAGAGATGTATAAAATTCCTTTGAGGATAATAAATATAAATAAAGAGCTCTGCACTTTATATAAGGGAATAACTATTGCTACCTGTAATAAAGTAAATGAAGAAGGTATTCAAACTTCTGAGTTTGTTAAAAGTCTGGCTGGTGGCCATGCAATAAACAAAGGGAGAACATTTCCTGATTATTCACATGAAGTATTTGAGTCCAGTTAAGTTAATCTTGATACGGATCAAAGTGAAAAATTTAAAGACCTTTTAATAGAATATAGTAATATATTCTCCAAGTCCTCTGAGGACATCGATATGACTAATTTTGTTGAACATACCATAAATACTGGAAATCATCACCCAGTACGTCAGCGACCCAGACGAACACCCCTAGCTAGAATGAACGATGCTGAAGCTGAAATTCAGAAAATGGTTAAGCAAGATATCATTGAACCCTCTACAAGTCTTTGGAACTATAATATTGTCCTTGTGAAGATGTCAGATGGTAGTTGGCGATTCTGTATTGATTTTCGCTCCGTAAATTTATAAGTTTTTCGCCCATCCTACCCGTTACTTCGTATACTAGTAGATGACACTATATATTTCTTGTCAGGCTCCAAGTTCTCCTTAACCGTCGATTTGAAGTCACAATATAATCAGATTCCATTACCCAAAAAAGATAGACCAGAAACAGCGTTTTCCTTTCCAAGGGGTGGTCTCTGGCAGTTCAAAAGGAGGTCAATGGGTCTATTGATAGCGCTCCTGTTTTTGACAGATTAACGGAAAAAGGTTTAACAGGTTTGATCTGGAAAGTTTGTCTAGTTTTTCAAGATGATATTATTATTTTCTCAAAATCTGTATTTCAAAGATTAACAGCATCCAATTAAAAGCTGAATCCCAAGAAATGTAACTTTTTAAAGACAGAAGTTAATTGTTTAGGTCACATTGTTCGCGAAAGTGGAGTACCTACTGACACAAATAAAATCTTTTTCTAGGATTAACATCATATTATAGAATTTTTTTCTGAAATATGCTGATTAAGCTAAACCTTTACATATGGTTACTGAGAATAACCAGAAATGTGTCTGGACAGACGATTGTCAACAGTTCTTTGAGGAATTATAGAGTACCTTAACTAGTGCACCTTTTTTAGACTACCCTACACGGGGGGATTTATTTATTTTGGATACCAACGCAAGTAATGTTATTATGGGAGCTGTGCTATCCAAACTCAAGGATGGAGTAGAATGCAATTTGTTACTTTATTAAAACTTTCAGTAGATCTGAGAGAAAATATTGTGTTACCAGAAGAGCGCTAGTAGCTGAAGAAGCCTCTATTAAACATTTTCATCAATTTTTATATGGTAAATACTTCAAGGTTAGAAGTGACTATGGTGTATTAAGTTAGTTGTTTAATTTCAAAAATTCAGAAGGTCAGTTAGCTCGTTGGTTCGAGGTCCTGGCATTATATGCATGATTTTAAAATTGAGCACACAGCTGTGAAGTCCTATAATAATGCAGATGCCATAACTCGACGAATATAGAATGTTCTCACTAGGCTAGAGCAGAAATAAAATATGAATTGGTTCCAACTCATAAGAACAGTTTAACGGGATAAAATTGTAATGATAATGTCACTGTTCGTGAATTTTGCAGAAATGTTCAAGATGTTAGTGTCTAACAGTCATTTACAAACACAAGTATCAGCTGTATAAATGAAGATAGGAAACCAAACATGACAAATGACGAAACGTGCCACATGGTAAAAAGTCATGTCATTCATAATAGATTTGAAAATATGGGTCCAGATGAAATCCTTGATGTAATCCCTGTTCAGTCTAAGATAGTAAGAGTTTGTACCAGATCTAAGGATTATGAAAGCAGTTAAAAAGAGAAGGACGACCCAGTTAAAGAGATACATTTTGAAAATGTTTCACAATCTTATTTATATAATGATGTAAACAGTACAATTGTTCAATGGAAAATATATGAAGTTAAACCCATATTGGCAGATGTATCCCATATGAGTCCTGAAGTTAAATTTTATTGGTCAAGGTTAAAAAATCTTAAATTCTTGTCAATAGAAAGTGGGAAAGCTATAATGGAAAACATTAGGATTTACATATTGTTCTTCATGCTATTTTTAAAAGTTTCGTGTTGAACTAACTAAGTTCATAACACAGTGACCGGTGGTCAAAGACTCTATCAAAAATTAAACAGAGAATTGTTTGGTATAAATAAAGGCAACAGTAGTATACCGCTGTTCAAAATTCGTAAATCTATGGACAAAAAACAAATTTGGGGTAATAAACTAAAACTGAGGGAAACGCATCAAATATAAAAGGAGAACAACGACACAACATTAAAATGTAACACACACAGAAATGGATTAAGCATTAGACAAAATCCCAGATTATGCTCGGATTTTAAAAAAAAAAGGGTTATAGAATAAAATGAGACAGGATGTTAAATTTTGGTGTACCAAATGTGTACGTTGTGCTTCTAAGAAAGCACCTTTTTAAAAACCCTGTATCTTGTGCTCCTTTTGGAAAGAATGGCTATTGATATTCTAGGACCTTTACCATGTAGTGTGAATAACATTCGCTATCTAATGGTAGTTCAGGATTATTTTTTCCAAATGAACGGTAGCTTTACCAATTCCAGATACTGAAGCGGTTACAGTAGCTACGAACTTTGGGGAAGAATAGTTACCATTTTTGGGGTGCCTCTTTCAATTCACTTAGACCAAGGCTCTAATTTTGAATCTCATGTGTTTAAAGAGATGTGTGTTTTTGGGGCATCCATAAAACCCGTACAACACAATTCCGACCAAAATCGGATGGTATGGTTAAAAAGTCAAATTCAACTATTGAGACGATGTAATCTACTTTTGTAAGCAAACACCAAAGAGATTGGGACGAATATATGCTTTTATAAATGTTGGCCTATCGGTCATTAGAACATCAGTTTGGGTACATCTCCATGTTCCATGTTATTTGGAAGAAAAGTGAATCTTCCAGTAGATTGTATTCGGAGTAGACCAGAGACTGAGAAGTCACCTGTATATTTAAGAACTGTTTATGCATATGAATTATCCCATAAGTTGGAGATAATTCATCAATTTGCACGAAATAGAATAAAACTGTCATGCGACATGATCAGATGATGAAAAGGCGTTATGATAATGGAATTAAGATGCAAAAATTTGATGCAGAAGATCCACTATGGTTGCACAATCATCATCGTGTTAAAGGATTGTGTCCTAAATTACAAAATAATTGGGAAGGTCCATATATTATTGTGAATAAAATTAATGATGTTATATATAGAATACCGAAAGTTCCAAAGACCAACCTAAGGTGATGCACCAAGACAGATCTAGGAGAAAATGTTCCCATTTGGTTTAATTACAAATGATGGGTGTAAGGGTGAGTAAAACACTAAAACTCCAGATACTAGTATCTATCCAGTATAATACATGTTTTTTTTAATTTATTTATTTTATTAAAATATATTAAAGATTAAATAGCAAGCTTTCAAAGGAAATGTTCCTTTTTATAATAGCAGGTTATATTGTATACTTGTGGAATCTGTAATGTCTTCCATTTCGACCAATCTATATGTAAGAGGCATATGAAAGCGGGTTCGGTTGGAGGTGTGAATAGTGCAGGATCCTGGTGAGTCTTAGAGCAGCTTATACGAAGTGTAAAGGGGTATTGAAGTTAATCAACAGGACCATCATGACTTGTACTAAGGAGGGGGAGGATCAGTTCCTTCTGTTCCAAATGCTGAGAGAAGAAGAAGAAGAAGATATTAGATCTTCAGCAGCTGAGCTTGATGTAGGAATGAACATCGAGGTGGATTTTATTATGATGATTTCTATTATAGGATCAGTGGTGAACATTGGGGGGGGGGATGTCATATATAGATTTGTGTTATTTAAATATTTCTGTTATGCATAATGATGATAAGTATTCTTAATGCCGTTACAGTACTACCTAAGAAAAGCCTAATGATGTATTTATGATTGAGAAGTAATTTATCCTTTTCTTTTCTCAGGTTTTACTGTCCAGTATTGGTTAATTTATTCACATATAGTAGAATGACTTGTTTAATTATGGATTTTTATATCCATTGATAGTTCTATTTTAATATGTCATTTTTTGACAAAATCTGTTGTTGTCTTTTTGGATTTGTTTTTTTTTCAAATTTTAAGCCAACAAATTAATAAGTTGAATAATTTAATTGATGAATATATAGTTTCTTTGCATTCGAAGACAAACATCTAGTGATTAGGGGGCTGTGTGTCGATTAAGTGATAGTATCATCAAATTAATGCTACTCGTGTTGTCCATAATCTATAGTAGTAATTTTAGGAGTCAACTGTTTTGTTTACCTTTTCGCAACGCTATTTAATCGATGATATGTCACCTCGTACAGAATAGTCACGGTTGGTTAACAGGTAGTTTTATTATAAATGATGTGGAAATGTAATAACTTATGTTTAAGCCGTAATCATCTAAATCCCATCATTACTATAGTTTATTTACTAGATGAGCCGTATTTAATTGTGTATTGGCGGTCTATGACACGCGATTGCTTGTGAACATAAAACCTTTTGATTGGTTGATCCCTTGACCGGAAATTTATAAATTCTCATCGTCTACAAGAGCAGAGACACAAACTTAACCTATCCATTATATTTCGTAAACTGATATAAGTAAACTGTCTGAACCACAGTCAACCATCAGACTGGTACGCAGGTTTTAATTGTTTTAAGAAAAACTTCGAGCATATGGCTTTGCTAAAGTCAACCTTCGACCTACGGGGAAGTCCTGTCAACCGTCGTTCTACTTAGTCTACCTTCTATCGATACGATAACATGAAAGAGGTTTTCTGGAAATCTACTTTCATTTTAAGAAATAAGATATATGAATATTTTATTAGACCAACCCTCATAAGTATTTTATACTTTCTGCAATAGAAGGTTGTTTGTGTTGTAGGTCTCACCAATACTTCAAGATGAAGAAAAAGAATTAACAAAATCGACATATCCATAAACTTCGGAAATTGACGTTATCGTTTTTAATGAAAATTTAGAAAATTTAGAATATATCTTCGCCGGTACTATTCTTGTAGGTCAACCACTTGTTTAATATTATCAAATATTTATCAAAATAGTTTAAAAACTTACCAAATTGACACTAACATCTTAAAGAAATGGAGGCTAAATGGAATTATAGGCACACACACATACATTCTTTTTAACCTACTTCAAAACAAAATATCACTGCATTGGTCTCAATGTACATATGCTTTAAATGTAACCTAATTTGTTTTTTTATCGTTTTGAAAGGAATTGATCTATGACTTGGAATGTAATAATATTATTGCGTTTATCCATTGTGGTAAACAAATCTTTATATATATAGGTTTGAACGCATATTTATTAAGGTGTATGTTTATACTGTTTATGCTTCAACAGTAAAGCCAATATATCATAAGTTGTTCAATTGTTTCTATAGAAGTCACATTTTTGTTCCAACAATTAGTAGTATGTAAGCGAAAGTATGCCTTGGATAGTATGAAGAAAAGAATCTCTTTGTTCGGAACACAACTCGTTTTATAATGTACTTTTTGATTAACAATTGAACATAGTTTATGAAAACTCATCTTCGGTCATCACCCAAAAGGGCAAAAGTTTTTTTTTTGCGTTGGATCTTAAGCCTCTTTATTTTTTAATGTTACAGTGCTTATACAGTGACCTTTGGGGTATCACATTTGCAAAGACCAAAACAGTTTACCAAATTGCAGTCAGATTTCTACTCCAACTAACTGATCAACTGGTAAAATATTTTAGCAGATTCCTCAAGTGAAATGTTGTTAGTATGAAGTGAGTGCTGCAATATAAAAAGTTATACTTACCATCCAGATCCAGTCAGTTGATACTTTTGTCAATCATTTCTAACACAAATAATATCTTACTATAGTATGAGTCACTGAATAAAATGGTATAATTTTGACATGGAAACTTCTATCATAAATAAGTATTATAAATGAATAGTTCAAAACATTGTTTTGTAGGTGTATATTTAATAGCTTTGTCTTATAAGATGAAGTTATTGTGCAATTGTGATTCGAATAACATTTTGTGTACAAATTACTGATCTATATATAGTCTTAGCCAATAACCAATCAGTTTAATTGAGGTCTGGAGCTGGCATGCCAGTTGACTGCTAGTAGTCTGTTGTTATTTATGTATTATTGTCATTTTATTTATTTTCTTTTGTTACATCTTTTGACATCGGACTCGGACTTCTCATGAAATGGATTTTAATGTGCGTTTTGTTATGTGTTTACTTTTCTACATTGGCTAGAGGTATACGGGAAGGGTTGAGATCTCACAAACATGTTTAACCCCGCAGCATTTTTGCGCCTGTCCCAAGTCAGGATCCTCTGGCCTTTGTTAGTCTTGTATTATTTTAATTTTAGTTTTTTGTGTACAATTTGGAAATTAGTATGTCGTTCATTATCACTGAACTAGTATATATTTGTTTAGGGGTCAGCTGAGGGATGCGTCCGGGTGCCGAAATTCTAGCTACATTGAAGACCAATTGGTGGCCTTCGACTGGTGTCTGCTCTATTGTCGAGTTGTTGTCGCTTTGACACATTCCCCATTTCCTTCCTCAATTTTATTAAACTCATGACTCATCTTCTATCTTCTTATTATGTCTGTCCCGCTGACATAAACACCAAAGGTCCTTTCGTGTACATTATACAGGAGCAGCTAAATATAACGTTTAACAATAACAAAAATGGAATGGACTTAAGTTTTAGGGGGAGGGTTGGGATCACGCTTACATGTTGAACCCCGCCACATTATTTCTGTATGTGCCTGTCCCAAGTCAGGAGCCTGTAAATTCAGTTGTTGTCGTTTGTTTATGTGTTACATATTTGTTTTTCGTTCATTTTTTTTAAATTTATAAGGCCGTTAGTTTCTCGTTTGAATTGTTTTACATTGTCTTATCGGGGCCTGTTATAGCTGACTATGCGGTATGGGCTTTGTTCATTGTTGACGGCCGTACGGTGATCTATATTTGTTAATGTCTGTGTCATTGGCAATCATACCACATCTTTTCTTTTTTTATATTAAGTTTTGTATTTCATTAAACCATTTGTGTCTGTGAATTGCTGTGTTTCTGTCTGGTACATCAGGCGTTCTTTATGTCATGTCATAATTTAACTTCTAAATTCGTTGTTGAAAAGCATTTCGGCGACTACCAAGATATAAACCAGCATTTCAAATTCGTTTCCCACACAAGGATGTCTTTGTTGAATTGTCATTCTTTAGACGTACACGCATATCCCTTATTATTCGCATAATTGAGAAAACAAATAATAACTAGTGTATAAAATTTTATTAGATAAAAGTTGCTATCATATATGAACAACATATTCTGTTGAATAGGAGATAAAAACCATTATAAATATGAATATCATTATTTGAGTTATAAACTTTTGATATGAGTATACTCACAACTTTTCAATACGGACAATTTGTCAGCATATGAAAAGTAAACAACAAAATACAGTACTCCAATGATAATTCAAATGGCATAATCAAAAGCTCAAACAAACGAAAACAATTGTCATAATACTGACTTGGTGGATAAAACATTGTTTTATAGCTAGCTTAATCTCTCACTTTGATTACAGTTGCATAAAATTTCATTATATTGACAACAATATATGAATAAAATAAACAGACAAAAGGTAAAAATATAATTATAAGGAGACAACATTGTGTTATTATCATCTCAATAACTATTAAAACAAACAAATGTGTGAACAAAGAAAAGTGCTTGAAGACATTTCACATAGGCAAATACAAAAACATTAATACAACAAATCACTACAGCACAATTTCTAAAAAAAATGAGGAATTTACCTTTAACAGGAACGCTGAAACCGGAATATCGGAAACCCAAAAATGTAAGTATACGGGAGTTGAAACCTAAGTTTATGTATAGGTGCAAATTATAAACAGCAAATTTTTGATTTTTTTTGCATACATCATGTAAGTACCGATGTACTGACTACTAAGCTGATCATACCCTCGGGGACTAATAGTCCACCAGCAGAGGTATCGACCCACTGCTGTAAAACATAAGACAATGTAAACTTTATGCGTCCGAACATGTATTTGTGGTCCTTATTTTTGAACTTTTATTATGTTATTTTTTATTGCACATGAAAAATGTGGTATTATATTGTAACTACAGCTGATATATTTTTTTGTAAAATGAACTAACAAAAACTAACACATATATATTTACATAATCTATTGCTAACATTAGCGAGGCCGGGATAAGGTACCGGTATTCGATGTTTTCATTACTAACAAATGAACAGATTTCAATAAAAAATGAAAATTTAAAAAAAAAAACTTTATGCGTCCGAGGTCGTTTTCCGGATTACCTTCGTGAGGAACGCTCAAAGCCAAATATTTGAAAGCCGAATATTTCGAAGACCAAAAAAGGTAAAATCTATACACCTTAAAGAAAGTCAACGACAATAATAATAATGATAAAACTAGTAACTTTAACACGACAAAAATCTCCTCGGACGATTTCATTAAAAAATGACGTCATAAATGTATGCAAACTTCAGTTGACTAGTAACTAACAGCTTCTCTCTTTTTTTGTTTAGGAAAATCGCTGTCGGCCTATCAAGACCATCTTCCGTGGTCAGTATTTGATTGCACTGTCTTCCATCAGGAGATATGACCACCACATTACATGAATCCATTCCAGCAACAAAAACATTACCGTTGTTGTCTACGGTAATTCCTTGTGGATAATCTAACACGCCTTCGTCCTTGAACTTCCATATTAATTCTCCACTATATAAACAGCACGTTACTGTGTGTTTATCAGGGTTTGTATAGAAGATCTTGTCAGCATGTGTTGCGACGTATGAAAACCACGGTGTGGCGGTATTAGGGACAGTAGTGACACTGTAGTCTGCACAAGATATCATATGTAAGTCTTTGCCAACTACACAGCAGATCAATGATTTTCCGTCATAACTAATTCCAGAGGGATCGAAATGCAGGTCAATGAACTTTATTACACCTTTCTTGGTCAGATCAACAATACTGACACCATGTACTTTTCTGGATCTACCTGTAGATACAGCAATTGTACAGTCGTCTAAGCACGCTACATCAAACGTATTGTATCGTGCAATAAATGGAATGGTATATTCAACCTCATCTTTGGCATTTATTGCTACTACTCTACCATTGTGTTCATCGAAGTTCGTCAATAGCAATTTTCCTGTTTTCGTAACGCAACAACCACTTGGATATTTACAAGTTGTATCTAGTTTTCGTTTAAATTCAACTTTTAGTGCTTTGGGAACTTTAACTGGTATTTGTGCCTGTCTGTTTTCCCTTCTTTTTAAAGTAAGTTTGGTAAACGGACTGTTAATGACTTCTATTGAACCAAATCTCTCAATAGTTAGAATATCCCGTAACTTAGTATCAATTGAGCTCTCGATGTTTACTTCGTGATTTATACTTGCAATCTGGATATGCTTTTCGTATTCAGTGGTTTTCGCCTGAATTTCCTTCATACGAAGGAATGCCTGCAGATTAGATGCGTACTTTTTCGTGTCTTGAACTTCTGACTTCATCTGAAATATTTTGTTTTCTTTATCTTGAAGTGAAGATACCATCAAACGAAGCGGATCGCAGTGATTCAATTCAATTTGATCAAATTCTTTTATAAACTCTTGTCCTAGTTTCTCCAAATGCTTAATTATCTTCTTTTTCACGTTAGAAATTCGGGCTGTTTTATTCTTCTTTTGTTCTTGTATACTTTTTATATTAGACTCCTTTTCTTTACGAATTTGAATGATGTTATCAAAAAGATCGTCAATGCTCTGCTCTAGATTAACGAAAGACTCTGACGTTTTAATGTCCTTTACTATCTCATCAAGTGAATGTATTTCCCCACATTTCCCATGATCCTTTAGGCACTTGTTGCATATTTGACTCTCGTGCTTAATACAGTAAAGTTGATACTTCTCATTGTGATAGTCGCAATACTGCTTGATGTCGGTTGGTAATAATTGGTAATCTGAGATAGGAATAGCTTTGTGATGTCTTGTTGCCTTAAGAACGTTGTGATGTTCTGTACAGGCAGCACACAATGATTCTTCACACTCTATACACCAGTGAGTAGCTAGTGAGGTTTGGTGTTGAAGATCGCATACCGCGCACATTGATGTACTTGTAGCCATCGACGATGCCACTATTAAAATAAAATTCAAAACTATTTTTATAAATCTACATGTATGATGTGTTTGAAAAAGTATCAATATTTGAACTATACTAAAAAAAAAATTAGCAAGTACATTAATACCTCGGGTGTGTGGTTAAAATTTCATAGTTTGTTAAACGGTCAACATTAACATTTTTGTTTTTGTTTTAGAAAATTAAACTGACCAATATTATTTTAGTCAAGGAGTTTGGTCACCTCAACGGAGCCATCTTTATTCAAAACACTAGTTAACGTCTCCGTTTAAGTTTCCTTTAAAACCGAAAATCAATATTCGCAATAAACACATGTCCATTAGAATAAAAGCGCTACAAAATCAGAAAATGAATGTTAAATAATTAACAGAATAGTTTGAGTAGAAATAGACACAAAAGGAAAAGGTTTAATTCAAAATGTAGCAAACTTTTATTTGATATAAAAACAATAACCAGAGAAAAAAATTGTTAACATATAGCACCGGATTAAGTCGTTGGTGAAATCACCTGACCGCGAGTTATTTTTACCGTTGTGTAACGTACGATGGTCGATGAGCTGCCAAATTCAGTGCTTAGTAACATAACACCGACAAGCTTTACATATTCATGCTAATCTGTCACTCACTGAAAACAATTAGGACATATTTCAACTTTTCCAAAAAAATACTGATAGACAATCTTAATTTGTATTACATTTGTCAGATTTTGCTCTTTCCTGTTTTCAAAGATTTTATAAAGATGAGTATCTAAATTTTGACATGAAATTGTAATGTTTCGATTAGGGATTGTTAAAATTTCCTTATATATGCATGTTTGTTATCTTTAAAACAGAGATCATTTACTAAATTTTCCGGATTTATGATATAAGATGAACAGATTCATTTGTTTTCCCGTAATTGTGTCAGTTTCCTTCTGCAGTAAAGTTTTCTTTTCAATGTTTCAAATGTTTCGAAAAAAGTTCTACTGTAATAAAATAATGCTGCTTCCTCTATCAAAAGAAAAGATACAACATTTAACTTTTTATTGATTTTCTTCTTCACAAAACGACGATGTTCATTATTGTTAGTTTGTTCAATTTCTAGTATATCGCATATGATGTAACCTCATCAAGCTTATACGTTAATACATCACCAGCCCAGTAGTCAGCACCTCGGTGTTGGCATGCATTTCAATAATGTGGTCATTTTATAAATGAATATCAATAATGTGGTCATTTTATAAATGAATATCAATGATGTGGTCATTTTATAAATTTCCTGTTTACAAAATTTTGAATTTTTCGAAAAACTAAGAATTTTCTTATCCCAGGAATAGATTACTTTAACCGTAGCCGTATTTGACACAACCTTTTGGAATTTTGGATCCTCAATGCTTTTAACTTTGTACTTGTTTGGTTTTATAACTATTTTGATTTAACGGTCACTGATGATTCTTATGTAGACGAAACGCGTGTCTGGCGTACAAAATTATAATCCTGACACCTTTGGTAACTATCATAACAATAAGTTTCTCTTTAAATTATATTGATGTTTCAGCCTTTACAGCATATATTGACTGGACTATAAGGCTTTTATTTTTTAAATAAATTTATAAAAATAACGATTTCAATATCTAAGAGGCACTAGCTACGAGACATGATTTTATTTTGTTCAGTCATTATTGAAGGTGAAATAGTGAAGTAGAAATTCGTTTATAGCAGCCAGTTCGGTTCATTTATGTAAAAAAAAAAGCAAACAAATATTGCTGATGAGTTGCTCACTTAGAAGTGATTGATTCGACCTCATGAAATTTGTATTTATTCCACCTAGAGATGGGTTACGCATGAACGCGTGATCCGTTGGTAAACGGGAAAGAATGTCAACATTGAAAATGAAAAAAAGAGTGTACTATTTGATTGACTGATTTGTTCTTCAAAAAATGTTATACAGGTAAAACGATTATTCACATAATCATATTTTAATCGATGATATGAATTCAAACAGACTTTAAAAAATCCAATTGCACGAGCTCTATATCTAAGTTTAATCCATGTTTTGTTCACATCGGGTTATATAACCGCCAGTATTCTGCGTAAGGTCACTATGGTTAACTAGAAGGCGTCTGGACTGAAATACATTAAAAAAAAATACTGATACATAATTTCGAGTGTATGCATCGTAAATTGATTATTTAAGACTTTTTTATTTGGATATACGTTTGAGTATGTTATAAGTCAAAGATGAAAATTCATGAATTCGACAGCTAGTGCCTCTTTGATAAATAACCATCTATCCTTCTACTGCAGCGTATGCCCGTAATTAATGCATTTAATTCCTACTTTTTGATAATATGGTATTGGGAATCAACACGATAAATCACGAAATAGATAGAACTGAAAGACAATAACTATGTTCAGAAAAGGGTGAAAATTGATAGTATGCCGAATTAACGAGGGCCGGACGAAAGATACCAGAAGGACAGTCAAACTCGTAAACTGATTAAAATGTGCGTGTTTAAAATTGAAAAAAATAAGTCAGTCAAAAAGAAGTAAGAGTTAATTATCCCTCTACCTAAACATATGCTGTCTGTCATACAAAATAGTCAAATGATTGTCCCTAAATACAAAGCATTAACATTAAAAGTGAAAGAAATCTCACAAACCTTCTTAGTAAACAAGGAAGTTAAGCTGTTGTGAATATCTATCTGACTGACAATCATACCACATTTCCCTATTGTTGTAAGGAAGTTAGTCTGTAGTGGATGTTTATCTGAATGGCAAGCATACCACATCTTCTTCCTATTTTCATGGAAGATGGTCTGTAAAAAGAGCACAGTGACTGTGCTGTGATTAACCAATCACAGTTTCCATTGAAAAGCAGATTATTGACAATGTAATTATTCATAACATTATAAAAAATAAACAACAAATGAAAAATATCAAAATGGGTCATTAGAATACATATGGTATTGATTGTATACAAGCGGTCACATTATTATGACTATAGATGTGCCAGTCCTTAATCAGTTAGAATTTGAGGCCATCTATCTAGATTTAAAAGAACAATTAAATATGTTATCCTCATAATTCATATTTGGGTTTTATCTATACATACATTTTGATTTTTATTAGTTCTGATGTCAATTTTAATAATTTTATTACCACATCTTTCATAAGCCTATATATCACAACTTGTATTTTCTGAAGACAGCTCGATACAATTTTTATATTCATAAATCAAATCTTTAAAATTTTTGTTTTCAACTGGACAGTCGAATAAAAAATACCCTTCATCTTCTACCGTATCTTGACATAAGTTGCATATAATGTATATAGTTATTATATATAGTTACATGTTTCTGTCACTCTCAAAATTGTCTACGATTCTACGAGTCTACGATTAATATAAAAATAAGAAGATTTGGTATGGTTGCTAATTAGACAATCATCGACCAGATTTAAAATGTAGCACTTATAAGCCACTATATGACCTTCGACTCGAGAAAACCAATATCGAATAATCGACTGTAAAAGGCCCTGACATAAAAAATATGAAACGAGTGGAACGAGAAAATAAACAACATAATTTATAACAAAACAATATATAAATTACAAATACCACAGACACGAACCAAGGACAACCATTGTACTACAGGCTACTGATTTGAATCAAGCATATAATGAATGAGAAGATCCAAGACATCTTTGTTAAGTTAGAATGAAGTTCATAGTTATAAGAATATGTGGTATGGGTGCAAATGAGACAACTTTCTCATCCAAGTCCAAATTTGTAAAGTAAACATTTAAATGTCAAAGTACAGTTTTCAACAGGTTTCATTTATTTTAGTTTTGTTGTATGTTTCTAACTTATTGCCTGCTTCACTGTTGTTTTAATAACATTATTTAGTCATTCATATATATCAAAGATTTGTACAATTTTTAAACAATGCTTTATTCTATCTCTAGTAAGAATGTGTAGCAATAAAACGATCATACGGTTTTAATTTTCTTATTTCGAAAGTTTTATGAAGAGTTCAGCAAGATTAAGTATATCTTCAAAAGAAGAAATTTCGTATTATAAGATTATATAGCTATTATCAGTTAAGTAGACTATTTAAAAACATTGTTAGAAAAATACATCTCTCACTTTTTGTATCTTTTAAATCTGAGAAAAGAGCATTTGTTATTAGAAAAATGTTTTATATCAGACAATCCTTTTATCAAAGTAAATGATAATCGTGCAGGAATATTGTTAAAATTCCAAACTTTACTAGTTGATATGTTAAAGAATAAACATATTTTAATTTTCTCCTTGTAACTGTTAATTTGTGACACTTGGTACTGTATTGGGAAATTTTAAGGTTAATATTTCAATAAAATTTCATCACAAGAAAAAAAGGTAGTAGAACTACTGTCTATAAAAAAAGAAGATGTGGTATGATTGCCAATGAGACAACTATCCACAAAAGACCAAAATGACACAAACATTAACAACTATAGGTCATCGTACGGCCTTCAACAATGAGCAAAGCCCATACCGCATAGTCAGCTATAAAAGGCCCCGATAAGACAATGTAAAACAATTCAAACGAGAAAACTAACGGCCTTATTTAAGTAAAAAATTGAACGAAAAACAAATATGTAACACATAAACAAACAACCCACTGAATTACAGGCTCCTGACTTGGGACAGACACATACATAAATAATGTGGCGGGGTTAAACATGTTAGCAGGATCCCAACCCTCCCCTTAACCTGGGACAGTGATATAACAGTACAACAAAAGAACGAACTATAAAAATCAGTTGAAAAGGGCAACAGTCAGTCAACACTGAAGTTGTGAATTCGAATCCTCGTCGCAGGTGCTATCGATTCATCTTAATTGACTAGGAATGTCGGTATTTTACCGAAGGTCAGTAGTTCTGTACTGGCATGAGATTTCTGCCACCAATTAAAACTTATCGCCATGAAATAGGACAATAGTGCTGAACGTGGCGTTAAACCACTAACAATAAATTGATCAAATCAACCAAACCAAACTTTGTTATAAATATGATAGGATTAAATAAAGGTTTCAATAAATTCGAATACTTGGTTGATAATATACTAGTTAATAGTGTAAATAGTTTACTTTTATTGATATTTGATAATTTGACTAAAGACACTGTCAAAAGGTACCATCATGGTGAATAAAATACCATTAGTACGAAACAACGGAAAATCATCGTCCTTGGTTTGCAACTGAACAATAAGGAACAAAAAAATATCAGAGTGAAATACTTGTATAATTCGGAGAAAACGTCACTTGCAAAAACAGGAAACAACCTATCAAATCGGCTTAACCAATAAACGGATACTGACTCTCCTTGGACATTGTTAAGACGTAGAAGAAAGAAAAAACATTTAATTAACAGGAAGTATATTAAGTCTGTTTAAAGTATATAAACAAGTATAATATGAAACAATGTCCGTACCATGTCAAGAATATGACAGTTGTTTTCCGTTTATTTGATGTGATTGAGCTTTTGATTTTGCCATTTGATTAGGGACTTTCCGTTTTGAATTTTTCAGGGAGTTCAGTATTTTTCGTGATTTTTACTTTTTAAATGGCGTTGGCCGACTTATGAATCTAATATGCCATTGGTATCTTTCGACTCTCCCTTTTAACATGAATACAGATATTCGTAGTTGGTCCCGACTTTAAATAAATCGTATTCCTCGAAAAGTTCCGGTACCACGTCAGTTGTATTTCAATCGTTCTGCTAATTAAGGTGGTACCCAACACCTTAGCTAAAATTTATTTGGCTCGTTTAATTTTCTTAAAATTTTGACAAAGTATTTACTTTGACCCTTTCACAAATATATAAAAATTTCAAAAAAATTGAACCAACCGTTAAAGCAGAAAAATTACACTGGTTATATAGTAGTTTGACAAACACCAAATTTGATCATTGAGAACCTTAATATTCCTTTTACAACACAACGTAATTAGCTGACTTTACAGAGTTATCTCCCTGTAGTGTTAGGTATCACCTTAATACCGTTTTGTAATATCAGTTTTTATGGACCTCCCCTTTTTCAGTATACCTTAGATCGCGATATTTGTGTTACATATTTTTTCTTCTATTTTCTAATTTATTACACCGACAGGAATTTAAAAAAACCAACATTATTCCACACAATGTTGATGCATTGAATAGTTTAAATAGTATCTAAATCAATTAAAACTACTTTGATAAAATGATGATGTATTCCAATATTGGCTTAGTATAGTTATCTACTTCTGTTTATTATCTTCTAATAAATTACTACAGTACCCGAGAGGAGAAAGGTTATTCATCTAGAATTTTTTTGTTTTATTCATCGGAACCACAAACTGTATTAACACGTTAATCAACCGATACAATTATTGACAATTATTTGTTTTTAAATTGGTCTGATAATGAAAAGTATCAAATTATTCCATTCTAAGTATGTTGGCGTTTGTTTATGTTGCACTATGATGTTCCTGTTGTTCCTTTGTTTTCAACTTTTAGTTGATGTGTTTCGATAGGTCTTGGTTTATAACTCGAATTTGCTTTCACTTAATTGATTTATGACTTTTTAACACCGGTATAGTAATGTTGCCCTTATTTATATACCAATTACTTTAAAAAAAAATGTGGCTAATTTATTCGACTTGTTATAGGTATCTAATGCATAGATATGCATCACTTGAAACAGGTTTTAATGTTACAGATATCTGCTTTAAAAAAGTTGTTTTAACAGTTAATTTTGTTATCTTGTAAACCTTTTGATACAGTTAATGACTAGTATTATATCATTACTTAGTAACTTTGAAAACACACAAAAGTCATGTATTCAGCAAACATTATTCAGTATACTCACCTGATGAATGATCATGAATGATAATTGTAAGTTTCCTACAGAAGGCAATAGGAAAGAACTTACTTTTAAGTAAGTATTTTAAATAAAAGATGCAAGTCAATAGCCATGATAGATTTTACAATAAAATAGAGAATAGAAATGGGGAATGTGTCAAAGCGACAACAACCCGACCATAAAGGAGACAACAACCGAAGGCCACCAATCGATCTACAATGTAGCAAGAAACTCCCGCGCCCGGAGGCGTCCTTCAGCTGGCCTCGAAACAAATATGTGTACTAGTTCAGTGATAATGGTTGTCACACTAAACTCAGAATTATACACAAGAAATTAAAATTAAAAATCATACAAATAAAGACCATGCAGAGGCTCCTGGCTTGGAACGGGCGCACAATTGCGGTGGTGTTTAACATGACTTTTTGTTTTTGAGATCTCAACCCTATACCTCTAGGTAATGTGTAAAAACAAAACAAACGCACAATAATACGCACAGTAAAAAAGTCCGAGTCCGATGTCAGAATATGAAACAAAAGAAAATCAACAAAATGACAATAATACATAAATAACAACAAACTACTAGCAGTTACTGACATGCCAGCTCCAGACTTCAATGAAACTGATTGAAAAATTATGTCTTCATTATATGAATATCAGACACAATCCCTCCTGTTATGGGTTTAGTATTATACCATCATGAAATATGTGAGAAGAACATAACCCGTGTCATGCAGAATCCTTGATATACCATCCTATTTTCATTTAAGGATGTACTTAGATGAGGTTTTGGAAAAAGTGTCAAATGTTCGAACTCCTTCTTGCTTTTCCATACGATAAAAAAAAATAACCATCCCTTCTGTTAGGGATTTAGTATTATACTATCATGAAATATATAAGAAGAACATAACCCGTGTCATGCAGAATCCTTAATATATCATCCTATTAAAATTTTCAAAAAACAATAATTTAACGCACAGTTTTACATCAGCTATAATCAAGGTCAAATATGTTGAAGAAAAGTTTCAACAATTTCAAAGTTATTTATGATTGAAAAGGCCTATGAAAACCATTTTTTTCTCTGGCTTATATATAGTATGCATAATTTGCATTCGAGAGCTTGTGTTAATTTTTGCATGTTAAAAAAGATGGAAAATTGTATACTTCAAAAGGCATTGTTCATGAAAAATAAGATGAACCAGTTATCTTCTTTGTTATATTGAGAAAATGTATTATTTTACTATACAACGTCACACTACTGTAGAACAGGGTGGACTGCACAAAACAAATTGACATGCAAACACATTATGCCATACTAAGCCTTGAAGCAATAAACTTGTCTGACACTTAGTGATCACTGTCCTCTAAAAGGAGAAAAAAAAGCATTATGACATCTTTTTTATTGATTCTAAGTATTCATATATTCAATAAATTTTAAATGTATATTCTGCCTCATATCAAGTAAATGTATGGCAATTTATTTATGTTATTTCGTACTGTCTCAAATGTTCGATAGTTTATTTTTTCAAAAATCTTCATATCACAAATGTCTGCAGTGTACTATTTTACTCGAGTTTTTTAGAATTGTAATTGCTTATAAAAAAATATATAATTAGGAAGAGTCGTCTCAAAAAGCTTTATAATACATTTGGAAAATTGCGCGGATAACGTTCAGATTAAAATGAGCACTTTAATTCACACTATTACATGACCCATCTTAGATTAAACAAACAAATACATTTCCTAGTATGTTCGGTTTTTTTATAAATCCTAATAACACAAATAACTGCAGTGTACTATTCCATGCGAGTTTTTAGAATTGTAATTGCTATTGAAAATCTTGACAAATTTGTAACGTATAAGTTATTCCGTGACGTACTTGTAACAAAAAAGTTTTTCCGTGACATACTTTTAACTCAGGAGTAGTTCCGTAACATTTATGCAACGTAGAATTTTTTCCGTGACATACTTGTCACGAAGAGGTTCTTCCGTGACATATTTTAAGGTTGATGTACCCTTCTGTAGCCATTTTTGTACGAACTTTTCAAACTTCAACTGTATCAAAACTACAGATATTATAAATAACAGAGATAGGCCATTTTGTACATATTCCAAGGGGAAACTTGATGCAAAGCATTATTTTTTACTGTTTCATTGCGTGTAATAGAAAAAGAGGACTTTGTGGCAAATAAATCAAAAATTTTATAGACAATCCACAGCCTTTATCCTTGTACTGTCATATTTGGCAATTTGATGACTAATAGAAATAGGATTATTGCATGCAGTGCTAGCATTGATTTCTTTAAAACAACTTTATAAATGTAGTTATTGGTTTAAACAAATATAAATATGGCCAAAATCAAGTACACCTTTTAGGGTGCACTCGAATTTAGTGACTCAGCACGAGGTGTTTTGGAATTTACAGGTTGCTTAGAAGTTTTTGTAAAATATAAACACTAGCACATCATGGAAAATCAAGTGAGTAACTTATGTTTCAAATTTTATAACAAAAATCTTTGTATTAAAGGCTGTGGATTTTCTATAAAAATCTTGATTTATTTACCACAAAGTCCTCTTTTCCTATCAAATGCAATGAAACAGTAAAAAAAATAATGCTTTGCATCAAGTTTCCCCTTGGAATATGTACTAAATGGCCTATCTCTATTATTTATTATATCTGTAGTTTTGTTACAATTGAGGTCTATAAAATTCGTACAAAAATGGCTACAGAAGGGTACATAAACCTTAACTAAGAAGTTGTTCAATTCTTATTTCTGTATTCTACAGTGATCTGATTTGTTGCGTCCTTTAATTTTCAGCTCTGTTTTTTTTTAGATTGGTCTCCCGAAAGTGTTCCATGTAGTGGGATAATTAGGCGCCGCTAACATTTTTAATCTCGCAACGTTATAAATGTGCTTGTCTCATGCCAATAGACGGTGATTCAATGAATGTCGTTTATTGCTTTTATTATAACTTTTTTTCGTAATTACTTTGTATATATGAATCTATCTATCTATCTATCTATCTATCTATCTATCTATCTATCTATCTATCTATCTATCTATCTATCTATCTATCTATCTATCTATCTATCTATCTATCTATCTATCTATCTATCTATCTATCTATCTATCTATCTATCTATCTATCTATCTATCTATCTATCTATCTATCTATCTATCTATCTATCTATCTATCTATCTATCTATCTATCTATCTATCTATCTATCTATCTATCTATCTATCTATCTATCTATCTATCTATCTATCTATCTATCTATCTATCTATCTATCTATCTATCTATCTATCTATCTATCTATCTATCTATCTATCTATCTATCTATCTATCTATCTATCTATCTATCTATCTATCTATCTATCTATCTATCTATCTATCTATCTATCTATCTATCTATCTATCTATCTATCTATCTATCTATCTATCTATCTATCTATCTATCTATCTATCTATCTATCTATCTATCTATCTATCTATCTATCTATCTATCTATCTATCTATCTATCTATCTATCTATCTATCTATCTATCTATCTATCTATCTATCTATCTATCTATCTATCTATCTATCTATCTATCTATCTATCTATCTATCTATCTATCTATCTATCTATCTATCTATCTATCTATCTATCTATCTATCTATCTATCTATCTATCTATCTAATCTATCTATCTATCTATCTATCTATCTATCTAATCTATCTATCTATCTATTTATCTATATATCTATCTATCTATCAATCAAGGCACACCTCCTGGAACCCGGAGTACGGTATATATGAAATGTTAGATATATACACTGAATATCTTCCACCAATATTTACAGTTAATCCGTAAAAATTATTTACACTGATAAAAGTTCGTTCACGACTGTACGGTAATCTGTTGTTTTTAGAAATCTACGTCAATTTGGTGTTTTATGATGAGTTAACACGCGAACAGAGGATTAAGTTTTATTTAGTGTGATAGCTCGGCTGATAAGATTAGCTTAAGATGTTTTAAGTTTATATTCACTTATCAGAGCTAGCGCTATTACCATAACTAATATTTGGTAGGATGTATCCAAAGATCCTAAAAGAACCCAATTGTAAAGAATATTAAAAGACATACTTTATTTATTTACAGACAACGTGTTCTGAATCATACATACGCTGGTCAAATTCATAATTGTATGAGAGTCTGGATTTCGGAGGGGGAGGGAGGGGTCGCTATTCATTTCTGTATTCTTTCATTTTTTATACCATTTTTCTTTAGTTTATTCCTGATACTTTTTGTTCATTATTTTCTATTCTGTATAATTAAGGACCCTGTTATTCTTTTTTCTTTTGTACGATTTTCTCTAATTTTCATATTTTTGCCCATTATTCGACATTTTATCCACACCCTCTTGTATTGCTGTATTCTTCTAAGTAACATAATGGATTTTCAACATTAACAATCTATATATCTTTCAATTGCTTTTTTTCTCGGTATGATGTTTCCCAGATGTCCAAGCCAGTATAGTGCTGACATTTTGCGACTGTTTAACATTTTCAAATATTTTTGATATAAAAGATTATGAAAATGGAAATTTTAAAATCAATCCCCAATGGGTTTTGTGTTTTTACAACCTTTTAAAAATAAAAGTCATTTGTTAAAAACGATATGTCATATTGTTATTTTGTTCAATTTCCATCAATCTTTTTCATCAACATTTATAAAACTTTAAAATATTGTAAACCAACCAATTTCAACGTGCGATTTACTTGCAAGACTCGCGATAGAAAAAAAATGCTTGTAAAATCGTTGCGAATATGTAGTACTTAGACATGTTAGATTTGTCCTTATGATTGAAGTAAGTTTATGAATCTCGAAATTAATTCGGTGCGACACTGACTGCTATGAGATAAACGCGAAAATAATCTCAATGGCAGATCCAGGGGGAAGGGGGGTCCGGGATCGGACCCCCCTTTTTTGACGATCAATGCATGGGATCTGTAGTTGGAAACCCCCTTTTTGTCCTAGATTAGGAACCCCCTTTAGAAATGGCTGGATCCGCCCCTGAAGCTGGTTTACAGTATGTAAATTTCAACATATCAAATAATGGGTTTGACTTTGAAACCGTACACGTGCATATCGGACAAATGACAAAAATGAGACAGAACATTTATTTCATGTGTACCATTTTTAGAATTTGTATTGGATACTTGCAATGCTTAGCTTCAGTTCACGCCGTTATTACAGAAACTAAGTATTGCCGATTCAGTAATACCATAATAAAATACATGACATGAAAAAATAACGAAAATAAGTATAATGCTATGGAAGAGATTACCTTCGTACTGTTGTTTTTTCCCTTTCTATCTAGTTATCTATTTATATATTTCAATTTCACATAAGACTTATCTTATTTTAGGGCTTTTTTTCGCTAAAACCGTACTATTTAGTCAAGCAGACCTTTCATGTGTACCACGTGATTAACCAAATGTGAGTTTCAAATGAGTAGATATATGGTTATTATGTAAGCAATCGTTTGTACCGAGTTAATAGTTGGCAGTTAGTTATTACAATACTCAGGTCAGGATATAGATATTCCTATGCTTTTTGGTGTTCATTTCGCTGTCGAGATGATATTTTTTACTCGTGGTCCTGATTGTCTAAATAATTGTTTATCCTATATTTATTATGCTAGAGTTTTATGCCCGGTTTTGGTGTGCGTATATCACGTAGTACATGTATATACCGTCGACTGGTCGGTAATAAATGGTGATGGAAATTGGTGATATATACTAGTCAACAAAAGAAACGATACCCGACTTTGAAATACAATTTATCAAAAAGTATTAAAAATATAAAACAAAATGAGATAAATTATTTTTAAAAGCTTTCATTTGCAATGTATGCACATGTGAAAATCAAAATCAAAATCACTCGGAAAGTTTCTTAATTCCGTGTCAACGATCATAGGGTGCAAATTAGTTTTGCGGAAATTTGAATAAAACGACACATAATTTTCAAAGTACTAAATAAAATTTCAAATTTGTTTAAAAATATTCAATATGCTAATCAAGTTATGTTCATGTTGTATATAATGGGTTGACATTTTTTTTTCTTCAAATTTTTGGAAAAAAAAAGTAATTTTTTGAATCTCAAAAAACGCAATTTTTTTTTTGTTATTTTCGTCTCAAATTAATGCTTAAGGTATAAAAATAACACACAGTAAACTTGGAACATTTCGGATTAGTTTAAAAATTGTTACCGCTTTTTGAATATCACTTTACACATACTGTCAATGGTAAATCAGTTGATAATGTATACATTTTAACGATGTCTCGTGGGGCCGAACTTTGCTTAACAAATAAACGAAGAAACTGTATGATTTTTAAAAACAAATTGATGGCAAACATTGTTTTTACCTTTAAATGAGAGGTTGGCATCATTAGTTGGAACTTCTTTTCTTAAAATTGTCTTTTTATATAACTTTTGTAAAAAAAAAATCGCGAAAAAACGTCACGAAAGCAAAAATGAAATATTTTTTTAAAACGGATCTATATTTCCATAATGATTAAGTATTACTACCTTCAATATTGGTCCAATGAACGGAGAAGTTTACTTAAGAAATAATTCTTTCATGCCATGCTCTATGCTCATTTTAACATGGGTAGGCATTATATTTGTTAATATCTTAATACCGAGCGTTAGCGAGGTATTAAATGTTTACAAATATAATGCCTACCCATGTTAAAATGAGCATAGAGCATGGCATGATAGAATTATTTCGATTCTAATAGGAATATTTTTAACTTTTGTACTTCGAAGCAGATCTATAGTAGACGCTCGAAATGTCGCCATTTTGATTTGACGAACAAAAACGTTATAGAAAAATCAACAGTTTATCAATAAAAAAAGAATAGAAACATTTAACTTACTTTTAGAATGTTTTTAATTTAATTTCCTAGCGAGCAACACGAACAAAAATGTCCATTTTGATCTCTGGCGTTGTTCAAAATTTCTTTGACGTTGCAATTTCGATTGTGACGTCAATCACGTGCAGCCCATGTTCTATTCGAATTAGAACATGGCTTTGTACCCAAAGCTAAAGAAGAACGTTACATTAGAACTTTAATTTGAAAAAAATGTCTTGTTTCGTTTCTTTTGTTGACTAGTATACAATTAACTCGATGGTTGCTGATAAAAATTGCAATGTTTGAGACCGGTGACCTTATCCGTTATATATATACAAACATTCCGTTAAAATGTATGTCACAGGAATCGAGCAGTCCGTGTACACGTAGTTATCAATTAAGATTCAACCACAAATGTGTGCAAATAGTTATATTCCGTATATTCAATATTACAAGAAATTCAAAGGGGACATCCCAAATGTATACGACAGTAAGTGCCACGTTCAACATTACCGGGAAGTATGCAGAGTTGATTGAGGTGTGCAGACTTAAACCATTTAGTTTCATTTTGTTTATTTTGTAAACTTATATTTAATTTCGTTCATGCGTGTTTATTTAGTTATTTCATTTCATTAATAAATTTATGTTGAATTTACTTTACTGGAGTTTTGTTTATACACTTCATATTTAAATTTTGATTTGTACTACATTGGCCAAATGTCAGTTCAAAGAACTTCTTCGTTACAGTACACTTCTGATGAAATTACCCATAATGCATTATATTCTGAAACTGATAGTTGTCCTTCCCGTGTCATGTAAATGCCACACAATGTTTTGACAGCTTATCATAAATAGACGATAATAGTGCATTGAATTGACATATCAACGATATAAGGATGAGGCTTAGAAACGGGAAATTACTCAGTAAACCAAATTTTACTCCTTTATATTCTAAATTGATCATTGATCTGAAATAATTCTGTAAAACCTTTTAATTTGTTTATAATTTATTCTACAGAATTTCATATTTTCTAGCAAAACATATTTGCCTCATATAATTGGACACTGTATTTACAATGTTACAATCTTTTATCGAAAGCCAAATGATTCGAATTCTAGAGCATCAACACGAATAAATTATTTCTATATTATTACATTCCTGCTCCTTTGTTCTACCAGGGGTGATCAGATCCGGATAACCCATACCCGATAACCCTTGATTTGGAAAGATTTTCAATATTTATGTCGAAAAAAATCTGGCTCAGATCACTCTAGTTTGAATTTCTTTGTCTTGCATGCTTTTATTGTTTTGTGACATTTGGGCGGAATAACCTAATCCACATTAAAACTAAGGACTTATTTATACAGGAAAGACTTCAGCTTTCAAAATTTATGTAGAAATATCCAGTGTCTATTCTGGGATTCGAACTCAAGACATTTAGCATATAAACCGACGACTAAAACCACTACACCAGGTTGACTGGATAGGAGGTCCCTCTTGATTTAACATACTTAAATAGTCTCCGGGGCTTAACAAAATACTGAGCTCCGAGGGAAATTCAAAAACGAAAGTCCCTTATCAAATGGCAAAATCAAAAGCTCGAACACATAAAACAAATAGATAACAACTGTTATATTCCTGACTTGGTACTAGCATTTTCCTTCGTTTACATCCCAGCTTCTTTGTTCTACCAGAGGTGATCTGAGCCAGTTTATCCCTACCAGATCACTCCAGCTTAAATTTCTTTAGTTTGCATGCTTTCCTTTGTTTTGAAACATCTTACGGGAATGCCTGATCCACAATTAAACTTCGAGAAATATTTATTGAGAAAAGACACTTTTATGTTTATGTTGAAAAAATTGTTGTCTATGTTGGGATTCGAACTCAAGACATTTAGTATAACAACCCACGAAACATACCCCTACAACAGAACCACTGGTTTCCAATTTTTAAGAAATTCAACATATTCAAAGAAAACAAAATATTTTCATAAGTGGGGCGAGTTCGCCTTTATTCAGTGGGATTTCAACACTTTTCGTAAATAAGGCGAGATGTCAGACTGATTGTTTAATGCGATTTTATCCTTTTTCATAAGTAAGGCGAGTTGGTAAATAAGAGTGGGGCATTTTTACAGAAACTGGCGTTTTAGTGTGGGGCGAGTTGACATGGTTTCATATTATGTTCAGGTGTCATAAAAGGTATATATTATATAGTAATATATAAAGTTAATAAAAATGGTTGTGTGGCGTTCTAAACTAGATTTTATGAATTGTAAATGGTTGTTCGTCTAATCTTAAACAGCTATCCCATTCGGACTTGGTGTGTCAGTGTAAGATCACCCTCTGGCCTCCGGTCATCGGGGTGATCTTACAATGACACACTGCGTCCTCATGTGATAAATATTACAGAAAGCTAAATTATTCGAATTCAAAATCTTTTTTGATTAAACAAGAAATGCTAGAAGAGCTTGGATGTAAAAAAGTTATACATTCCGAATTGGTGTGTAAGTGTAAGGTCACCCTCTGACCTCCGACCATCGAGATAATCTTACACTGACACACCGCGTCCTCATTGGATAACTATTACAGGATTCATCAATAGTCAATGACCGTGTTTGATCTACTTTGTACTATATCTAGTATTTTAAACTTTTTTTTATTCGAGTGTCACTGATTAATCTTTTGTGGACGAATCGTGATTCAAATTTTAATCCTTGTATTTGTGATGAGTTTAAGTTCGGTGTTCTCTGCTTTTGTCACATTTCAATTCATGTACGTGATGGTAGTTTTGTGATTAATTGAGTTATTTGCCGATTCAGAATCTAATGCATCCTGGGTAATATTTCCAAAGATGTACACCAAAACGTCCTTTTTGGTTAAAAATTTCATAAACAATAGAAATTCAACCAATGACGTAACGTTATTTTCATTTTGGGATACGAACAATTAAATAACCCATCATTATTTAGATTCTGAAACGGCCAATTCCACTAGCTTTTCTGATTCCGTGAACTTTGTCTCGTGTTGTCCTACGAGATATTCTCAAAAATAGGACGACATCACCAGTATTTTTTCAAGATTTATTTGTTTATGCATTCCATTCGCTTTAAACTTGTATATGCCATGTTCACGAGAAGGAACATGATAAACATTTCAATATACCAACACTGTAAACTAGTAACTTTGATAACCACTTGGTCGATGCCACTGCTGGTGGACGTGTCGTCCCGATGGTATCACCATTCCAGTAGTCAGCACTTCAGTATTTTACATGAATGTCAATTATATGGTAATTGTTATAAATTTCCTGTAACAAAAACTTTGAATTTTATGAAAAAACTATCACAGGAATAGAAAACCGTAGCCGTATTTGGCACAACCTTTTGGAAGTTTGGGTCCTAAATGCTCTTTAACTTTGTTCTTGTTTGGCTTTATAACTATTTTGATCAGAGCTCTCTGATGATTATTGTGTAGACGAAACGCGCGCCTGTCGTACTAAATTATTATCCTGGTAACTTCGGTAACTATTCAAGACAACAAAGACATTGAAATTGAATACTAGTTTAAATTTAATTGATATAAAAAGATATATAATGGCTAAAGGTTTTGTAAATACATTTAAATATGTACAATCAAAATGTGTAAAATAATATCCTATCTGTATGAAAAATTTAGATGGATTCATTTTGAGCTGTGAAAATCATTTAAAAGTTTACGAAAATGTTTCTTCTCTCTTTTCCAAACTACACTGCCATTGTGTTTCAAATTCCGTGCTTGTATCATAAGGTTGAGCACAAATGTTTTAAAACTTCACTAACAGAAGTTATTGATTAAGAAGATTTTTAATCTGATATTCCTTCTTAGAGTTCTGAAGAATTTCTGTTCTGATGATTTCATGTTCTTCTCTGCATCTCCATTACATCTGCTCGAACATTCTGATTACCTCCGCATCTGAATGTCTTTTTTAAAGCCTCTCTCAGTGTTTTGCTCATAATTATATAGATCAGAAAGTTTGAACCACAGCCAATGATCATAGAAAGTTTCAAAATTTCAGTGAAAAGTTTGAGATGTTCCAACGTTATATTAATGTTTCCCGAGGTAATAGTCAGTATGTAGTTCATTGGTTCACTGAACGGAGAAGATCCAAGTATAATTGAAGAATCTAGTAAGCTGTCCATTTTACAGTCCCAGGCCTTATTATATTTAGAAAAGTATGACAATAGGTTATTCCGTATTTTCTTGTACCATTGATACTTAGGTATTCGTTCTAAATGCAAATCGGCAGCAAGATCATAACCAACTTCATGGATACGGTTGACGACCTGTGAATCTAGATTTGAATCGATTATGTGGTCTCTATATAGCTGTTTCCGAAATTTATCTTTACATAGGCTTGTGACATACCAAGAGCGTCTTCTTTTGAATTTTCGTGTAATTTTTCTTTTATAACCTAGTAGATATCTATTCGTTACTGCTTCCACAATTGTCTTAACTTCTGATGGGATCCAGTTACGATTAGTACGCTTCCTAGTTTCATCGGAAACACAGTTTGAAATTGTTTGGTAATGCCTGGTGCTTGACAGAATCGTTACAACATTCGTGCTGTCCAAATTTGATCCATAGGTGCTGAATAGAGTTACGCTTACAAAAACTCTTGGGACTTCTGAGAGAAAAAAAACTGTCATCACCAACACAATTAGTATGCAC
Source organism: Mytilus trossulus (assembly GCF_036588685.1). Taxonomy (NCBI): domain Eukaryota; kingdom Metazoa; phylum Mollusca; class Bivalvia; order Mytilida; family Mytilidae; genus Mytilus; species Mytilus trossulus. The sequence goes on along the minus strand of NC_086381.1, from coordinate 63,658,304 downwards.
GATTTCTTTTCAGCCCTGGAAGCAGCGGCATGTCCGCGAACACGTTTTCGTCGGCAAAGTGTAAATATGATAAAACATGTTGAAATTAGCATTGTTACTACTGCACCAACCAGTATAATTGCATAAAAAATTGGGTGGTATGCTAAAACATATTTTTGCAAGGTCTGGTGTGGTTCGGAGACTAAACATGTATCTTCCTGCCCACGGCTTAGGCTAACAACAAATAATCGGGGCATCGTTACGGTCAGAGTTAACAAAAAACACGTCACGCAAACAATTACAGATCTGTTTTCAGTGATCTGAGTTTTGCTCCATATCGGGCATGCCACAGCTAGGAATTTTTGTAATCCAAGGCATGTTGTTAACAGTATAGACACAAGGTGAAATATGTCTACTAGGTTTGCAAGATAGTAATGCATCACGCAGTACGGAAACTTAAGAGCAACAAGCCTTTTCATCTCTTCTGTTTTAGCTGTTGTTGAAAAATGAGGATATCGAATGTTATCTTGTTTAGAAGTAGGTTTTCCAATCTCCTCGTAATGCAAATTGAAGAAAGGTTCAAATCCATATGTACACAACGCAGTGAGTCCGTCAGCCAAAGCTAATCCTTGCATTACTATTGATGTAGGTGACCGTATCTTTTTATGAAATAAAGCAACAAAGATGATGATATTCACTGCAATGGAAAAATACGAAATTGTTGGTCCTGCCACAATATTCATCCAAAATGGAGTCCGTGTATACAGTATGAACAGCATGTTGACAACTGCTACAAACTGATTTTTCACTGAATAATATATGCATATAAAATCATATAATTGATAATGTAGATATCGATTGAATCCTTAAAAATTTGACAACTTTTTCTGGTATTAGTTTTGATTGGTTCATTCAGTCAGTTGATAATTCATGGTTGAAATGAAATGACGTTAACATGTAAACATTAATGTAAGAAAATGTCACACCATGTTCATTTAGATATAAAAGCTGTATATAATCAATCCAATCACTTGATATCGATAAATTATATGTATTATAAAGATAAATATCGTTAGTTTTGTGCTTTCCTTGAAAATATTGTCCTCGCTTTTGGGGTACATAAAGTGGGAATAGGGGGTATAAGGGGGTAAAATACAGAAGAATCTGGGGAAAAGAAGCGGAATTTGGGAAATGAACCCCTCATGAATGTTAGAGTATGCTGATGGTGTCATGTTGGTCGTGTCAAACAAAACATTAAAAATCATTTAGCATTTAACTCTGTAAGCACCTGATAACCGGTCCGGTATAAGTTCAATATTTTCCAGAAAGACAAAAATTAAAGATGACAAATCGAAGTCAGTTTTTCATATGTCCAACTGGGGTGACAGGTCTTCTTCCCGATGTTATTTTGTGAGCTAGCAGTATAATATACATTTACCAATTAATTAAGAAAAAGAATAGAGATTAAAGACTTCCGGCTACAAGTAAATATTTAAAACACGGTATTTATCATAGTGTAAAACATGCCAAAAGAAGAAAATATTGCATATAAAAGTCAACACTCAGAGACAATTAAATTCTAGGAAAAAAGAAAATTACAGTTGTTAAATTCTGTCAATGATACTTAAAGTTAACTTTCAGACAACATACATATCAATTATAAATAATTTTCGTACTAGTCAGATCTTTTCTAAAATTGTAAATTCGTCTACCACAAATATGAAATGATATACCATTTATGCTACGACGACTTATCGATTTACGATGGATCGGAATTTAATCAGATACGCCAGTTCCAAGATACGGTGTTAGTTAAATTTGTTATTTAACTTCCATTACCACGTGCAGGGTTACAGATGTGACTTCGGTCTGGTAAATAACGTCATAAGGATGTACGTAGTTGACGATCTGTTCCGTCGAAAGACATGATTGGAAAAATGGCCTATTGGATGATTAAGTTATGTAGTGACACACTCATCCGAATTTTTTATGTTAAACAAACTCAAAACAGTGGTCAAGTATGAATTCCGGAAAAGCAGTGTACATGTAGCATTCGTATATTCAATACAAGTTCAGACATATATGAATTCGCATATTTTCGGTAATTTTGGCTCAATTGTATTTATTCATCCCACCATTGTGTTATTGTACTATGGTATTTTTTGTATTCTTGTCTTTCATTTTTGCTTATGTGCTTTGTCTATATGCCATTGTGTTTTTCTTTGTTGACCTAGTTGTTTGTTTCTATAGTGATTAAGATTATAACACAGTATTGATTACTGCACCCCAACTTTTGACATTTTTATACGCCCGTCAAAATTTTGACGGGACGTATTATGGTATACAAATGTCCGGGGTCCGTCTGTCTGTCCGGCGTAAACATGTCGCACCGTTACTTGAGAACGACTTATCCAAATTTCATGAAACTTACGATAGTTGTTCCTTATGATGGTCAAATGATCTGTGTAATTTTTTATGAAAATAAGATTAAAACTTTTTGAGTAACGGCACTTTGTAACTAAAACAGGGGTGTGTTTTTTCACATGTCGCACCGTATCTCAAAAACGATTCTTGATTATGGCTTAAAACTTTAAACACTTTTTAGTTATATTAATCTTAAGATCTGTATACTTTTTGGTGATGATTCAAAATTTCATTTCTGAGTTATTGAGTATTTTGTAAAAATGGGGGAGGTTTTTTTTACATGTCGCGCCGTATATCAAAAATTATTTATGATTACTGCTTAAAACTTTACACACTTCTTTGTTATTTTAATCTAAAGATCTGTATACTTTTTGGTTTTGATTCAAAATTTTAATTTAGGGATATTTAGTTTTTTGTAAAAAAAAAAACAGGGTTGGGGGTTTCACGTGTCCCGCCGTGTCCCACCGTGTCTTAAAAACAATATATGGTTATTGCTTAAAACTTTCTCAGAAACTATTTATGATTATTGCATAAAACTTCCACACAAGACGTCGGGCGTATCATGCGCTCATGGCGCAGCTGTTTATTACATATAATGTTGTTCGTTTTGTTCACACATTGTTGTCAATATAATGGAACTTTATGCAACGACTGTCATGCAAGAGGTTAAGCTAGCTATAACACCAGGATTAATCCACCACTTCCTACATCAGGAAATGTCTGTTCCAAGTTTGGAATATGACAGTTGTTTTTCATTCGTTTGAAGTGTTTGATCTTTTGATTTTGCCATTTTATAAGAGACTTCCCGTTTATAATTTTCCTTTGAGTTGGTATTTTTTTCTCATATTTTACTCTATTGATATATATTACACCACAGACTCATCGTTCAGGCGTGTCTGCCCTTTCGAGAACAAAGTTCACGTTATTCTTCTAGACAAGAAAACACAAAACACTAATATTAGATTTAAGAGGGAAATTATCGCCCCCATGAAAATTTCGAGCTGAAAAAAAGAGTAATTTATCCATTTAGAATGTGTTTGTGTAGTTAAAAATATGAAATTAATAGTATGATAATAAAATAACTTTCAAAATGAGAATGATTTAAGCACAGAATATTATGGTAACAAATAAATATTGAACGGTTAAATATCGAAAAACAGAAGATTTATTGGATGAAAACTTTGTAGTGAGAGATGACCATGGCGACAAAAGAAGATTTCGCTTACCTTAAACATATAATGATGGGTATAAATACTTAGGTAACACATTTCTCATCTAGGCTTGACTTTGTGGAGAAAAACTTGACTGAACTAATTAGTGATGTGAAATCTGAGGTAGGGCAAGTAAAATCTGACATCAGTATCACAAAAACTGAGGTACACAACTTAGGCAAGACCACAATGAGCTTGAGAGAGGTGTAGGCCACTTGGAATTTCAGTTAAATTGTTTAGAAACAGAAAAATTGGAAGCGCTCAAAAAAGACATAGACAAAAAAAATCACTTCACTCAAAGAATGTCAAGTACTACTTCAGAAACATGAAAGGAAATACAACATCTACGAAATCGAACAAAAACAAAATGAGATAATTTGGGTAGTGATTGATAATTTATTTGTTAAAGATCTTGTCATAGAAAAATTCACAGCCGACTGTTTTCCAATTGCAAGGGAATCTGTTAGGAATTGATATTGAAACTGAAGGAAAAGGAATAACTTTGATAAGCTTGTATGGTCCAAAAAAAGATTCACCTGAATTTTATTATAGTGTGAGGGACGCAATAGAAAACTTGAACAACCAGTCCAAAACCAAAAACTTGATACTTGTTATTACCAAAATGTAAATAACCGGAAAGCCAAGGAGAAAGTTTCAGATATGAAAGAAAATTATGATTTTACAGATCCCTATAGTGAATTGTATCCTGAACTAAAAAAATTGATATGGAGAAAAAATAATTTCATTAAACAAGCAAGATTGGATTTCTTTTTAATATCATAGGGTGTACATGATGTACACATTCTTATCGATCTGATCACTCCCAAATAATGTTACATTTTAAGATGAATAACCTTATTAAAAGTAAAGGTCTGTGGAAATTTAACAATACACTTTTACATGGCATTGAATATTCAACTACTGTTAAAGAGTTTTTATGTATAAATAAAATAAAAGAACAATATAATGTGCATCCCTAGTATACAACAGAAAACTTTAGCAAAGATAAATGACTTAGAAATTCAATTTACTATAAACGATCAACTCTTTTTAGAAATTTGGTAATAGAAATTAGAGGAAAATCAATTTCATATGCTTCTTTAAGGGAGAAACAAAAAGATAAAAAAAGAAAGAAGATATTAAAAAACTAGAAGAACAAATCTTGACAAAAAAATCTTTGCTAAGATTGAAACAAGAGGCTCTCAAGAGCCTGAATCTCTCACCTTAATTTTGTGGTTAAATCTCTCATCAATGATTATTTTGGCTTTTCAATTCATTTAAATGTTCTTTGAATCGTCCTATTTTCTTCAAAAGCAAAAAAAATCATTTTCTCCTATGTTCCATTTTAGCCATAGGAGCTATGTTTCTTGACATACAAGGAAATAAAATATAAAATTTATACTAGACACTCTGAAACTCATTTAGCCTAAGTTTGGCTGAAATTGATACAGCAGTTTCAAAGGAGAAGATTTTTTAAAGTAAGTCAACATGTTGAACAAATTGTGAAAAAAGTCTTTAAAGGGCAACAACTCCTTAAGGGGTCAATTGACAATTTTGGTCAAATTGACTTATTTGTAGATCTTACTTTGCTTAACATTTTTGCTATAACAGTTTCTCTGTATCTATAATAATATTCAAGATAATAACCAAAAACTGCAAAATGTCTATATAATCATCAATTCAGGGGCATCATACCTGAAAAACCTCTAAATGCTGGAGTTTTTGAGATATAAGCCAAAAACTGCATTTTACCCTGTGTTTTATTTTTAGCCATGACGGCCATGTTTTTTTACGAAATAGAAAATAAAACACAAACTTTATTTTATATACCCTCCTGATCATTCAATTGAAGTTTGGTTGAATTTGGTTGAGTAGTTTTAGAGGAGAAGATTTTTTAAAGTTAGCAAATATGATGAAATTGTGAAAACTTGTCATTAGGGGACAATAACCCCTTAAGGGGTCAATTGACAATTTTGGTCAAATTAACTTATTTGTAGATCTTACTGTGCTGATCATTTTTGCTAATTACAGTTTATCTTTAACTATAATAATATTCAAGATAAAAACCAAAAACTGCAAAATTTCCTTAAAATTACCAATTAAGTGGCAGCAACCCAACAATGGGTTGTTTGATTCATCTGAAAATTTCAGGGCTGATAGATATTGACCTAATGAACATTATTACCCCATTTCAGATCTGCTCTAAATGCTTTCGTTTTTGAGATATAAGCCAAAAACTGCATTTGACCCCTATGTTCTATTTTAAGTAACTGCGGCCATGTTTTTTGACGGATCAAAAATCGAAGCACAAACTTTGTGCAGGATAATCTAAGGAACAATCACGTAAGTTTCATCCAAATCCATTCAGTAGTTTCAGAGGAGAAGATTTTTTAAAGTTGGCAAATATGATGAACAAACCGTATGCGTATGGTCGGACCATGTGAGTATAATACTCGTTTGGTCATTAACGGGCCGGACCATATGAGTATTTTGACCATATAGGTATATATTTTTTTAAATTACATTATAAAAGTTTCATTAATACAAAAACTTTATCTAAAAAAAAATGATGGTAACATGACAATGTATTATTTTTTATAATACAAATACTACGTGTAAAAATTAAATGTTGATGCCATAGTTAGTTTTCATCGTTAATTACATTCTTACATGTAGGCTTGGATGACATTTATTTGCCATGCGGTATCATAGGGTTTTTTTTTGCATTTGCAAGTCTTGGTTGTGCACGATCCTTTTCATTTACACCTTTTGTTTGCGAGTGAAAAGGTAGCCTTTTTGTTGCTCTGCGTACAGTGAAACCGAGGTCTTGGGTCATTCCGATATGTCTACGGTGTTTTTTTTTTTTAAAACGCTCTAGATCACAAATATCGTAACATGACTGCAATACATCATATTCACAAACCACTTAAATAAACTATGTTTAATGTTGTTCAGTTCCTAAAGAAATTGTTGGAATTTATTTTTTAAAGTCGAAATATTGCCATTCACTTGTAATAACAAATCGGTATTGACCATCGGTAAAGACCATAATTATAAAATGTGTTTATTATAGTTTTGATAAGTAAGTAAAATTAACTAGGTGAAACTTCTACTTTTTTTTTACTTATCTTTTTTATAATATAATAATACAATTACTTATGATATCGTCTTTTTGATGATCGGTCATACCATATGAAGAGTTTAGAAGTATTAAAAGTAAAATATACCATAGTGTTAATTACACCGACCATACGCGTACGGTCGGACAATACGCGTATGGTCGGACCATATGAGTATATACCCATATTGTCATGACCATACGAGTATGGTCCAAATACTCATATGGTCCGGAACACGTATATCACGTTGTATATACCGTCGACTGGTCGGTAATAAATGGTGATGGAAATTGGTTATACAAAATTAACTCGATGGTTGCTGAAAAAATTGCAATGTTTGTGACCGGTGACCTTATCCGTTAGATATATACAAACATTCCGTTAAAATGTATTTGAAAAGAATCGAGCAGGCCGTGTAAATGTTGTTATCAACTAAGATTCAACCAAAACTGTGGGCAAATAGTTATATTCCGTCCATTCAATCTTAAAAGAAATTCAAAGGGGACATCCTAAATTATACAACAGTACATGTCAAGTCCAACATTGCCGGGAAGTATGCATAGTTGATGGAGTTGTGCAGACTGACTTCATTTAGTTTCATATTGTTTATTTCGTAAACTTATATTTAGTTTTGTTTCATGTGTATTTATTTAGTTATTTCATTTCATTATTTAATTTATGTTGAATTTACATTACTGGAGTTTTGTGTATACACTTCATATCTAAATTTTGATTTGTATTACATTGGCCAAATGACAGTTCAAAGAACTTCTTCGTTACTGTACACTTCTGATGAAATTACCCATATTAATGCATTATATTCTGAAACTGATCGATGTCCTTCTCGTGTCATGTAAATGACACACAATTTTTTAACAGCTAATTATGTATAGATACTGCCTTGACTTGACATATCTATGACATAAGGATGAGGTTAAGAAACGGGAAATTACTCAGTTAACCCAATTTTACTCCTTATTCTAAATTGGTCAATGATCTGAAATAATTCTGACAAATTTTTGTAATTTGTTTAAAATTTATTCTACCCTTTTTTCCATAATGAACATATTGTCAGAATTTCATATTTTCCAGCAAAACATGTTTGTCTCATATACTTAAACACTTAATTTACAATGTTACAATCTTTTATCGAAAGCCAAATGATTCGAATTCTAGAGCATCAACACGAATATCTAATTTCTAGATTATTACATTCCTGTTCCTTTGTTCAACCTGTGATGATCAGGTCCGGAAAACCCATAGCCAATTACCTTAGCTTGAGTTTCTTAGTCTTACATGCTTTCCTTTGTTTTTCTTGACATTTTTTCGGGAATGTTTAATCCACATTAAACTTAGAATGCTTTAAAAGCGAGAGATTTGAAAAGTTTATTTAGAACAAAAATCAGGCTCAGATCACCCTAGTTTGATTTTCTTTGTCTTGCATGCTTTTATTGTTTTGTAACATTTTGGCGGTATTACCTAATCCTTAATTAAACTAAGAATTATTTATACAGGAAAAACTTTCAAAATTGATGTAGAAAAATACAGTGTCTATGCTGGGATTCGAACTCAAGACATTTAGCATATAAACCGACGACACTGAAACCCCTACACCAGGATGACTGGATAGGAGGTGACTCTTGATTTAATATACTTAAACCTTGTTTCGGGTCTCATTAAGGGTATAAAATAGATATTGGTATAAATGGTACATTAGAAGAATTGTGTGGCGTTCATGGTCAGAGCTAAATGTTATGAAGCAAAAAAATAATAATTCATAAAAATACTGAACTCCGAGGAAAATTGAAAAAGGAAAGTCCCTAATCAAATTGTAAAATCAAAAGCTCAAACACATAAAACATATAGATAACAACTATTATATTCCTTAATTACTTGGTACATTTTGTTTATATCCCAACTCTTTTGTTCTACCAGGGGTGATATGAGCCGGTTCATCCCTACCAGATCAACCCAGCTTGAACTTCTATGGTTTGCATGCTTTCCTTTGATTTGAATCATATTGGCTGGAATGCCTAATCCACAATAACAATTTTATTTATAAAGAATAGACACGTTTAAAGTGTATGTAGAAAAAACTTGTTGTCTATGCTGGGATTCGTACTCAAGTTCTTTAGCATAACAGTCCACGAAACATTCCCCTACACCAGGACGACTGGATTCCAATTTTTAAGTAATTCAAAATATTTGAAGGAAGCAAGATATTTTCATAGGTGGGGAGAGTTGCCTTTATTTAGTGAGATTTTAACACTTTTCGTATATAAGGCGAGTTTTCAAACTGATTGTTCAATGCGATTTTACGCTTTTTCATAATAGTCCAGCAGATAGGTGCAAGATATGAAGGAATTGTGCACTTTGTGTTAAAAGCACCAAATTTGACTGAAATATACTTTAATATATACTCTTCAATTTTAGATATGGAGGCAAGCTGGAAAAATTATCCACTTCCGGTAAATCCAATATGGCGGATGCATGTTCTAGATTTCATTTTTTTCATTTTCTTTCAGAAAATTTAGTTTAACCTACTAGAACCCGTTGTTAAATTCAATTAGAATCAAATCAGATGTTTTTCATTGTTATTGTATAATGTTGAATGCAGTATGTGGTCAAGTTTGGACCACTTCCGGTCCAAATTTTGTGTTAAAAAAAAGGAAAAAGCAGACTTTTAATTTAAATATTAAATCTTCAATAAGCGCTCTGTTACCACTTTTTGAAAAAGAAGCGGAATCAGTAGCTATGATGAAACACTCCTTTGATGTTGTCAATACAAGTGTTCAAGTATTGAATCCAGGACTTGCTAAACAAATCCAATGGAATTGGACAGAACAGTATGGTGAAGATCGATTTTTAATCATGTTTGGTGGACTTCATATAGAGATGGCCTTATATTTAAAACAAGCGATTGGCTTGAGTGTTCTGGACGGACAAGTGTATTTACGCAAGTCCAGGTTGCTTCTTCTGGTAAAGCAGATGCGTTTCTGAAAGCAAACCATGTTACCACAACACAACGTGCACATCAAGTGACGTCTTGTAGTTTGTTTATTCTCCAGAAGGCTGCTTACAATGAATAAGGAAAACCTAGATGAACCAAGCGGTTTTGAGGAATGGTGTATTCAAATGTCGTTTTATAAACCACATTTTCATTACTGGTATTTAACCATGAAACTTGAACTGGACGCATTAATTTTCATAAGAGCAATCAGAGGGAAATTTCAAGCTGTGCATAGATACTTTGAGTAAAATAATTCCTTGTTTTTTTTGCGCTTGGCCATATTCATTATTCTAGATGGTTACCAGTTCATGTGCGTGACATGGCTTCTCTTGTGCACACTATTCCGGACATTTACAAAGCATTTTCTGAAGGAAAGTTTGTAGTTCATAAATTAAAAAAAATGTTTCAGCAATAGCTATTGATCATACGCATGAACAAAACTATGCTGTTGTTAAACATCTTTCCGCTCAAAAACGCAGGTTCATTGAAAGTATTCCACCAACGAAATCAGCTCTTTTTCAGCACACAAAACGCTCCATCTACCAAGGTATATGTGGGGTGAATGTCTCAAATTAGAACCACAATTGCCTAGCCCAAATGCATTTGGTTGGATAAAAGACAAAAATGAAAAATGGCAACCATTTCGGAGCGATATGTCAGAGGCATCTTCGTCATGTCAAGAGTTAATTCACTGTGGATGCAAACGGGGATGTCGTGATCGATGAAAATGTAGACAGTCTACTCTCCCATGCACTGCCTTGTGTGCATGTGGTGGCGAATGTGAATTAAAAGTCTCTCAATGTGTACATTTTACAAAAAACATAGTGTTATAAGATCTTCAAATATGTTTTATTGAACAACATAGCTTTTTTTCAAAACAACATATGTATTTTGCTCAAGTATTTTTGTGATATTTTGTACCGGAAGTGAAAATTTCTGAGTGTTATATCCCTATATCGTCACAAATATGTTACTCTATGTTAATCCATGAATACACAGTAATATTACCGTTTACCAAGCAACTTTTTATTACGAATTGTGAGAAAATAAATAACCATATCAAGTTATTAAATGACTTGGTGTGTAATTGTTAGATCACCCTCTGGCATCCGGCCATCGGGGTGATCTACCAATGACACACTGCGTCCTCATGTGATAATTATTACAGAAAGCTAAACTATTCGAATTCAAAAACTTTTTTTTAATTAAACTAGAACAGCTGGGATGTAAAAGAGTTATCCAATTAGGAATTGGTGTATATGTGTAAGTGTAAGGTCACCCTAGGGCCTCCGACCATCGGGATAATCTTACACTGACACACTGCGTCCTCATTGGATAACTATTACAGGATTCATCAGTAGTCAATGACCGTGTTGGATCTACTTTGTACTATATCTAGTATTCTAATCTTTTTTTATTCGAGTGTCACTTATTAATCTTTTGTGGACGAATCGTGATCCCTATCGTACACATTTTAATCCTTGTATTTGTGATGAGTTTATGTTCGGTGTTCTCTGCTTTTGTCACATTTTCAATTCATGTACGTGATGGTAGTTTTGTGATTAATTGAGTAATTCGCCGATTCAGAATCTAATGCATCCTTGGTAATATTTCCAAAATTGTACACCAAAACGTCGTTATTGGTTAAAAATATCTTAAACAATGGAAATTCAACCAATGACGTAACGTTATTTTCATTTTGGGATATGAACAATTAAATAACCCATCATTATTTAGATTCTGAAACGGCCAATTCCACTAGCTTTTCTGATTCCGTGAACTTAACTTTGTCTCGTGTTGTTCTACGCGATATTCTCAAAAATAGGACGACATCACCAGTATTTTTTCAACATTTATTTGTTTATGCATTCCATTCGCTTTAAACTTGTATATGCCATGTTTACGAGAAAGAATATGATAAACATTTCAATATACCAACACTGTAAACTAGTAACTTCGATAACCACTTGGTCGATGCCACTGCTGGTGGACGTGTCTTCCCGATGGTATCACCATCCCAGTAGTCAGCACTTTAGTATTTTACATGAATATCAATTATATGGTAATTTTTATAAACAAAAACTTTGAATTTTATTAAAAAACTATCACAGGAATAGAAAACCGTAGCCGTATTTGGCACAACCTTTTGGAAGTTTGGGTCCTAAATGCTCTTTAACTTTGTTCTTGTTTGGCTTTTTAACTATTTTGATCAGAGTTCACTGATGATTATTGTGTAGACGAAACGCGCGCCTGTCGTACTAAATTATAATCCTGGTAACTTTGGTAACTATTCAAGACAACAAAGACATTGAAATTGAATACTAGTTTAAATTTAATTGATATAAAAAGATATATAATGGCTAAAGGTTTTGTAAATACATTTAATATGTACAATCAAGATGTGTAAAATAATATCCTATCTGTATGGCAAATTTAGATGGATTCATTTTGAGCCGTGAAAATCATTTAAAAGTTCACGAAAATGTTTCTTCTCTCTTTTCCACACTACACCGCCATTGTGTTTCAAATTCCGTGCTTGTATCATAAGGTTGAGCACAAATGTTTTAAAACTTCACTAACAGAAGTTATTGATTAAGAAGATTTTTAATCTGATATTCCTTCTTAGAGTTCTGAAGAATTTCTGTTCTGATGATTTCATGTTCTTCTCTGCATCTCCATTACATCTGCTCGAACATTCTGATTACCTCCGCATCTGAATGTCTTTTTTAAAGCCTCTCTCAGTTTTTTGCTCATAATTATATAGATCAGAAAGTTTGAACCACAGCCAATGATCATAGAAAATTTCAAAATTTCAGTGAAAAGTTTGAGATGTTCCAACGTTATATTAATGTATCCCGAGGTAATGTTCAGTATGTAGTTCATTTGTTCACTGTACGGGGAAGATCCTAGAAAAAATGAAGAAACTAGTAATTTATCTATTTTACAGTATTGTGCCTCGTCAGATTCAAAAAAGTATGTCATTAGTCCATACCTTATTCTCTTGCTCCATTGTTTCTGATGTTCATTTGCGCAATACAACTCGACAGCAAGATCATGAGCAACTTCATGGATACGGTTGACAATTTTCCTTGCACCCAGTGAACCTAAATCTACTGGGTACCAATGTGGAATTATATGGAATTTGTCTTTAAATATGTTACCGCCAAACCAAGAGGAAATTGACCATAAATTATATGCAAAACTAGAAGGAAACTCTTCCACATATCTATTCGTTCCTCTTTCCACAATTGCTTTATATTTTGATGGGATCTCTTTATAATTAGAAATACACGAACGATTTCTAGTATCACTTAATCTAAATATATTTAATCCGAAAATATCATCGGAAAGACATTCTGAATATGTTTGGTACTGCCTGGTGTTTGACATCTGCGAGGCAACATTCCAACTGTCCAAATTTGATCCATAGGTACTGAATACAGTTACCCTTACAAAAATTCTTGGGACTTCTGAGAGAAAAAAGACTGTCATCACCAACACAATTAGTATGCATGATTTCTTTTCAGCCCTTGAAGCAGCGACATGTCCGCGAACACGTTTTCGTCGGCAAAGTGTAAATATGATAAAACATGTTGAAATTAGCATTGTTACTACTGCACCAACCAGTACAATGGCATAAAAAATTGGGTGGTATGCTAAAACATATTTTTGCAAGGTCTGGTGTGGTTCGGAGACTAAACATGTATCTTCCTGCCCACGGCTTAGGCTAACAACAAATAATCGGGGCATCGTTACGGTCAGAGTTAACAAAAAACACGTCACGCAAACAATTACAGATCTGTTTTCAGTGATCTGAGTTTTGCTCCATATCGGGCATGCCACAGCTAGGAATTTTTGTAATCCAAGGCATGTTGTTAACAGTATAGACACAAGGTGAAATATGTCTACTAGGTTTGCAAGATAGTAATGCATCAAGCAGTACGGAAACTTAAGAGTAAAAAGCCATTTCATCTCTTCTATTTTAGCTGTGGGAATATGACGACTTATACGTATTGAATTACCATACTCATCGAATCTATAAAAATGACCTACTGTTGTAAAATTAGAAGTAGATCTTATGATTTCCTCGTAATGCAAATTAAAGAAAGGTTCAAATCCATATGTACACAACGCAGTGAGTCCGTCAGCCAAAGCTAATCCTTGCATAACTATTGTTGTAGGTGACCGTATATTTTTAGGGAATAAAGCAACAATGATGATGATATTCATCGCAATGGTAAAATATGAAATTGTTGGTCCTGCCACAATATTCATCCAAAATGGAGTCCGTGCGGACAGCATGAACAGCATGTTGACAACTGCTACAAACTGATTTTTCACTAAATAATATATTCATATAATTGATAATGTAGATAACAATTGAATCCTTAAAAATCAACGGCTTTTTTTCTGGTATTAGATTTGATTGGTTCATTCATTCAGTTGATAATTTATGGTTGGAATGAAATGACGTTAACATGTACATATTAATGTCAGAAAATGTCACACCATGTTCATTTATATATAAAAGCTGTATATAATCAATTCAATCACTTGATATCGATAAATTATACGTATTATAAAGATAAATATCGTTAATTTTGTGCTTTCCTTGAAAATGTTGTCCTCGCTTTTTGGATGTGAGCTATATGGGGTACACAAAGTGTGAATGGGGGATATAAGGGGGTAAAATACAGAAGAATCTGGGGAAAAGAAGCGGAATTTGGGAAATGAACCCCTCATGAATGTTAGGGTATGCTGTGGTGTCATGCCGGTCGTGTCAAACAAATCATTAAAAATCATTTATCATTTAACTCTGTAAGCACCTGATTACCGGTATAAGTTCAATATTTCACATTAAGACGAAAAAGTAAAGATGACAAATCGAAGTCAGTTTTATATGTCCAACTGGGGTGACAGGTCTTCTTCCCGATGTTATTTTGTGAGATAGCATTATGTACATTTACCAATTAATTAATAAAAAGAATAGAGCTTAAAGACTTCCGGCTACAAGTAAACCTTTAAAACACGGTATAATGGTATTTATCATAGTGTAAAACATGCCAAAAGAAGAAAATATTGCATATCAAAGTCAACACTCAGAGACAATTAAATTCTAGGAAAAAAGAAAATTACAGTTGGTAGTTGGTAAATTCTGTCAATGATACTTAAAGTTAACTTTCGGAAAACATACTTATCAATTATAAATGATTTTCGTAGTAGTCAGATCTTTTCTAAAATTGTAAAATTCGTCTACCACAAATATGAAATGATACACCATTTATGCTACGACGACTTATCAATTTACGATGGATCGGAATTTAATCAGATACGCCAGTTCCAAGGTGTTACTTAAATTTGTTATTTGACTTCCATTACCACGTGCAGGGTTACAGATGTGCCTTCTGTCTTGTAAATGACGTCATAATGGTATATGTAGTTGACGATCTGTTCCGTTGGAAGACATGATTTGAAAAATGGCCTATTGAATGATTAAATGATTAAGTAATTTAGCGACACACTCATCCGAATTTTTTATTTTAAACAAACTCAAAACAGTGGTCAAGTAGGAATTCAGAAAAAGCAGTGCACATTTGGCATTCGTGTATTCAATAAAATTTTAGACATACATTTTGTACAGGAATTCGCATATTATCGTTTATTTTTGGCTCAATTGTATTTTTCACCCTCCCCTCCCCCTAAATTGTGTTACTGTACTATGGTATATTTTGTATCCTTGTCTTTCATTTTTGATTATGTGCTTTGTCTTTATGCCATTGTGTTTTTCTTAGTTGATCTAGTGTTTTTTTATTGTGATTAAAACTATAACACAATGTCGACTACTGCACCTCAATTTTTGAAATTTTACATACCAGTATATTGTTTTTCGTTTTGTTCACACATTATTGTCAATATAATGGAACTTTATGCATGCAACGACTGTCATGCAAGAGGTTAAGCTAGCTATATAACCAGGATTAGTCCACTACTTCCCAAGTTAGGAATATGACAGTTGTTTTCCATTCGTTTGAAGTGATTCATCTTTTGTTTTTTTCCATTTGTTGAGGGACTTCCCGATTATAATTTTTCCTATGAGTTCGGTATTTGTGATATTTTACTCTTTTGATATATATATATTACACCACAGACTCTTAACTTGACCGATCCGAAGAGTAGCGGAATCACCCGAGAATTGCCGGTTAATATTGCACATGATTGTCGGATGTTCCATTCACAAGAAAGAGTGTTCAGGCGTGTCTGCCCTTTCGAGAACAAAGTTCACTTTATTCTTCTACACACAAAAACACAAAATCCTTACATTAGATTTAAGAGGGAGATTATCGCCCCTGTCATGGCGGCGACAATGAAAAATTCGAGCTGACAAAAATTGTAATTTATCCATTTAGAATGTGTTTGTGTAGTTAAAAATATGAAATTAATAGATAAGTATAATAATAAAATAACTTTCAAAATGAGAATGATTTAAGCGAGGAATATTGTGGTAGCACATGAATACTGTACGGTTAAATATCGAAAAACAGAAGATTCATTGAATGAAAACTTTGTAGTGAGAGATGACTATGGCAACAAAAGAAGATTTTGCTGACCTTAAAAATATAATGCTGGGTATAGATACTTAGGTAAAACATTTCTCATCTAGCCTTGACTTTGTGGAGAAAAACTTGATTGAACTAATTAGTGGTAGGGCAAGTAAAATCTGTCATCAAAAACTGAGGTACACAACCTAGACAAGACCACAATGAGCTTGAGAGAGGTGTAGGCCACTTGGAATTTAAGTTCAATTGTTTAGAAACAGAGAAATTGGAAGTGCTCAAAAAAGACATAGATAAAAAAAATCACTTCATTCAAAGAATGTCAAGTAGTACTTCAGAAACATGATAGGAAATACAACATCCTCATCCACGAAATCGAACAAAAACAAAATGAGATCATTTGGGTAGTGATTGATAATTTATTTGCTGAAGATCTTTGTATAGAAAAATTCAAACCCGTCAGTTTCTATACTGCAAGGGCATCTGTTAGGAATTGATACTGAAACTAAAGGAAAATAATAACTTTGTTTAGCTTAATTTTATCCTAGACGAAATAGAAAACTTCAACAACCAATCATTTATAATAACTGGAGATTATAGTTAAGTCAAAAACCAAAATCTTGATATTCATAATTCCCAAAATGTAAATAACCCGAAAGCCATAGAGAAAGTTTTAGATATAATGAAAAATTATAATTTAACAGTTCCCTATAGGAAATTGTATACTAAAACTAAAAATATTTACATGGAGAAAAAAAAATCTCAAAAAAAAAATTTAATAGCACAAGGCCTTAATCAACATGATGTACACATTCTTAACAGTTAAAGATCTAATCACTTCCATATAATGTAACATTAAAAGATGAATGACTTTATAATTGGAACAGGTCTATGGAAATTGAACAATTCACTTTTACATGGCATTGATTATTCAGTTACTGTTGAAGAGACTACATGTATGAATAAAGTAAAAGAATAATATAATGTGCATCACTATATACAACAGAGAAACATTAGAAAAGATAAATGACTTAGAAATTCAATTTACTATAAACAATCAACTCTTTTTAGAAACTTTATTAACAGATATTAAAGAACAATCAATTTCATAAGCTTCTTTAAGGGAGAAAAAAAAGATAAAAAGGAAGAATATTATTGGAAGATATTTAAAAACTAGAAGAAAAATCTTGTCAAAAAAATCTTTGCTGCAATTGAAAAAAATAAAACTGATCTAAAAGTAATCAGGAAAGAAAAAATGAGGAGGTTCTACATCAGATCCAAAATGAAATGGATAGAAAAAGGTAAAATAAAGGCAAAATAAAATATTAAAGAAGGTACGACAATTATTACAAAAGGCTATAAACCAAAACAGCTGCTTGAAATATGTTAACCTTAATTGAGAAACTCTTTATACTGTTATGATATTTAAAAAAACTAAATAATAACATTACAGAACCTTTGGAGGGTGAAATTACTTAAAGTGAATTAACAACAGCTTTGCGAAAAATGACAAATGACAAAAGCCCTGGGTCAGATGGTTTCACAAATGAATTTTTCAAGTTTTTTTGGATAGATATAGAATGTATAGGAAAATGTGTATTTAGCTTTATGATTAATGGTAACGAAAAGGGGGAATTATCTATTAATTAAAGACAAGGTATTGTAACCTGTATATCAAAGGGAGATAAACCAAGACAGTTCATGAAAAACTGGCCATCAATAAGCTTACTAAATACCACATATAAATTAGCATCAAGCTGCACAGCTGTCTGAATTTTAGTTCTACTTCAAACTATAAACAGTGATCAGACCGGTTTCATTCCTGGTAGATTGATAGGGGAAATACTCGTCTAATTTATCATATTTTATTTCATACAAAACTTAATGATTTACCAGGACTGCTCCTTTTCATAGATTTTGAAAAAGCTTTTGATTCTGTATTATTGAATTTCATTGAACACGTTTTAGATCTTTTCAAATTTGGCCCCTCTATAAAACACCGGGTAATAACCTTTTACCAAAAAATAAGTTCTGCAGTTTTTCAAAATTGTTTTTATCTGAAATCTTTTAAATTCAAAGAAGTTGTCGACAAGGGGATCCTTTATCACCTTATATATTTCTTTTTTGTGCAGAAATACTTGGAATATTAATTAGAAAAATAAAGAAATAAAGGAAATTGAAATAAATGATACCGAATATTTTATCTCTCAATATGCTGATAACATGTCAATTATTCTTGACAGTGCACCGGCATCTCTTGATGTCTCTCTCCGCCTTTTACATAAATATGCTGAAATGACTGGTCTCCATATGAACTTGGACAAGATTAAGGTTGTGTGGATAGGAAGAAAGTATATAGTCTAGACACCATGTTTGTAAAGTAGGGATTGGCATGGGGTTCTAGTAGATTTACAGTACTAGAAATAAACTTTTTGGTCAATATGCCAGAAATGGAATCTTTGAACTATTATCCTAAAATAAAAGATATTTAAAATATAATCAATATCTGGTCTAAACAAACACTTCCTCCAGTGTGAAAGATAACAATAATCAAGACACTAATTATTTCAAAATTTAATCATCTGTTTTTTTAAATTATAAGCACCATGCGATCCCACTCTTAAACAGCTTATTCTTACAATATATTCATTAATTTGGGAAAGCAAGTCTGATAAGATTTAAAGAGAAATATTATGTCTGGAATATAAATTTTGGAGGCTGGAAATGCTAGATATTAAAGAATATATTAAAGGGTTAAAACTAACAAGGGTCCGACGATTGCTAAAAAACAATACAAAACTCGAAAAGCTAATAGAAAGCACAGAAAATATTAATTTTGAAAACCTAGTATTTCTGGGTCCACCAACCAGATGTAAAAATAAACCTTTTGGAAAGAGGTTTTTAAAGCATGTACAGAAATGCAAAATAAATTTAACCCAAAAAATGAAGAAGAACTTTTTGACAGACTCACTTTGAAATAATGGAAATATTAAAATAGGTAACGCATCTGTTTCTGACTTGGCTGATAACGGTATTTTGTTGATTAATGATCTGGTAGATAATGATGGTAAATTATGTATGTTGAGCAATGCAAAAATATTTATGAAATTAAATTTAACTTTCTATTTTATAATGGGCTTATATCAGCAAAAAAAATAAATATAAAAATTCTCTTAAACATAATACCTCTATAGACAGTCTTTTTAAAATTCACGGACCAATTCTTCTAAATAATATAAGAACATTTTTTATTCAATAAAGGGTCAAAAGATATGTGTAATGTTCTATTAGAAAAAAATATTACAAAGCCTAGCTGTGAAGATAAATGGTCTCTATGATTAAACAAAAAAAATTGGAAAAAAGAGAAAAATATGTCTAATGTATTCTTTTATTCTTCTAATCAATCCAAATATGTGAATTATTCTTTATTAATAATGTATTAGCTGGATATATTATAATTTATAAAGTTATATATTACAGAAACATAATCAAGCAAGTACTAACCAAATTGATTATATACTACTAACTGTTAACGAGGCCGGGATAAGGTACCGGTATTTGATGTATCCTCTAATAAATATCAAAACTATATGATTAACTAAAAAAAAAAAAAAAGAACTTTAGGTTTGGTATCGATTAAACCAGGACATGACAGATCAAACTGCTCGGGATATTGCAAAAAAAGTAATAATTTCGTATGCCAAAATCTTTTTCAACGGAGCCAAAAACAATATACCGAGCTCTGTGAATTTAAAAAGAAAACATGGTATTATTTCCTCGCATGGACTCGGCAATGTGTTAAAAAAACATGACAATATGATTATAACGGTCAATCCCATTCTAAGGGTTGGAGATGCTTCTTTTTTACTGTTCTGCCCAGGTATACGAATACGCATCTAACTCCGACCGGACAGATATTTATGTAGATATAGTTCCACTTTAGGGACAAAATATGTGCGCCTATATATCATATCTTACAAGAATATGCAGTCAGGATGTAAATAGAACGGACAATTTCAAATTAGTCACTACTTTTTAAGCTTTTAATTTAAAAAATAATATATCGTAATGAAAGGTTTATCCTTATGGTTATTCTTAATTAAATGATTTATTGTTTCAGATCTCCATTTTTTTCTTATGTCAATTAAAGATGTGAGAACACAGTGTTATATAGATATAGGAAGATGTGGTGTGAGTGCCAATGAGACAACTCTCCATCCAAATAACAATTTAAAAATTAAACCATTATAGGTTAAAGTACGGCCTTCAACACGGAGCCTTGGCTCACACCGAACAACAAGCTATAAAGGGCCCCAAAATTACTAGTGTAAAACCATTCAAACGGGAAAACCAACGGTCTAATCTATATAAACAAAATTATACTCATTTTATATAAATGTCCTGTACCAAGTGAGGAATATGATTATTGTTATATTATAGTTCGTTTCTATGTGTGTTACATTTTAACGTTGTGTTTCTTTTGTGTCGTTTGTTTCCTCTTATATTTGAGTGTGAATTCACATTATCATAGACGTGTATTTAATGAGTTTCTCTCAGTTTTAATTTGTTACCCCGATTTAGTTTTTTGTCCATGGATTTATGAGTTTTGAACAGCGGTATACTAGCGTTGCCTTTATTCTTGTTTTTAGTTTTTATGTTATATTTGTTATTCTCATCGGATTTTGTCTAATGCTTTGTGTGTTACATGTTGTGTTTTCATTCTCTTATATTTAATGCGTTTCCCTCAGTTTTTGGTTTATGACCCGGATTTGTTTGTTTTTTTCTATCAATTATGAGTTTTGAACATCGGTATACTACTGTTGCCTTTATTTGTGATGGAGATGTCTCAACACATTTGAGAACTATTGATGTAACGTTAAAAGATGGGCATAATTTGTGAACAGAACTGGATTGTGAGTATCAGACAATTGATCTTGACACTGATGTGATTGAATAATTACTTACAGTTCACGCAACATTCTAATTGGTATTCGCTGAAAGAGCTGTATTCGATTCCTTCTGTGCGGAAACTGTGTACCCTCAAGGTCAAAGAGCCTTCGAACCTGATCATCTTCTTAACTAGAATGGCTTAAACGACCATCACAACTGCAGCCGTTCATCAACATAGTGATTAAAGTTAAACGAGTAGCTTGGATATCAAAATTCGTTAGTGTGTCATCAGAGAAATACAGTCATCCTTGCAATATTTAACAGTGGTTGTCAAAGAAGAGATCTAGATAATCAGTCAATTGATTGATTGGTGTTTAACACCTCTTTCCACACTATTCAAGGCGGTATGTTTTAATTGTTTGGGGAAGCCCGGAGAGAACCACTGATCTTCGGTAGGTTAGTGATACAATTGATAGACTACTTGGACCACTCGGCCACCGCGGCCCCTAGATGGAATCAAAGGGCGTTGAAAAACCAGGATAACAAAACGTGACGTCATAGAACTGGTATATTTATTTATGATACAGAATCCCTTAACAAATTTGACACAGCCAAAAGAAAAATGTTTGCATTTCCATTGGTGCTAATCATTTCCAATTTATAATTAGGCCTTTATACACATGTAATTGCATGTTCAACATGGCATCTAGAACCTGTTTAAGCAACATTCTTTGCTTTATGTTCATACCAGTAATCTGTGCATTGAAACACACAGATGAAAGGTAATATCAATTTATTGAATACTAAGTGTGGGGCTGCATAAGGTTTTGTATTCTTAAAACTTTATGGCTATTTTTCTCTATTTTTAAATTTTTATTTCCATTATTCTTTCGTTTTAATATACAAGTACCCAAGTTTTCTCTATTCTTCAATTTGTACCAATATTTTTCTATTTTTTGTTTTATTTATTCCCTTTATTCTCTATTCTGCAATTCCCATCATGAGCCTCATAAGGAACAAAGATATCAAGCAAATACTTTTACAAATTGATGAACAATATAAATGTAAAATACATAACTATATAGCATGTGACTTTATATGAAAACATAATTCAAAATCTGACTCTTCTTTCCAGGTAAGCAGCCAAATAATCTACATACATGAATATCCAAGGATGTGCCAGTTTTGCCAGCTATCTTGTTTTGCTGATCATAAACATGATATATTAATGGGGTAGAGCCATATCTCTTGCACGTAAAACACACCCTTGTAGATTTCGAAAAAAGAGTAGGCTAATGCCTCTACAAGGCAGCACTCGCAACGCCAAAGTGGAAAGGGATTTATATAAGTTGCAAAACTTGTTTCCCAATCCACTATAAATAAATATGCTTAAAGCAATGGGGTAGGCCTTGGTTCAGGGAGTTAACTCTATTAATCAGTAATGCATGCGTAAAAGGCAAGTTTCATTCACTGTTTTGAGCATTTACCTGAAACAGATTTGAAATAATCTATGTAACCTAGAAGCTTAGAAAATATTAATGAAAATGGCTGACACAAACATACTGATGATTTTGAGAGTTATTTCCCTTAATCTAGGTCTCTCTCCTAAAACAGTTTTCTTTGATGTTAAAAAAAACATACAGTTTTCTGCCATATTTTACTTTTATTAACCATTGTATACATATAAAAATATATAATTCTAAACTTATAATAAAAAAAATCTAATTTCAATATAAGGACAGGCTAGCATTTTTTTTTATTATTCGATCCTTTTAAATCAGTAAAAACAAGATGGCTCAAAATATTAACTGAAAATAATATGATATTACAGCAAATAATTCGAGTTTTCACAAATTACATTTAAGTTTGTCTGTATGTATGTATAGTTCCATAATTGAAAACCTTTAAATATCATTGTACAATAGCAGATAGTTGTTTTATGAATTACAAAGGCAGGACATTATCCTAATTGAATCATTTCCACTCACAGTAAAATATCATTTTGGGATTGACTTGGGATGTATGAAAAATCAATTACTATATAACAATATATTGCAAAAAAGAAGAAAATACTTTATATCAGATGTAGTTTTTAGCTGGTAAAAAAAAATCATAAACGAAAAAAACATACTAGTATCCAGATATGAAAATATTATTCAACAAGAATGTGTTCATAGTACAAGGATGCCCTACTTGCACTATCATTTTCTATGTTCAGTGGACCTTGAAATTGGGGTCATAAATCTTATTTGTCATTTAAATTAGAGAGATTATATCATAACCAACATGTGTACTAAATTTTAAGTTGATTGGACCTTGTCAAAAACTACCTAGACCAAAAACTTTAACCTGAAGCAGGACAGACTGACGAAAGGACAAACAAACACAAAGACCAGAAAACATAATGCCCTTCTACTATCGTAGATGGCATAAAGACTTTAATGGGACCTCTTATAATATAAGAATGAAATTTCTTCCTGGAGTATAAATATTTATCACAGTGTATTTCAATACCTGCCATTTTTCTCATAAAAACATAGAGCCTATTTAACAGTTAAAATAAAGTCTTTGAAGATCATGCATAATATGAAGATCTCTCCTGACAAGGCAGTAAAATATCTTCCTTTTTCAATAAATCATAGTGCTTGTGAGCACTGATTGAAAAGGTTGCTTTCATTTTCCAAATAAAACATAGAATTGTATTTCGCTGGGCAGGTTAAAAATTCGAGTTCCATTAATATACATAAGTTCATAATAGTACATTCACTATCATACTATGATAAGTATTTTGTTTGTTTTATGCAGAATTACAATTTATTAACAAATGATTTTCCTACTGGATACAAAAAGCTAATTCTAACTGACATATTGTTTTATGAAATAATAAATTAAAAAAACAATTAGATTACAGAGATTGTAATATTAATCATTAATTTTTTGGAGTTTCAGGGAAAAGACAGCTATAACTTCATATATACACAAATATTGTGATTGTCATAATCTTATCTACTATAACAAGTAAGTTTCCAAATAAAAAATGAATGAAATACTATTAAAGCAGTATTCAACCTAACACAAAGGATGGTATTAAATTTGTCTTTGATTATCTATGCATTTAGACAAAAACTAAGCAATATCCCAACATAAGGTTTGAATAAACAATAGTATTACTAAACCAACAATATATTTTATTACTTAATCAACAACTGCTAGTACTACTTTCATACTGCTCCTCATTATATCACAACTTAATACACTTTTGTTTTTATAATTCATAAAATAGAAAAACCAATAACCAACAATAAATCAAAGCTAAACAGCTTATGACATAATAATGAGAATGGAAATGGGGAGGGGGTCAAAGACAACCATCAGACCATAGAGCAGAAAACAGCCAATGGGTCTTCAATGCAGCGAGAAACTCCAGCATCGGGTGGCATCCTTCAGCCTGCCCCTAAACAAATATGCTCTTAATCTTTCTTTCCAGCCCTTTAAAATATTGTAGAAGATAATATAAATTTGACAATGGGTTTATAACATATATGTATGATCCCAAAACATGTATATGGTAAGCTGATACTGGACCTTACGAGTATACTCATACAGTCTGACCATACATTTAACAGTCCAGATTGCAAGTGTACAGTCAAAATACTCATATAGTCTGGAACATATACATCCAACTATTATAAAGGATGTGGATTAAAAAAATGATAAACTATATACATAAACAATTTTGTAAACTACTCTGATCTTTTTAACACTTTTTTTAAACTACTCTTTAAACATTTTTGTGAACTACTCTTATAACATTTTTTTTGTAAACTGCTTTTAAACATATTGTATCAAATAAATAATTCTTTTGTAAAATAAAGAACAAAGATTAAAATTCCATTTTCCTTTAACTTTCTGAAACAACAGTTACTTTGTGCGAGTGTATCTCTTACAAACAAAAATAAGAGTTAACAAACTTTCTATATTTAAATTATAAAAAGCCTACAACATTGATAAAAATCAAAATAAAATTTTTCTAAGCTCTATACTGATAAAGTAAAAAAATTGTTAAAGACTGAGTTAAATTAAGCAGAAAGCCCTATATTTAAAAAAAAAAAGGCACAAATGATTCTAACATACAATCTACATTCATGGTTCACAAATATCTATGCTAATAAAACAAAGTATAAAAATAAATCAAAGCTTTTCCCTATGAAAAAAATAACCTATAAGATAATATCAATTTTTCTTGAAAGTGGAAAATTTGATCTCTATCTTTTATATTGTCATTGTCATTTTTGTTTTTAATTTTTTTCTAATTTATAAGAGACTAGCAGGAAAATTGATGTCAACACTCAGTTCATGTAATAATAAATGCAAACTTCAAAATCATGTTTAACCCTTCTTTAACAATTCTAATCTAGTAAAGTAAACTACAACAATTGTGAATCAATATAGAAAAGACATATCACAAGTTCACAACCAATATTTTCATTTCAACAGTCTCAAGTTTTAACAAAAATTATCAAAATGTTGACATAAATTTTTATGATATGAAGGAATCCCATACATACCCTCAAATATGTCATAGTCAGAAGAAGTTTGATGTATTATATATTGCAGATATGAACTGTAACTACAGCAAAAATGTTGCAGAAATATATTAGGGACCATTGTGTTATTTTGGCACACCAATAAATAGACATAAATACATTTTTTTTATTTTTTCAAATTAAATAAAACATGAATGGAATTAAGAAAAATATTCAACAATACAACAGCCCACACCAAGCACCAAAATCCTAGGGAAAAAATGCAAAAAAATTAACTCACAAAAAAAACCAGACATGGTTCAGATAGATAACATGCTACTCTCATATAAGACTGTGGCATGTTCTTCCCAAACTCCACTTAAAAATATCACTATTACAGTAATGGGGAAAATGCGATTCAATTGATAAACTGAGGAATAGTATAAAAGTATAAAAAGTGGAACTGTTGTTATTTTACTCAATGAATAATACTCAAAAATTTAAACAGTGTGTTAATTTTTCTTTGTTGATTACAATGTATTATGAATTGTGTGGGTAAATGTGAACCAAAAAATACATAATTAGCAAACATCATAATAGCTCTGCTCTAATTTTCCCTTTAGTACAATAAATGATTCCACAAAGACACATTTTTTTCCTTTCAGGATGTTCGTTCATCTGTTTCAAAATATTGTCATAATAAATAGCATATAAATAACGGAATTTGAAAACCAAACAAAAATGGCAAGTCTGTGTCCTCTTTTTGAGATATAATCAAATGAAAATTTGGCAAGGAATAAATCTCTCTAGATTTTTCATATATTTATCATTGGCACCTTTTTTTTCAAAAAACTATGAAAAAAAATCAAGGATATTTAACATTTTCAAATATGGCTTTTTAACCTATATGTAATAAAATTATGAAAAGAAAAAAAGGTTTTGGCAGGCAAAATTTTTATTGATACACATGGATAAATCTATAGGATTCCAAGTATCTGACATTATGTCAAAAGCATTAGTAGCAAATATCCTCAATCACTGAGGGGGATAGGACCTCCGGGATCGGGTGTTTTTAAGCTTGGGATTTCATGATTGACCCTTTCCGGATCCAGAATTCTTTATTTGAATTTTCGAGACCTCGAGATATCAGGATCAGGACCTGTCCTATTCCCCCTCATCACTGAAAAATGTAATCAACAAACACAAATGAATCTATAGCTTTTAAGACATATATAAATAAACCAAAAAAATTCAGCTGCCATTTATTTTCCCTGCGGTCCCAATAGGAACCTCTTATAACAAAATTTGACCACAAACATTTGGAATGAAGAAGAAGCTCCCTTATCTAAGTTACCAATTTGTCTTCATTGTACAAATTATTGTCAAAACAGTTTAGACTAAAGTGACAAAAATAATGCAAAGTGATGTTTTGTGATTCTGTCAATTTTGAAAATCCACAGGTTACTGTTGATTCATGAATTTTTAAGGGTACAGATTTTCATGGATTGTGGAAAACTTGCATTTTCATTGAAATTCGTTAAATATTTGGTAGAGTCTGCATAAATTCCTTTAGACACTTTGTAATTCATTGATTATTTAAATTAGAGAATCCCCGGTACCCACAAAGTCCATCTAAATTGGTATCCAAAGAATATTAATGAATCCACAGTACATTGATAAAAAAATAAAGAAATTCATTATGATTGCCAATGAGACAGCTATCCACCTCAGATCAAATGAAGTGGATGTGGACCTCATTACTATAAAACAATTGGTCTGTATACATGGTATATATGTTACAGTAAATAGGTGAAATTAGGAATTACATGTAATTACTAAAATTTAGGAATTACATGTAATCCCCAATGCACTTAGTAAATACAAGTAATTCCTGAAACGGCCCAGTTATTACCAGTAATTACTAATTTTAAAATGAATTTTTACACCTATTTACTAACTGTTAAAACAATGTTGTAATATTACATGCTGATCAAAAGTTATGGTTATTTTAGCTATAGAAGATCAGTGAGTACTCTTAAAAAATGGTCAGCCTAAAATGTACCTTTTTTGTTATAAGAGCATTAGCTACGAAATATAAAATAAATTAAATATGATTGTTTTTGTTTGTTAAATCATTAATGAAAATTATATAGTGAAATTATTATTCACTTTTAGCAGTCAATCTGGTTCTATTTTACTAAAATAAGCAGAGAAACATGGTTGATGATTTTTTCCTTTGCAAGTGAATAATTGGACCTCATTGAATATGTATTCATGTGACCTTCAATTCAACCCCTAGCTGGAGATAGGTTACCAATGTATTCAGATTTAGAATTGTAAGGGTTTCGCAGAACCCAGTTTCTCGTCGTCTATAGCTGTAAGTCGCAGGCTCAACCAAAATGGGGGAAAATATCAAATCTTTTGACTAGTGCTGTAAGAACCTTCTGTCCAGATTTGGTTAAAATCGAGGATGGTTTATGAAATGTAATAAATGTTAAAAAAAACTTTAACCGCAGAGATGTAATGTTAACTGGGGGGAAACGAAGTCCATTTAGAAGGATTATACGAAAAGGGAATTAATTGTTTTACAAACTTTACTTCATAAGCTTCTGTCCACGTTTGGTAGAAATTAAGGATATTCGGAGTTAGTTATCAAAATTTGAAAAACTTTAACCAAAATGCGAATGTAATCAGTTAACTGGCATACAAGTCCATTATAAGTAAAATACGGAAAACCTTGATTTTATTTTCACAAAATGTACTTCTTGAAAATTATCTCATAGTTATAGTCAAGCTTCTGTTCACGTTTGATAGAAATCCAGGACAATGTAAGAAAGTTATCAAAATTTAAAGACCTTTATAAACCACATAGTGAATACTTGTGAATGAAGCTGACGACAGAATGGTTTGCTGTTTTTCCCTTTTGCGACAAAGGTCGCAGGCTCGACAAAAAGAAACATAAAACACGCCCTCCGGGTGCGGGAATTTCTCGCTACATTGAAGACCTGTTGGTGACCTTCTGCTGTTGTTTTTTATTTGGTCGGGTTGTTGTCTCTTTGACACATTCCCCATTTCCATTCTCAATTTTATAATGACAATATTGACAGAAAATCAAAAGGAATGGCTTATTCAATCCACAAAAGATCATTCTTATACAGATAAAAAACATAATACAATTGTGTTGCGGTTATATAAGCTGGAGTTTGGAGGTCTTGAAAAACTCATAAAAAAGAGAAACACAAAAATATGAAATGTGACTCTTAAAACCCTCAAGCTGTATACATTTGTTTGTGAAGAATGTTAGCTTTATCACAACAGTCTGACAAAAGAAGTTGTAAATATAACTATTTTGTAAAAGAAATTTGACTTATGTCATTGGGCAAGTTTATATGCAACAACAACAAACAACAACTATGTTATTTGCCAATCATGGTGTCCAAAATAAGCAGAACAATTACAATGTAATTTTTAAACATAGCGTATAATAAATTAAAAATAAGTTAAAAAGGTCATAATATGATTGATTTTGATTTAATTGATTAATATAAAATATTAAAGCAAATGAAGTAAGCAGAGTATGCCTGATGGAGATTGTTCTATAAAAAAATTTGAAATTTTTCAGTTTCAATTCACAACCACTAAAGGTGGGCCTTATATTCATTAATCCTTAATTAAGTCAGCCCTAAAATACCTACCCTTTTACTTTCTTATTTGGTATCTTGGATTATATCTTAAATTTCAAAACAAAAATATCAAGTCAGTAAATAGCTGTAAAAATGACAAAAATAATCAGTAAATACCAGTAATCACTGAACCAACTAGTAAATACATGTAATTACTAAATTGGCTAGTAATTACAGGTATTTACTGAAATGTTTAGTAATTACGTGTAATTCCTAATTTCACCTATTTACTGTAACATATACACTACAATCAAGGTGGATTTTGTTATTCTCAACCTACCCCTGCAAAATAAATGGAATGGCACGTTTGGATAATACACTATAATATAATAGCTCAACAGATTTCTTTCTTCCATCACTAACACCTCTGTGCACTTTATATAAACTAATGGCCACATCTGTCCACAATGGCACATTACAATACTGTAAATTCGGAAATTTTTCTGTGCATATATCATTGAGATTTTGTCACTGTTAACTCCAATGCGATTTAATTTTTTGCAATATTGAGAAAAATCCTGTTCAATTCATAATAAAATTTTAAAATGCGAGTTTAAATTATTGCGATTATAGCCCTGTTGCATTTTTGTAAAAATAAAACATTGCAATAATTTCTGAATTTACAGTAATAGGGAATGTTATATTAGCTCCCAAAAAAAATCTACCATCACAGACTCCTCTAGTATGTGTTATGCATAAGCTAATGGTCCATCTGTCCACAAGGAATGGCACATTACAATAATAGGACATTTTATATTAGCTCAACAAGTTTTTCTCTAACAACACAAACTCCTCTATGTGTTTTGTATAAGCTAATGGTCCAATTTGTCCACACGGTGTATTTGATGTTTTTGATAAAAGTTTCTTCAAATTTTTCAGTAAATCCTCATCTATGCTTGATGAAAAGTTGTGCTGAAACAAAAAAAACTTTTTCATTCATTGAGTCGCTATTAAACGAACTAAAGGCTAGAAGGAGCCTTTGTTCTTCATCTAAGTCTATGCCCATTCACAATAATAGAAAATCTCCAACATTGTAGACTTGAATATAATTCCTATCGAAACACTATTATAATTTTTTTTACAATATTTGACAACAATCATGAAAAAACAGGTAGAAATTGTCATCAAAGGGCATTTATTTATAAGGGCATACATAGACTTTTTCCCCAATAATGACTTAATTGTAGATTTTGTTTTGCTGATCAATTTTGTAATATAATGTTTCTATTTACCTATTGTACTTTTTACCAAAACAGACAACAATGAAAAAACTGGTAAAATTCTTCATAAAAGGGCAACAAGTTCAATAAAGTGTACACTCGCTATTTCAGGAGGATCAATTGATATATTTTTTTAAACTAGATACCCAAGTGATGATTTTGGCTGATTTATGTTTGTTCCAGGGGTTTGACTCCCCCCCCCCCCCCCCCATTTTAGTTTGACAACAAATGCTTTGTTTAGGACAAACGGTTTGACCACCTCACCCCTATACAACATGATTTGCATGTGTTCGATGGAACCCCCCTCTTCAAACTGACTGGATCTGCGTATTTATCTCTATATAAAATGTTTAAATGTTGTGATCATATCAAGGTTGCATGAGAAATCGAGTGTCAGGGGCAGATCCAGCCATTTTATAAAGGGGGGGGTTCCCAACCCAGGAAAAAGGGGGGGGTTCCAAATATATGTCCCCATTCAAATGCATTGATCGTCCCAAAAAAAAGGGGGGTTCCAACGCCCGGAACCCCCCCCCCTGGATCCGCTACGGAGTGTACATATAATGCTAAAACATAAAAGCTAAGGAAAATACCTCTTTAAATGCTGTGTAAACTGCTTTGAAAGCTGGTTGTTTGTCGTTCTGCATGACACGTCTATTGCCGTGTAAAACTGACACACCATTTAAATCTATATCTTTACATACACTCATATACATACAATGATCTGGACGGTAATTCCATTCGCATCGATAAAGATATAACTTATCTGTGAAAGAAAATAAACAAAGAGTAATCATTGATCTATTGTGAAATTCAGTAATTGATGTGTGGATTATTTTTGCATTTGCTGAGCAATACAAATTTAAGATTAGATAAATATTAATCATAGAATCATGTTAATTATTGCAATTTCAGTAAATGCTGCATACAAATAATGTGATATTGTTATAAATAATTATAACAATATCTGAAAAAAATTCTGAATGTACAGTAATTAGGATAAAAATAAATATTTCGATGAAATCAATTTCAGAGAATTTTATTTTTAGCGATATTTGATTTGATGGTTATGCCAAAGTCTACAGTACTCGGATATAGAAAGATATGTACTTTGTTGATCATTCAAATTGGTGGTATAACTTTAAATTTTATAAAAATTGTAACCAATGGAGGATAATCAATCCTCAGTATTCTCTACAGAAAAGTATTAATATTTGGTGCCATCTTGAGGTTATCATCAAATCAGTAGCCAGTGCTACAAAATTGGAATTTTTTGCCTGTTGTCATTTTTGGGGGGTTATTTGGCACCTAAGATGCAATTTTATAAAAATTAATAACCAATGAAAGGATAATCAATCCACAGTATTCTCTACAGAAAAGCATTATATTTGGTGCCATCTTGAGGTTATCATCAAACCAGTAGCCAGTGCTACAAAATTGGAATATTTTGCATGTTGTCATTTTTGAGGGGTTTATTTGGCACCTAAGATACAATGTCAATATCATATGCAACAAAAAGAAGAATGTGTCCCTAGTACACGGATAACCCACCCTTACTATCATATTCTATGTTCAGTGGACTGTGAAAATGGAATAAAAACTATACTTTGGCATTAAAGTTAGAAAGATCATATCATAGACAGCATGTGTGCTCAGTTTCAAGTTGATTGAATCTCAACTTCATCAAAAACTACCTCGACCAAAAACTTTAACCTAAAGGGGGACAGACAGACACACCAAAGGATGGACAGACAAACTAAATGACGGATGAACAGACATGCAGACCAGAAAACATAATGTCCATAAATGGGGCATAAATATTTAAGATTAACCATTATACTTATTTTTTTTATTCAAAAGGGTCAACTACTGTAACGGGCATCATTTTTGACATTTACAGAATTTCATTTCAATAAACTAAATAAATACTTGAGCAAAATTTTAACTTTTAGTAACTACACCTCCTAATAAGGTAATTGATGTTCTATTTTGAATGGAATGGAATGGAAACTTCAAATGTGTCAAAAAGACAATAACTGACCCAAATGTTTTATGAGGTGAAATCAATGTAAACTTTATTTGATTTTTATTAGTGATGATTTCATCACTTCCTGATTTTTAGGCAGATTATTTCAATTACTTTCAATTACTTTCAAATTTATAGAAGAGGGGCTCAACTGAAGAAGAGTATTCTTAAAAGCATGTTTTCACTTTTATTTTATCTTTTGTGTGCACAAAAATATTTTCATTTAGTTGTTATTGTAACAAATAACTGATCTTTGAAAAAGATAAGCAAATGACAGATGTATAGAAACAATAAACATATAATGTGTCCAAATTGATTTTAATATAGAAATGTCACAAAATTCATTAGTAAGCATATATATTATCATGATTATCAATGACAGGGATGATATTTCAAAACACACTGATGATCATTATCTTAGGAACTATAAAAAAAAAATTAAAATGCTACCAGTACACATTGGATGTCAATCAAGCTCTGCCAATTAACCAAATCTGGGAGGGCACCTCCGCCCTTTTTGGGACAGGAGTATACAGCTTAGAGATTGAGAATACACCCTTTTATATTTTTTTAATAATACAAATACATATCCTATCATATTTATTTGGACAATAAAACATACCTTAAGCTATCATGCTTACCCTATTTCATGGAGAGATTAATAAATTTGATAAATATCTCATGCATATAAGACTGTAGTTTTATCAATATTCAAAATAATATTGACATTTTATACCTTCAGATACTTAACCTAGTTATATATTTCCTCTTAACTTCTTGTAACAAATTAGAACCTAACGATATGCAATTTTAATATTTACATAAAAAGCTTCTATGCCCCCTCCCCTCCCAAATACAAATCTAAAGGAAAAGGCAATCCCTATAGCAGTGAAATTCACAGCCAATGACATTATTTAAAGACCTATAACATAAATATAAATGTCCGAGGCATTATTTTCTAAAAGAAGGAATTTCAGTCATTTGACATTTTTGAAGGTCTTGTTATAACAAGGAATCAATAAACAACATTCAATTTTAATAAAATTAATTATATTAATTGGTTTAACACTACAATAAAATAAATATAAATGTTGGAGGCATTATCTCCAATAAGTATCGGTAGTCACTAAGGAATTTCAGTCATTTTGACATTTTTTTATGTCAATCAAGCTTTGCCGAGTTACCAAAGCTTAGAGATTGAGAACTGACCATTTAATATTTTTTTAATAATACAAATACAAGGAATCAATAATCACTGAATTTTTTTTTGAAAAATAGAAAAAATCAGTATAGTTACTGATCTATAAACTGGCCTTACTAAAATAGGTTAATTAGCCTTGAATTTGTTATGATTAAAGTAACTTTAAAAGTACTAACCTTTTAGCCAGGCATAATTCTTTCATCATGTTTATGTTCCGGACCATATGAGTATTTGGACCATACGCGTAATGTCATGATGATATGGGTATATACTCATATGGTCCGACCATACGCGTATGGTCCGACCGTACGCTTATGGTCGGGGTAGTTAACACTCTGTTACAGAAATACTTTTAATACTTCTAAACTCTTCATATGGTATGACCGTTCATTAAAAGACGCTATCATATATGTAATTTTATTTTTATATTATAATAAAAAGATAAGCTAAATAAAAATAATACCATGATAGTTAATTTTACTTAATTGTCAAATCTATAGTAAACACATTTTATACCAATGGCAATATGTCGACTAAAAAAAAAATCAAAAATTTCTTTATGAACTGTTACACAAGAAGTCACTGAAAGTAACACAGTTTATTTAAGTTGTCTTGTGAATATAGTGTATTGCAGTCATTTTACGATATTTGAAATTTAAAGCTACTTTAAAAAATCAAAGCGCGAAAGCGCTGTAAAGGCAGTTAATTACAGGTTGTGTGTATTTCTAGTCCAGTTATATCATTATCTTCCATAGAACAGAGGTGGTTTGTAGAATTTAAGATTGAGAGTTCTTTTGTACCTT
Organism: Mytilus trossulus; assembly: GCF_036588685.1. Lineage (NCBI taxonomy): Eukaryota > Metazoa > Mollusca > Bivalvia > Mytilida > Mytilidae > Mytilus > Mytilus trossulus. The sequence goes on along the minus strand of NC_086381.1, from coordinate 63,623,661 downwards.
AGTTCACCTATACATGTATCTATAGTCTACTGTTTACAGTATATTTTCTGTGCCTCGCCATGAAATGCATTTTTAGCCATGGCCTTGTCAGTTTGCTTTAAATTTATGAGTTTGACTGTCCCTTTAGTGTCTTTCGTCCCTCTTCTTTAGACATATAAGAACTTTTCCTTTCCAATATAAATAGACTATTTTTAATTATTGATTGTATACGCATATTCTATGACTCCCATAAAAAAAATAGTTCACAAAGATTGACTAGTCTCTGTACTGTGTGTATAGCAAGAACATCAAGTAACATAATGGTAAATGTACATAGTAACATGTCAACTTTTTTGATGACCATACCTGCCAACTGTCAGTATTTGCAGAGTATTTCCCCCATCGAGCTCGAGGCTCCCAAATGGAAATTTTGTAAGAGCAATTTTGTCGACTATTTAAAGAAAACAATTAATTCAACAATGGCTATAAGCTTGTTAATGCAAGAAGAAGCCAAAAATCACATTAGAATATATTTGAAGGGAATCCATGACAATTGCCCCATTAGCAAATAGCCCCACTTTTTCACTAACTCGCCCCACTTTAAAAATCAAAGTGATGGATATCACTCATGGAAAGATTAGAACAGTAGTTTTAATTATTTCATATTAAGGTATGGTGGGGAAAATGAACATTTATAAAGACTATTGCTGAAAATTGCTTTTAGGTCTTTAGAAGGAAACTTGCTTTTTCAGCATGAGGATAAATGAGCTCAAATCAAATTATATGGTTCTCTAAATTTGCACAATTTTATTTAAACTTCAGTTTATATCTAATTGAAATTATGTTGCTGGTTCTGAACATGTTTCCAAAAAACAAAAAAATGCAAAAAATCTACTTGTAAATGTTACCAAACATCCTTGTAAGACATAAATTTAGACCAACAGCTAAAAGCTTTAAAGTGCCAACAAAAATAATCTATAAATGTTGTTTTAGGGCATTTTGTTAGTTGAAACAGAGGTTATAAAGCATTGAAAATTAAAAGTTTTAGAATGCCTTTTGATCAAATTTGCATGTATTTTTCAACACAGGGCATTTTCAATTTTATTTTTCAACATAAACTAATCAAAAAAACTAATTTTATTAAAATGTGGAATCTTTCTTGATTGCAAAAATATATATTTACTTCTAATAAAAATTCAAATGACTTAAATAGACATAATGATTGATGGAAAATAAACTAATAAACAAAGGTTTGTTATAATTAAAAGTTTATGAATTTTAAAACTGTTTCAAGCCAAATTTCTGATAAAAAAAAAGTGAACTAATCTAAATTGTTGATTAATTACAGATGATTATTGGAAATTTATCAAGTAAATTATAGGCCATACTTGAATACCTTTTATATATTCATATTTATATTCACATTTATATTCATATTTCATTTTTTAAGATCATGTTTAAATCCATTAATCATTTATCTTTCAGATATAATTTACAGAATTACTTTATGTAATGTAGATCAAAAGTAACTGGCAATTAATAAATCTATCATCCTTATAAATATCAAACAAATAATACACACATTTGTGTAATCAATTATGAGGTCAAATACTTGTGTATTAAGAATTAGATGCATATTGGAATGATCTGTATAATTATGTAAGACTGAGGTTGATAGATAATGTGGTCAATTTGATTGGCATCTTAGGAGGTGGGGCATTGTAATTAAAGGTCCACCTTGTCTCTGATTGTTTAGTGAAAATGACAGTTGTCAATCATTCAGTTGAATCAATACCCACTTACCTAATCAAAATGTTTTTAAAAAAGCTTGCACATCAACACACCTTAATGACAGACATTCTTAAATGAACTGCTCCAATAATATACCCAGTTTTTTTCAGTTTATTTGTGTATTATGTGCACATACATGAGAACTATAGGGAACTATATTTTAGTGTGAATACATTTAGTAACAGTAGCTAACCTGTCCTGTTGTTAGGGAGGGTGGTGCCTAAGTAAAGATTTAGAACAAGTTCTAATCTTTCCAAAAAACCTGCCCCAACCTGGATTACCAAATCGCCCCACTTGTGAACTGTGTTAAATCCTGTTAATATTACTCCTGCCAACTCGCCCCACCTAATAGAAAACGATAATATCTAGATAAATATATTATTAACCAGGAAGAATTTAGTAATGCCAGCTCGCCCCACTTATGTAAAAAGATGTTATCTCATTGTATATAAGTTAAATTCTGTTAATATAACTCTTGCCAACTGGTCCCACCTATTGGAAATCGGTGAAATCTAGATAAATATATTATTAACCAGGATGAATTTAGTAATGCCAACTCGCCCCGCGTATGGAAAAAGATGTTATCCCATTGAATATAAGTTCAATTCCTTATATTGCATTATGATACAATTAACAGGTTTCTTTTCAATTGTTATGCAAATAACTAAGCTTCAAAACTTACATTTATTCTTCAGTATATATCAATAATAGTAATTAAATTAATTTTCGGTTTGTTTGTATTCTGTGTAGATTAGTTTTCATTAAAGTGGTGCGAGTTTTTATTTTTAATTATATATATATTAATCTAAAAAAATACCGTTTTTTTATAAGTAGGGCGAGTTGGCAGGAGTAATATTAAACAGGGTTCTCGCTAAGGCGAGTTCATGAGTCCTGGACTCAACAAAATCTGTCTGGACTCACCATTTTCAAAACTGGTGAGTCCACAAATACATCAATATTGAAATATTTTGTATAAACTGAACACAGTTACCATGACTCACCGTGGCCAAAAATGACGAGTCCCTGGACTCGCCTTCAAAAATCCTTAGTGAGAACCCTGATTTAAAATGATTTAACCAATTTCACATGTGGGGCGAGTTGGCAGGAGTAATATTAAACATGATTTAACCAATTTCACATGTGAGGTGATTTGATAAATCAGTTTGTGGTGTTTTTTTTAAAAAGTGGGCCGATTAGCCAGTGGGGCGACTTGTCCTGCTTCCATTTGAAGGCCCCCTTGAAGGTTTTGTATGACTATATGAACCATCTTTCACGTAAAACCCCCATGTGCATTTTGAAAAGTTGGCAGACATGTTTCTTACTCCAGGCAAAATCTACCGGTATGAATGAAAAAGAAGTTTTCAATTAAGGCTCTGTGGCCATAACAGCTGTCTCATTAGCATTTTAACCACTTCCCATATTTGCAATTAAAACAATAGAAGAAAATTATTCAACGCAAAAACAAAACTTACTTGTAAATATGAAATTCTCTTTACGGTATGAGTTTTTCTCCTTGTTTGAGATTGTACAGTAGTACCTGTAACTGCTTATACCTATTTCTTATTCACTTTTGCTTGATAAACTCACTAAATATCATATACATTGTACCACATCTCCTTATTTTTATATGCATTCCAATAACATGAACAATTGTAATTCAATTCTATATACCAAAGCAAAATGAACTGCACCACTTTTATTTACTAGTATGCATCTTTTGGCAAAATACAAGACTTTGTTCTTAGATGACACAATTAATATAATATATATTTATTGATAAAAAAATAAAATTTGGTATACAACTCTTTAACGGTATAAAAAAAAGCACAGCTGTGTCATAAATTGTGAAATTTGTGCTGAAAACATAGACATTGATGGTATTTGAGTAATTCCATATGTGAAGCTCAACATTAGCTCGTCAGTTGGTGGTGGACAGTTATAGTTCCTTTCTGCAGGCTAGGATGAATGACTTTTCAGGAAAACCAATTTCACAAATCAAAACTTTCCTCTAGCATGTCTAGATTTCTCCTACAATATTCATCCAGTTTAGTTCTTTTGTTTTAATTGGACACCGTCCTGATTTTTAATTTTGCAAACCATTCAGTCTCTTGCTTGCAAATGGTGCATGAAAATAGGATGGGTATGGCAGTAGACAAGTCTCTTTAAAGTGGGTTTGTGCCCTGAAAAAAAGTTTTATAACTTAAGTTTAATTGAAACTTGTGCAACACATATACCTAAATAACTATATAACATAGAAGAGAGCATCATTCGTGTCAATGTTTTGTTCCTGTTTACATTGTCATTGATATTTTTTCAGAAAGCCTGAGGCATACAATGTAGCTCATGAATTCCTGTCATTAGACATTACATCCTAAATTAACATAATTACTGCACACTATCATTGTACAGACCAAGTCTTCAGTATATATAATTGTTGCATTCATTCACTCCTGTGTTCAGTCGTTCAAAAATTTCTAAACATCAACAAATGAACTTTAATAACAACAAGAAAACACTAGAAAAGATACGTACATACAACCCGTGTTTAAGTGTATTTGAAAGAGAAATAAATCTGGTTAAACGATGTAAAAAGGAGAAATATATCTGGTTAAACGATGTATAAAGGAGGAAAAATTGTAGATATTGCATTACGATGCGTTCTACCTAATAGCACGTGGATATGTGTTTATGTAAAGCAAAATTATATCCGGGTGAAATTTGATCCGGAGGAAAATATGTCACAGTAATTGTTGTTATTTTTTTATCCGGAGGAAAATATTTCCCTGGGAAATTTCTTCCTTTGCTGTGAAATTCTATCTGGTGGTTAACTTATTGAATAGTCATTAGAAAAAACTTATCCTTTACAAACACTATGAAATAATAAAAGTGTATTTGAATTAAACCTATTTTGTAAAAAAAAAAGAAGTATTTTAATGGGAATTATTTCACAAATAATCATTGAAAACATTTCCTGAAAAAAATCAAGTAAATATCATTCTTTTAAAAAGAAAATTATCATTAAACATAAGAAAGAAAACCAGAAATAATTTCAAAGATCGTAATTGTGAAATAATATCATGATTAAATAAGGTAAGTAAAATACATGTAAAAGTGAGTTGTTTTCAGATCTCAGTACAAATATACATTAAAACGTAAAGGTAGAAATATAGTTGCATTACTACTGTTAACAGTAATGGAAGAATTTGATTATGATAATATTTTTAACTATATAAATAGTCTGGGATAAAGATGTTGTTGTTGATTATATGGAATTCAGATAAATTATAGCATAACAATATATTGGCAGAAAAGCAATTTTAACAGCTGGATAGTATTTACCTGTGAAATAATATCTGTCTTATTAAAAACTTATGTTGTAAGTCATCTTGTTATATAAATGAATATATAAAAAATAAGATTCAAAGAAAAATTTCACTATGAAATAGATTCAGGAATATATTATATTGAATATCTTTAAAAATATAAATTGCTCATAATTACCTCCCTTTGATAAATTATGCAAATTTGTTCTACCTTTGTGAAACATTTTATAATTAAAGTCAGGTATATATTGATTGCGAGTAACTTGCATACTAGTTATTGGGAGTATATTTCACAAGGTTCTGTGAAATATGATACGGCAAATATATACCGGTACATACTATCCGCATAACACAGATAGATTTTCACTCCTCCGGAAAAATTCTACCTGTGAAATACCATGCCTGGAAAAAAATTACCGTGATAAATTATCCTCAGGATAAAATATCACAGAGGAAGAAATAAACCGTTACATTTACATATTTAGACTTGACCCAGTATGACCCGTACCTTGTAGGTCACCGCCGTCGTTTAAACACTTGACTACAGTCCTGTATAAGCTAGACAATAAAAAGCTTAAGCCTGTACTATTTGTGTGAAGTAAATGTGTTTGTTCTGTACATTTAAATTGTTTTACCTGATAGCAAGAACGTATATCTATCCGTTTCCTTCTCAATTCACTTTGTCAAATTCTTCGAGCTTCTTCAAAACATACGTATTACTGCGCCGGAAGTGAAAAAAATATGAGAAATCCTCGTAAGATAATGCTATTTTCAATTTTGTGGAATCCATTTTGTTATATTAATTATACAAAGATAAAAAAAGTTACGATTAATTATGAATTTGCATATCATTATACGGAACGTTTATGGACTATTTTTTAAGTCGGTCATTTTGGCGGTAAATCATGTACACATACACACGTAGATTGGCTGGTACCCGATTGTAATGTTACACATCAAATATATCAAATAGCTAATACCCGGAACGTAGTACCGGGAACCAGGATAATACGTAGATAACATACATAACTAATACCGAAATTGAAAACGCTTTACGGTTTCTCGTTCATAAACCGAATTCCGCTGTGAATTATAGAAGATGCAATATTAATCATGTTCAGTCGACTTTTCATTGTTATATCAAAGTCTGAACTAATTAAAGAATCTTTAGATGTCAGATAACACTTGAAATTGACCCGACCTCTTTCCACACGGAATATACAACTATTGATAGTTTGTAGTCAGGTTGACTGCTTATATTGCAAAATACACACTTATAACAAGTTCTATAAAACGAACAATACACACTGATCGTTTCTTTAGTCCCCAATGTAAATGAAAGAAACAAAAACCATATCATACCATAAAAAGAAGAGGACAAATTCGAACATTTCCGGATCTATTTCTGGCCAAAAGACCCCCAGCATGGATTGCGTATGAAAAGATGAACCTCATGACTTAAAAGTCAGGCCTTAAAGCACTGCCTTTAAAAACGTAGACATCAGAATGGCAAAAGACCTTAATATCACTGTACGCAGCTGCAAAAAGGGTAGCGTTTCACTCGCAAACAAAAGGTGTAACTGAAAAGGATCGTGCACAAATTTCTTGCAAATGTAAACCAGATGCTCCGCAGGGCGTAGCTTTATACGACCGCAGAGGTTGAACCCTGAACGGTTGGGGCAAGTATGGACACAACATTCAAGCTGGATTCAGCTCTAAATTTGGATTGTGATTTAATAGTTGACACAGCATAGGTTTCTGACACAGAATAAATGTGTTCTAATGAACTTAAAATTTTTGTTTTCTCTTAAGAGCAATTCACTATGCTGTTGAATATTAAACCTCTCAAAAAAATGTTTGAAGAAATTTTCTTTTTATTTATGAAATTTCAAATGAGAAAAATTGAACCCAATTTTTTAATCACATCCCCCTTTCCCTTATTCCAAAACTAATCTCAATTAAAATATTCTAATGGAGTTTGCAACAATAACTACTCATTTAAATACATCATAAAATATTAAGATGTAAAAAAAACTGCTTGTTATCACTGAATGGTAAAGATTATTCAAATTTATCAGATGGTAGTAAAAAGTGAATATAAATTGTATATTGTACAATACTGTGCAATTGAAAAGACTTGCTATTGCACAATACTTAATAATTTTAGATCCTGATTTGGACCAACTTGAAAACTGGGCCCATAATCAACCAGATGCTCCGCAGGGCGTAGCTTTATACGACCGCAGAGGTTGAACCCTGAACAGTTGGGGCAAGTATGGACACAACATTCAAGCTGGATTCCTCTCTAAATTTGGATTGTGATTAAATAGTTGACACAGCATAGGTTTCTGACACAGAATGAATGTATTCAAATGAACTTAAATTTTTTGTTTTCTCTTAGAGCAATTCACTATGCTGTTGAATATTAATCCTCTCAAAAAAATGTTTGAAGAAATTTTCTTTTTATTTATGAAATTTCAAATGAGAAAAATTTGAACCCAATTTTTTAATCACATCCCCCTCTCCCTTATTCCAAAACTAATTTCAATTAAAATATTCTAATGGAGTTTGCAACAATTACTACTCATTTAAATACATCATAAAATATTAAGATGTAAAAAAACTGCTTGTTATCACTGAATGGTAAAGATTATTTAAATTTATCAGTTGGTAGTAAAAAGTGAATATACATTGTATATTGTATATAAGAAAGATTTAAGTTGATTCTGGACAAAGAAAGATAACTCCAATTAAAAAAAAATCTTGCAGATATTTCTTGCTTACTTTACTGGACAAAGAAAGATAACTCTTAATTAAAAAAAAATTTGCTATTTCACAATATTGTGAAATTAGATATTTCTTGCCATTGCACAATACTGTGCAATTGAAAAGACTTGTTATTGCACAATACTTAATATAATAATTTTAGATCCTGATTTGGACCAACTTGAAAACTGGGCCCATAATCAAAAATCTAAGTACATGTTTAGATTCAGCATATCAAAGAGGCCCAAGAATTTGATTTTTGTTTAATTTTGGACCCTTTGCACTTTAATTTAGACCAATTTTAAAACTGGACCAAAAATTAAGAATCTACATACACAGTTAGATTTGGCATATCAAAGAACCCCAATTATTCAATTTTTGATGAAATCAAACAATGTTCAATTTTGGACCTCGATTTGGGCCAACTTGAAAACTGGGCCAATAATCAAAAATCTAAGTACATTTTTAGATTCAGCATATCAAAGAACCCCAAGGTTTCAATTTTTGTTAAAATCAAACTAAGTTTAATTTTGGACCCTTTGGACCTTAATGTAGACCAATTTGAAAACGGGACCAAAAATTAAAAATCTACATACACAGTTAGATTCGGCATATTAAAGAACCCCAATTATTCAATTTTCATGAAATCAAACAAAGTTTAATTTTGGACCCTTTGGGCCCCTTTTTCCTTAACTGTTGGGACCCAAACTCCCAAAATCAATACCAACCTTCCTTTTATAGTCATAAACCTTGTGTTTAAATTTCATAGATTTCTATTTACTTATACTAACGCTATGGTGCGAAAAACCAAGAAAAATGCTTATTTGGGTCCCTTTTTGGCCCCTAATTCCTAAACTGTTAGGACCGAAACTCCCAAAATCAATACCAACCTTCCTTTTGTGGTCATAAACATTGTGTTTAAATTTCATTGATTTCTATTTACTTTAACTAAAGTTATTGTACGAAAACCAAGAATAATGCTTATTTGGGCCCTTTTTTGGCCCCTAATTCCTAAACTGTTGAAACCAAAACTCCCAAAATCAATCCCAACCTTGCTTTTGTGGTCATAAACCTTGTGTCAAAATTTCATAGATTTCTATTAACTTAAACTAAAGTTATAGTGCGAAAACCAAGAAAATGCTTATTTGGGCCCTTTTTGGCCCCTAATTCCTAAAATGTTGGGACCAAAACTCCCAAAATCAATACCAGCCTTCCTTTTATGGTCATAAACCTTGTGTTAAAATTTCATAGATTTCTATTCACTTTTACTAAAGTTAGAGTGCGAAAACTAAAAGTATTCGGACGACGACGACGACGACGACGACGACGCCAACGTGATAGCAATATACGACGAAATTTTTTTCAAAATTTGCGGTCGTATAAAAATCTAAGTACATGTTTAGATTCAGCATATCAAAGAGGCCCAAGAATTTATTTTTTGTTAATATCAAACTTAGTTTAATTTTGGACCCTTTGGACCTTAATGTAGACCAATTTGAAAACATGACCAAAAGTTATGAATCTACATACACAGTTAGATTCGGCATATCAAAGAACCCCAAATATTCAATTTTGATGAAATCAAACAAAGTTTAATTTTGGACCCTTTGGGCCCCTTTTTCTTAACTGTTGGGACCAAAACTTCCAAAATCAATACCAACCTTTCTTTTGTGGTCATAAACATTGTGTTTAAATTTCATTGATTTCTATTTACTTAAACTAAAGTTATTGTGCAAAAACCAAGAATAATGCTTATTTGTGCCCTTTTTTGGCCCCTTATTCCTAAACTGTTGAAACCAAAACTCCCAAAATCAATCCCAACCTTTCTTTTGTGGTCATAAACATTGTGTTTAAATTTCATTGATTTCTATTTACTTAAACTAAAGTTATTGTGCAAAAACCAAGAATAATGCTTATTTGTGCCCTTTTTTGACCCCTAATTCCTAAACTGTTGAAACCAAAACTCCCAAAATCAATCCCAACCTTTCTTTTGTGGTCATAAACCTTGTGTCAAAATTTCATAGATTTCTATTAACTTAAACTAAAGTTATAGTGCGAAAACCAAGAAAATGCTTAATTGGGCCCTTTTTGGCCCCTAATTCCTAAAATGTTATGACCAAAACTCCCAAAATCAATACCAACCTTCCTTTTATGGTCATAAACCTTGTGTTAAAATTTCATAGATTTCTATTCACTTTTACTAAAGCTAGAGTGCGAAAAACTAAAAGTATTCGGACGACGACGATGACGACACAGACGACGACGCCAACGTGATAGCAATATACGACGAAAAATTTTTCAAAATTAGCGGTCGTATAAAAAGCTATGATGCCGTGTGGAAGTGAATGTCACCTAAGCCTACATGCAAGAATGTAGCTAGCGATGAATATTTAATTTTTACGTAGTTTTTCGATTATAAAATTAATATATTGTCATGTTATAATCATCACTGTTGTTTTTAGATAAAGTTTTTGTATTTATATTGAAACGTTTATAATGTAATTTGAAAAAAAATACCTATATGGTCCAAATACTTATATGGTCCGACCCGTTAATAACCAAACGAGTATTATACTCATATGGTCCGACCATACACATACAGTCGGACCATACGCGTATAGTCCGACCATATGAGTATACGCATATGGTCATGACCATACGCGTATGGTCCAAATACTCATATGGTCCAGAACATTTACACACTTGTTTGGTTTATAACAAATTCTAGATTTTCAAATTTATCTAGTCTCAAATAATTTCTAATTTACTGCTGTTTAAATTTTGTGTAGCAAATCAATTTAACAGGCAAAAATATTAATAGCCATATAAGGGGAAGGCTTGGATGACAAAATTATGATAAATCTTAGACAAACATGTATATTGCAGATTCATTTATTTTCGGGGGTGTAAAATTTCGCGATTTTCATTGAATAAGGTATACGAAAATTTTGGCTGTTATTATTTTGGCAGATTCAACATTTTTAACATTACCTTTGCATGTACACTTTTAAATTGGAGGAATTTATTTTGGCGATTTTGTTCTATCCGCGAAAATGAGCAAAAATTTATTCCCCGCGAAAATAAGCCGCTATACGGTATATTGTAGATTCATTTATTTTAATTGGTACTATCTTTTTTGGATTGAGAAAACTTGTAGTTCATAATATTTCATTCTGCACTTCAATTAGTACCTAATGGTTCTCACTAAGGCAGGTCAATGAATCCTGGACTCACAAAAGAACGTAAAAGAAATCAATTGATTGCTCTATTTACAATAAAATATCTTTTACAGTTAGACCATGGCCAAAACTGGTGAGTCCATTTTTAAAAAAGTCTTTAGTGAGATTTACCTCACAAACAATGATAGATCCTCAGAACGTTTTTCACACTTACCTGGATGAAAATGAAAATAAATATTGATGAGATCCTGATCTCCCCATGTTATTTTTAGTTTGTATTCTTTATAATACTTCATCAAGGAGTCTAACCATGTAGATTGCCTAATTCTAGTTAGATTCATAAGCATCACTCCAGAATTAACACCTAGAAAGAAAAAAATGCTACATAATGCATTGACAGCTGATTAAAGACCAGTGGCTAATATTACATTCATAAAAGATTATACAGTTACCAATATAACATTCATATTCAGGTTGTCCAGTGGCTAATATTACATATATAAAAGTTATCCATTTATATTGTCCAGTGGCTATCGTAACATTCATATTTAGATTGTTCAGTGGCTAAAATAAAATTCATATATATGTTAAAAAAATATTATGTTAACTACATTATAGGTATAAAGATACCATTTTTGCCTAAAAAACCGTACCCATTTTAATATAACATTCACTGAAATTCAATACCTATAGTTGTATAGAATTTAAGAAAGAATGACCTATTCTTATATACAATATTTAAAATATGGCCCATGCTTATATAAGCACTAACTCATCATCACTCATAGTTCATAAATATACCAGCTACCCATAAGTTTTATATATGAATTGACATGGATTGGTGCACATATATTTTATAATGTAAGATTCTCAATTTAGCATATTCATATATGATACTATGCAGGGCCGTAACTGCCTATGAGGCAAGGGAGGCAACTGCCTCCCCTGAATTTTCTACACCAAATTTTGTTGAAGTAATAAAATAAAATATTGACAATATTTACACGAATAAGTTGAATTTATATTATAAAAAACACAAGTTTACAATTTTAACACTGTTATCTTGATAGTTTTTTACGTGATATGTCTGTCATTTTTCGGATTTTTGGATCGAAAGTAAACCGTTTCAGCACTTGGTTTTTTTTGTGTGGCCGTCCGTCTGTTTTTCAGTATTGAGGCCCTCAGGGGGTCAGTATTCGTATGAGAACACATATGAAACTTTGCTTTCGATAATTTTGAATAAAAACTTAACTATTCACATTTGTGCTTGGGCTATTTATTTAAGCAGACTCCGGAAGTTCCTTTTGTATTGTGAATCTTTTAAGATATCAGAAATTCGTTACCGGCTGAATCAGCTGTTGGATCGTTTTTTAAGTCTCCCAATCGTACGAGAACAATATGGTCAATGCCTTAGTAGTTCGAACCCATGCTACTGTGATACTACTGTGATATCGTGACACCAAATTGCCTGCACTGCAGCCGTCCCGCTAGACCACACGACCACCTGGGCTCTCAAAAAAAGAGCTTTCGGTGGCCATATGTTACCTTTCCACGTCAGTTTTAATCTAGCGGCGTACTACAGTACATGATATATAAGGCATGAAGATGTTATTGTTACAGATCAGCTAAATTATCTATAGTAAAGGATCCTACAAATTAATGTAAGATACAGTCACAGAAAATAATTATATTCATAAGTACGTCTGAGTCAGTGACAACCCTACAACAGATGTATCCATCGGATCGCCATCAATGATGGTGATACATGGCTGTGTACATAATGTATATAGAACTCGTCTAAACATCAACCCAACAATGTTAGATCTGTAAATTTTTTATTGCAAATTTTTGGTTCTTCCCTCGCCGGGATTCGAACCCATGCTACTGTGATATCGTGACACCAAATCGCCTGCACTGCAGCCGTCCCGCTAGACCACACAACCACCTGGGCTCTCAAAAAAAGAGCTTTCGGTGGCCATATGTTACCTTTCCACGTCAGTTTTAATCTAGCGGCGTACTACAGTACATGATATATAAGGCATGAAGATGTTATTGTTACAGATCAGCTAAATTATCTATAGTAAAGGATCCTACAAATATATATAGAAAGTCCCTGGTTGTAGTCATATGATTATGTACATGTCTGTTCAGCTTTCAACAATATTGAAAGATCCTCGATAAAAAAAATATCTTGCGTTCTATAATCTTGCTTTATCCATATTAAATGTCTTTTGAACTTACCAGTTTCTAAAAAAAATATCTTTAAATACTGAAAATACAGATAATAATTGTTTGCATAAAAATTGCTCCAAGGATCAAGCAAAACTGACCTTTCTTAAAGTAAGGAAATCGAAAGAAAACGGGTAGTTTTAGCAATATCTTTTGAGAAAAAAATCCGCGATCACAATGTATTTAATGTTAAGAATTATAGGTCAAAGTACAGCATTCAAGACAGAGCCTTGGCTCACTCTGAACAGCAATCTCAGCTTGATTTTGCATAAAAGTTGCGGCCAGGTTCAACCAATACTGATGTTTCTTTTAAAAAGTAAGGAAATTGAAGGGAAACGGGTAATTTTTAGCCAATGACTGAGAGAAAAAAATCGGCGGGGGGCGCACCTAGGGGGCATCATTCGGCGGCCCCAAAACCCCTGCCTCCCCTGAATTCGAACCCTAGTTACGGCCCTGCAGTATGTAGATCATATCCCTAATCAATATACAGTTAACAAACGTAAATGCATTTTAATATAGGATGTCATAAAAAAGGAGGGTCATTCTTATATAAAATCTCGCAAAATTATGACCCATATTTTTGGCACATCCCCGTATACCCAATAATAGGAAGTTGACCCCCCGTGGGATTTGTTAATTTTCCAGGATTGAGGTCAAATTTGATTATCAGGGACAAATTGCCTTTTCATGGATGTTTGATTTTTTCATTTTGTCAAAGTCTGAAAGCAAGCCTATTAAATCATGTAAATATTTTATTTTGGCAAATTTTACTATTCATGGTTCACCTTTACCAAAATGGAATCCAACAAATACTTGTGAATCGTTAAAACTGTAAACTGTTAACTCAAAACAGTCTGAAGGAACATATCGTTATGTCAAACTAACCCAAACATAAAATCTAAAGACATTTATTTGATCCATTAAGATGGAAACATTGACCTAGATGTACTAGCATATCAATATCAGTAGATGATGAACAATTGTTGAAATCATCCATCCATTACCATTAGGGACAACATCAAAAGTTCAATATAGGATAAAAAAAACTTAATTCACATAGTTTTTTCACTGACCCCCCTCTCCCCTCTTAACCTAATTTAAGAAAAAAATTATTTACCAATAGGGATATATGTAAAAATCGATTTCAGATATACAATCTTGCAGAACTTTAACCCCCCCCCAAAAAAAAAAAAAAAACACTATTTGATTTAAGTTTTTATCCTACATCGATCTTTTGATGTCGTCCCTTAGTTAATAAAATTTACAAGCTCGTTCATGAGTTGGTTAAAACTATGGAATACCTGTTTTACAGATGATAGATATTTTCCGATTGTCATAAATACAATCATGTCCCCAGTTCCCCTAATATGACCTACTGTGGATTCATTTATTTTCGTGGGTACCAATTTTCGTGGTTTGAGGAAAGCTTACATATTTGTGGATATTTAATTTCGTGGTTTTGGCAAAGTCTACACTCATTCCTTTACAAAATTTGTATTTCGTTGAACATTTGAATTCGTTGTTCTCCTGTACCCACGAAATCCACGAAAATTGGTATCCAACGAATATTAATGAATCCACAGTATATGAAGACTTATTGAGTTTGTACTTTCATGAGTAACATGACAGGTGCCGCATATGGTGCAGGATCTGCTTACCCTTCCAGAACTTGAGGTCACACCTTATTTTTTTGAGGGATTTGTGTTGCTTAGTTTTTAGTTTTTATGTTCGTGTTGTATATACTGTTGTTTGTCTGTTTGTCTATTTCTTTTTAGCCACAGCATTGTCTGTTTATTTTCGACTTGTTGAGATAAAGAAATTTGGTTAACATAAAGTGAGCAACCTTTTTTTAATAGTTAAATTGCAATGTTTCCACTGAAAAAGGTTGTCCGCATGAAAAAATAATTACTGTTCATTCAGAAATTATTGTGTGCATTTATTAAAATTGCATTTGGAAAAATTTACAAAAATGTAAGTTTAACTGTTTTAAATTGGAAAAGCTACATTCCGGTATATGGATTTGATATCAGAATGCAAGTTCCTATATATTATAGCCATAATAAAAAAGTCACATATTTGCATTAATAAAAACTTTACCATTATTTCTGAATTTACAGTAATGATTAATGTGTTGTCATAAGAAAAAACTAAATCATCAAATTAATTACTTCTTTTCAGGGCGTTCAACATAACTTGAGGATGCCCAATATAACTTGTTTTTTATTTGTTTAAAGATCTTTGGAAAGAGACATTAATTGTGGCAATTTCCTTTAATTTTATAGGATAAATGAAATACAAACTTTATTTTGAAGTACTTACAGACGGACTAGGGGAAATAACCCATACAAATTTATTTTTGTTGGTTTATTGTTGTGCTCTATGATGAGTTAAGCCATTTCTAATTTAATTCTACAGATGTCATGCTGCTTATGCAGTTACACCACTGTCCCAAGATAAGACGAAAATAGCATTCAAAAATATGTGTAACCCAGCAATATCCTGAATGTGCCTCTCACAAGTGTAATTTAGTGGTTTTCATCAATTATGGCTGTCAGTTTCCTTGATTGAATAAATGTCCATTTAATCAGTGTTAGGATTTTATAGCTTACTACACATGCTACATGATTAAGGGTTTTGCTCATTGTTGAAGGTTGATCAGTGATTTATGGTAATTTACATCCATATCATTTTGTCTTTTTTCTTTAGTTGTTTGAATTGCAATCATGCCACTTCTCCTAATTATTTATTCAACACTAGTGAATAAGAAAAGTAAATCAAACTAGAAAAATTACTGTAGTCCAAGGAAAATTTTAACAGAAAGTCCTTTATATTATTGAATGGCAAAATCAAAAGCTTAAACTTTCCTGACTGAAAAAGGAAAAAAATTAACAAAAATACCAAACTCTATGGAAAATGATTATTAAATAGAAAATTCAAAGGCTACAAATTTTCCTGAGGAATTGAATTCTCTTGTGTGGACTTTTTAACTTCTATACCTAGTTTTCCATAGTAAGGATGTCTAGCAAATCTATTATACCAGCCAGCAGCTTTATCTTCATGTTCAGGAGCAAGGGCAGCTAACTGCGTACTGTTAAATTTACCAAAAAACATCCATATCTCCTCCAGAGGTCGTAAAAATAATATATCTGTATCAATGTATAACAAACTATCCACGTCTGTTAACAATGACTGAAAGTAAAATGATTTAAACTTATAAGTTCATGCTAGCTTGTAAACATTACTCATTTGTGTGAGGTCCAATAAAGATAAACTGATAAAACAAAAGATATAGGGTGTCCTGTGACTCTAGATAGTTTAGGTGTAATACCACCAAATCATGGCACGTCACATCTGGTTGTATACAAAAGTAGGTCGGAAAAAAAAATCCCTAAAATTTGACAGTTGTTGGTAATAAATCCTACATTTTATTGCAGTAAAATATTTCTGTGTCATAAACATATATGTCTTAGGTATTTCAAAACACCGTTATTTTTTATTTGAGATTTCTATAGAATATTTTGTAATCTTGAGATTACATGGTGACTAAACCTTGTACACAGATAAAATAAGGGGAGAAATTTGATTGGTTAACTTCCAATGATGGTTATTTTCTTATATGCAATGAAATGTTATGTGATTTTTTTCTATAGTACTGGACAGGATAAAACTTACTCATGCCAAGTATTTCTTTATTTGAAACAAAGATAAATTCTGCACATTTTTTGAAAAGTGCAAATTTAAAAAAGACTAATAGGGGAAAATCAATGGTGGTATTACACCTATAGACAGAGGGATTAAGCTAGATTTGTTGCCATCACTATGCTAGTTTTAACAATAATTTAACATAAATACCATGCAGAATTGAAACTTAGAAGGTTAAAATATATCTATGAAAATGGTTCCAATGATCTTAAAGAAATCTTCCTGAAAGTAAATTAACAGTATCCCACCATCTAGGATTGTAAAATATCAATCAGAAAATAAGTCTAGTTCTTTGATTAAATCTGCAAATTTGAGACAAATTGGCAGTTGTAGCTACATGTATAATGTGTCAAAGATCAAGTTATTCTGAAAATAAAGGTCAAATAAACATCTCATGTTTCAATGTTAACTACTTTACTCTTCTGCGATAAAATTAATTGTTGCATTATTTCTTACCTTTATTTTATACTTACAGGTATAAAAAGTCTTTGTGATGCACATGGTTTAAACAATTTCTTCCATTCTTGTGTGTTGTCAGTAGGGAATGTTATATTGTACAAATAATACAAAAATTTACGTTTGTATTCCGCTGGCCAGTAATCCAACTGAAAGAAAACAATAGCATATTTCAGTGTGTACAACTTGTTTTAGATCTGTTTTAAAATGTTTAGTCAAGGGTCTATATTAAATAAGTTATTAGAGAAAAAAACATACATGTACATGTTGTTGTTGTGGGCTAAATTATAAAAAAAAAATGTGATAACATATGTATGTTACATGTTTTAAAGGGAAAATATACAACCTTTATTTTGTTAAAGTTTTATTGGTATTATAATTTTTTTTATGTATACATACTAATCTTTGCAAAGTTATACCAGCTTATAGTTTACCAATCATGCATAGTACACCTATGTTATTACAGAAAATATATTCATGCAATAACCAATGGGTGTTATTACAGCTTCTCTATATATCTCTTTAGATGCTTTGCTCTGACATGCATAACAATGTATTTCAATTTGTTGTAAGAAATGATGATCAGAGCTTGTAATGAGGCACTGCGCAATATTCAAAGTTCCTCAGTTACTCTCATATAGTAAGTTACATGCTTGTAATAACTAAGCCTGGTTATTACAGCTTAGTTTGCCCTTAAAGGCCTTGTCTCATTGATTTACCATGGCTGATCAAAATTGTATTAATGGGATTAGAAAATTAGTTATCAAGGTAATATATTAAGCTACTGTGCAAAGTTTTAAGAATTCCCAAGTGCCCATTAAAGATAAAATATATTTAACTGATAACAAACATATGTTATTACAGATTAAGGAAAAAGAGTAGACAACTCATGAAAATTTTGCTGTTATAACACATGCATGTTATTTTTCTTTGATAACTTATTTAAGTTAGACCCTTGACTGGTTTTGGGAAAAGATTATGGCTTTCGACTTGCAGTTCAAGTTGCTTAGTATTTAGTTTTCTATTTTGTATTTTGTGTTCTGTTTTTTGTCTGCGGGTCTTTTTATTCTATTTAAGGTGGTACCTAACACTACAGGGAGATAACTGTAAAGTCAGCTAAACGTTTTAATTACATTGTGTTGTAAAGGGAATATTAAGCTTCTCAGTGATCAAAATTGGTGTTTGTCAAACTGCTATATAACCAGTGTAATTTTTCTGATAAAATAGTTGGTTCAATAGTTTTGAAATTTTTATATTTTTGTTAAAGGGTCAAAGAAAATACTTTGTAAACATTTTATGAAAATTAAACCAGCCAAATTAATTTAAGTGAAAGTGTTGGGTACCACCTTATTAGTCATAGGGATGAGTTTAAACGTCTCTTTGGTATCTTTTTCCTCTCTTTTAATAAGAATCCCTATAACTAATAATATATTCCTAAGCATGAGTTTGATTGACCTCAGTTTTGTGGGATTTGTGCTATAATGATTGGAAAATAATCAATTTATCTGTAATAAATAAAAAAATATTTTCTGTTAATGACAGTAAAAATTATGAACAAAGTGTTATTTACCTTTCAATCCCATACAAACTCAGTTTACTTTGTACTTGAAACAAAAAATCTTTGCTTAAAACAGCAAATCTTGTATTACGATGTCTGAATTTTGCACACAATTATTATAATATACAATAGAAAGTTTTATAACTTTGGCCTCAAATATTTCATTTCCTTCAGTGGTACTCTTTAACATGATATATTAGAAATTGTACATCAAATACTGTAACTTCAGAAATAATTGTGTGCATTTATTATTGGGATTTTGTCATTTTCGACTTAAACATGTTAAATGCGATTTTAATTTTTACAATTTTGAGAAAATCCTGTTTAATTCATATAAAATACTTCAAAATGTGAGTTTAAATTATTGTGTTTTCAACTCTGCCAGTTTTTCCCAATAATAAAAACCTCGCAATAATTTCTGAATTTACAAAACTCTATCTTACCTTTTGATTGAACATAGGATGAAGTTCATGTTCAGCATATATATGAAAGACAAGTGGTTCTGAGGTGAACAACACGGCTGATTTCAACAAAACAATAGTTTCGTCTCCTCGATCCCCACATGCCACCACAGACAAGTGTATACCATTCTTCCAATGACTGGAATGTCTGAAAAAGAGTAAAGAATAAGGATATTAACTTTTATATGTAAACAGTCATTACAGTATGCCATGGTTAAATCAATTAATTTATCATCAAGTTTTTTTTAGCATTTACTAGAGGGTAGTAATGGGGGATACCTTCAATGATGACAAATAACAGTGAAAAAATCATGTCTAATGACAAAGTTACGTTTTGTGCATTATTTCAATATGACAATAATTTTGTTAATGATTTTGGTGAATCACATTAAATTCTTTCCAAAATAAAATTAACAAATAAGCATTTGAGACCTCTGATGAATCACATTAAGGGTATTTTGACGATTCCCAATAAAATTCTAACCAATTTGATGCTAACAGTAGCTTAAAATTACCGTTTGACACTGGGAGGAAAAGGGCATTCATGCACTTTTGTAATGTGATTTATCATGTTTGAGGCAATATTTTTAATTGATTCATACTTCAAAATATTGCAAATTTTGAAATTAATGTGTGCGTTTATCATTGTGCATATTGCCCTATAGACACAAAAGCTAGATACATTATTCATGTTATCATGTTTTCACAAAATGCTATCAAATAATGTTAACGAAATTTAAAATTCAATTTCTTTATTTGTGAAACTAATCACACAGTTTTCACACTTATAAAAGCATAGCAAAGGAGAGGTGAAAGATACCACAGGGACATTCAAACTTATAAATTGAAAATAAAAGCCATGGCTGAGAAAGAAAAAGACCAAACGACAAACAATGATACACAAAACACAACATAGAAAACTAAAGACTAAGCAACATGAACCCCACTCAAAAACTGGGGGGTGTTCTCATGTGCTCCGGAAGGGTAAGCAGATCCTTCTCCACACTCATAGTTTATGAATCAGACTTTATAACATGAACTGATAATAATGGTACATTTTTGTACATTGCATTTTACTTTCCTACAGAGTACAAAATAAGATTGATCAGTAATATAAATATAAGGTCTCTTAGGATATTACAGTACATTTTTGTAAGTAAGAAAAAGTTTCATAAAATTGTTGAACTTGCAAGATTTTCTTCTCCAGGTAAAGTATCTTGTAACTTTTTTTGAAGAAGACTTATTTTTAAAGGCAATAGAAAAAAAAAAAGAAAAAAAAAAGAAAAAAAAAAAAAAAGGACGGCTGTTACAACATGTTCAACAGAAAAGAAGAATTAAAATATTTTCCCGAATATAAGAAATTTCTAAAAATGGTACACAAGTTTTCAACATGATAAACACTAATATATTTTGGCTTTACATTGGTCTATCAGTATCTTTTTCATCTGGTTCCCCAAGTTGATCATCTTGGCCATCCAGTTTTTCAGGTTCATGATTTAGGTCAATATCTTCTTCCTCCTTCTGCAAACTGATATTTCCATCTTGAGTGACATCATGGACATAGTATAGATACACAGCAATCAGAATAACCACTGTCACCCCAAACTTAAATATCATTTTCTTTCTCATTTGTTCATTATCTGGAAAATAAAGAGGTAGCCATGAACATACATGTAGTCATGATAGTATAGCACTTTAATGTGATTGTCAGGTTAAATTATGACGGCACAGACTTAAACTTTTTCCAGATTTATTTCATTGAGTTTGTTAATCTGATTTTGTGAGGCCAGTTATGTCAAAGGCCAAGTTTGTATTAGTCTGATTTTGTTACATTTGTACATGCAGAGATATCATGGATTCTCACTGATGAGTCTTGTGTAGCGTCTGGTGTATCAAATTATAAGCCTGGTACCCAGGTACCTTTGATAACTAATTATATATATAAATTTAACAAACAAACAAAAATCAAATTCACAATCTTCTAAACTGGTTATTTTTTTTACTCTCTAAGTTAATCATATATAAAATGCCAAATCGAGACTTTAGTCTGCGTGATACACGTGATACATTAGTAAATTCATTCTTATATGGGGACGAAGTAGAAAAATCAATAAAAAAAAAATTAAAAAAATCAGGAAATTTTACCCAAAATTTTCATTGTACTAATGAACTCAAAATCGTTAAAAAAAAATTTATGTCATGTTTTGAAATTCCGCCTTTGCGCAGAAATCTACAATGAACTTCCTTTTTCCGGTCTCATTCGTATGAAACTTTGAGTAGAATATATATTTATCAGTCTAGTATAAAATAAGAAGGAACGCAATACCAATTTCATTTTTAATAATTCCTTGTTACCTGATGACAGCGTTTCTTTGTTAACATTGGATATGACGTCATAACTAATTTAACGCCACAATTAAAATCCCTAACAACAGAACCAAAATCTGAAACATTACGGTATTTCCATTTTTGTTTTTTTAAACAAATATTTTAAGTTGCAAAAAAATAATTAATAAAGACTTCTTCACCATTTACAGGTAATGCCTGCCTCATATTACATGTATTAGGTATATTGTATGTGTAAATGCTCTTTTGTTCCTACATGTACGTTGGAAAGTTCCGGCATAAAGAACTAACTAACCCGAAAAGTTCCGGAGGAACTTATCAACTAGTTACTTTGTTCCTGCCTCTGGTTTAAAAATTCCACCAGAACAAACTGACTAGTTGAAAAGTTCCAAAGGAACATATATATATATATATTATTAACCAGTTAGAAAGTACCTTTTTGTCAAATTCGTCAAAACCGGAACAAACAAACTAGCCCAAAAGTTCCAACGGAACTGATCAACCCGTCACAAAGTTCCATTTGCCTAACGGAACTTATCAAATAGCTACAAAGTTCATTCTTCATCGGCGAATTAGCCCAAATTGGAGAGTAAACTTACCTTTTAGTTTTTATTTGATATACACAACTATGAAGTACATATTGTCCAACTAATTGTATGTTATGGTGGAACTTTCCAACTAGTTGGTTTATGCCGAGTGTAATGAATAGTTAATATGATATGCTGGAATAAATTGACCAGCTGATTTGTTCTGGAACGATGTAACTAGTTGTTTTGTTCCAGCCAGAATTTTTCAACTAGCTAAAATGTACATTGTTCCAGGACTTTTCAACTAGCTACTATTTCCAGAACTTTTCGACTGCACTAGGAATAAAACAACTAGTTAGAAAGTTCCATCGAAACATAATAACTAGTTAAAATGTTCCGCTGGAACAAAGTAACTGGCGGAACATAGTGGCTGTAATACATATGCACCCATATTGTCCAAAACGGGATTTTATGGGAAAATGGAGTTATGATTACAAATGTATGTATGTACTTCGAGATTCTTCCAGTATAGACGCACCCCTTGATTGACTGCAAGGGTACAGCGGATCCATGTATTGATAATACCATGACTTTTTCTATATGTGCCGATTTGACTTGTACATGTTGTAGTTGTACCCTTTCAATGCCTTTGCAGTTTTGGAATAGCCAACGATTTGTATAGTAAGTCTTACTATTCAAATCCTTGGAATAGCTTACTGTAAATACTGAAAGTATATTGGGCGAGAACGGACCTGATACCAGAAATCCTCTGGCCAGTTCCACCTACAATGTAGATATGTCATGGTCATCCTATGACTGCTGGTCAACCACAATGACCCCATATCAAACTGCAAGGCACCTATATACAATTGTTTGTACAAGTAGTAATTGCTCCCAGCGCCAATGATGTGAAAATCCATGGATGGTACCAGCAGGATTTGAACCCTCAATCTCCGGATCTAAAGGCAGCGCTCTAACCAATTGAGCCAAAGAAGTTCTCCCCTAACTCAACTAGTTAGACTACCTTTATATCCCCAGGTCTACAACACTCTTCCCCTTTTTCTTTTTTCAGGCTCGTACCATCCATCCGAGCAACTCATAGGTCCACTACCCGTACAACCCCGAGACATCTACTAGGAAATCCTGAATCTGAGTCTGTTCGCGCCCATATATTCGCACCCACTCATGTTCGCCCCCTTTCACTTTCGCACCCCACATGTTCGCACACAAATTCCGTTCGAACCCTACATGTTCGCGCCCAATTTTAATTGGTTTTTTGTTTAATAACCTTGTAATCAAGTTTTGGCAAGTAGTATTCTGAATAGTATAATTGATTTCATTGTCTCAAAATAAATCGAGACAGCATTTTATATGTGTTGAATAAATCTTAATCATGTTTTTGAAAGTGTATTGTTAAAAAAAATAATATTCCTTTTTAATTAAAGTGGGATTCTGTCAACTTTTTATTTTGTGTTGAATAACACTTAATCATGTTTTGCTTAGTGTATTGCCTTTAACTTTGTTTCATTGACTTGTTTCAAAATGAAGTGAGATTCTGACTACGTTTTTTTTGTGCGTTGAATAAATTTTATCATGTTTTGGTTTATATAATAGTGTATTGCTATACTTTATTATTTCATTGTTTCAGATCAAAGGGACCAAGCTGTTAATAACAATTATCTTTTGTGTTTTTCATTTAAAATATTTAATCTTTTACTCATACCCAGCTATAAATACATTCAGTATTTACATCAAAGCAATTAAAAACAGCAATAATGATTTTCTAATAATTAAACTGGAATTTGAATTAAAATTGGGCGGAAACGTGTAGAATGCGAACGGACCTTGGGTACCAACCTGCAAGGTGCGAACGTGTAGGGTGCGAAAGTATATTGGGCGAGAACGGACCTGATACCAGAAATCCTCTGGCCAGTTACACCACAGGCACTAGACGTTCTGTCAATAGCATGAAAATATTGGCAATGGGAAGAAAATAGTGTCCATATATATAATATATATATGGACACTATTTTCTTCCCATTGCCAATATTTAAATATATATGGACACTATTTTCTTCCCATTGCCAATATTTTCATGCTATTGACAGAACGTCTAGTGCCTGTGGTTCCACCTACAATGTAGATATGTCATGGTCATCCTATGACTGCTGGTCAACCACAATGACCCCATATCAAACTGCAAGGCACCTATATACAATTGTTTGTACAGGTAGTAATTGCTCCCAGCGCCAATGATGTGAAAATCCATGGATTGTACCAGCAGGATTTGAACCCTCAATCTCGGGATCTAAAGGCAGTGCTCTAACCAATTGAGCCAAAGAAGATCTCCCCTAACTCAACTTGTTAGACTACCTTTATATCCCCAGGTCTACAACAGTATCAATCGCCCACAGGCACTTGTTTCTGTCAATGTGGGGTTTACTATTTCTACCAGTACAAAAATCAATTTTGACAGAAACAAGTGCCTGTGCAATCGCCGGTAAGCATGGTAAGTGGGACTGTCAAATAATTTACGAGGTAAAATATTAGCTGATGAATAAAAAACTACATAAAAAGTTTATGCATAGCTTGTCTGAAGTTACACCGGGAAGCTGTTGTCGAAATAAATTACCTTAAAATTCAGAAGTAAAAAAATTCAGACGAAAACGTAGACCGGAAGTTGTCGCAATTACACCTCTAATGATAGAGAACTGCAAAAAAAAATCTATGGTGCGCAAGCTTAATAGTACTATTTTCTTTCCTAACCACCAGCACAAATATGATTTATTTTTGTTTTACAATTATAAAAGCGGAGTATTGCAATTATATTTTGCTGTCATATTGGTTCAATTTGACAAATTGCTTGGTATTCCAAGATCTTCCAAGTGCTCCACTTTGTACTTTGCCGTAAAGAATCCTGCACTCTGATTCAAACAAAGAAAATCCCTCAGTGAAACTGACATTATCAAGATACATGATTTCTTGATTGACAGCTTTATTGTTACGTTGGTGGACGTGTTTTTAACAGACTGTCGGTATTCCAATGGGAACCAGTTACGCCCTTCTTCTTGCCGACTTGTTTCTTGCTTATCAAAAGGCCATAGACTTCTTAGTAAGAAAGGGGGATAGGAGGGGTCCTGATCCCGAAATCCCGGGCTTAAAAACACGAAATCCCGAGGTCCCGAATTTAAATAAAGTAAATCCCGACGTCCCGAAATTCGAAAACAAGAATTCCCGGATCCCGAAAGGATCAATCCCGAACTTCCCGAGCTTAAAAATACCCGATCCTGGAGTCCCGAGAAAGGTCCTACACCCCCCCCCCCCCCCACCCACAAGAAAGATAGAGGGAAGCTTGATCCTTTTTCTTACTTTCCGACTTATGATATTCTTTCACTAAATAATTCAAAATTTATTCACATGTCACGCTTACAAAAAATCGGCCAATCCCGCGTCACACTTAAGGGCATACGGCGATACAGTTTTGATCCTGTATTTACAAGTTCATGAAAATTTGCATATAGGCTATTTTTTACCTGATTAAATCAAATAGGTAATAAAAAATATACCTCCATATGTGCTACTTTTTGAGTAAAATAAGGTCGAAATTTTGTATATTTGCTCAAAATTCAGATTTGTGGCCGTAATTTCTTTTTTGAAAGAAAAACATATCTTTTTTGTTTTAAAAGATAAACACAATTTTTTTTGGGGTTAAATTATCGGTAATTTCTGTATTTTATAAATATCCTAAAAGAATATGCAATTTTTTATTCAGAAAGAACTCATATTTATCAAATGTTCATGAATTGAGGAAAAAATGTCATTTTTTACTGCATGTTTATCAAAATTAAAAAACTCCTCTATTTACAGTTTTATAAAATTTGGGTCACATAATCTCCCTGCAAAATGAAACAAAATGCCGCTTTGAAAAATAGGGGTCCATGAACTCGTTTTCAAATTAAACCAGTTTGAATGATAAAAATCAGTCGAAAAAAACCATCTTTTCCCGATATGTCACACTTTGACGTCGCGAAAATAACAAATTACGTTAGCAACGTCATTACCTTCCACCTTCCCTGTAACTGTATCGTATGCCCTTAAGTGCCAATCTGCCTTAGAATCAGGCAGTGGTGAAAACATGACCAAAAAACCCACCCAATTTGACATTGATTTCAGTTCATAATATGTTGTTATGCACAAAAATAACATACATTTCCATTTTCTGTTCTGGTAATAGGAGATACAATTCAGTTGAAATGCACTAGAAATTACCAAATAAGGGGAGATAACTCTGTAATTTGCTATCATTCTAACCAATTTTCTAACCAAGTTATTTGATATTACCAGACACACACAAACAAAAGACTAATACTTTTTAACTCAGGATGATGGTTAGTATTAAATAGCATGATTAGCTCGGTGGGTTTTTTCTCATCATGTTTTAATATTTACCTAAATTGCCTGATTTCTTACAAAGACTGGCACTTAATTAGAACCCTCCCCCAATGAGACCCTGAACAAATATCGTTGTAACATGCATATTTTATTTTTTTTAATTTTCTTAACTTAGTCTTATTTCTAGCTTTAGGTCTGGTTTTAATACCATTATTACTGAGTTCATTGTACCAATTCCACGAACCAAATCATCACTGTACTTAGGAATTCATAACCCAAAGTTTTTAGTGTAATTCAATCCCTTACTTACTATTATATTTAGTGCAAAAAATGATTCAGAAAAGTAACAAAAGATGACAAGTTAAACACTGTCCACGCAAGGGACTTCCATTAGATAACTAGATTGGAAACAAACAGAGTTACTTTTCTTTGAATCTTTGAATGAAAGAGGGTTGCACACGCCGTTCTTTAACGGGATATACCAGACGGTACCCCACAAGAAAGATATGAGGGAAGCTTGATCCTTTTTCTTACTTTCCGATATATAGATGATGTTCTTTCACTAAATAATTCAAAATTTGGTGACTATGTTGAACACATCTATCTTATCGGACTAGAGATAAACATGATAAAGAATACAACAGATTCAGTTAAGTCGACCTCATATATATATATATATATATATATCTGGACTTTCATCTAAAAATTGACAATGGTGGTTGGTTGAAAACAAAACTTTACGACAAAAAAGATGATTTCAGCTTCCGAATTGTGAACTTTCTATTTCTACATGTATACATGTAGCAACAATCATGAGCGCCTGCATATGGAGTATATATGATATTCGGCGGGGCTTGTATGTCCTCAGTATCATGATTTCCTAAAGGTGACGTTGAAATAATATTTTTACAGACGCAATCACGAGTTGGTTGACAGTTATAGAATAATCGTTTCACAGATGCCTTCGGATATGTTACTTTGTTGTAACTACAATCCCTTCAGTCCCTTTTCACGAGTATGGCCTACCGAATTAGACTTTCAAGTTCAAGGGTTTGTAGTAACATGAGTAACACGACGGTTGCCACTGCGACATGTGGAGCAGGATCTGAGTGATTACAATAAGAACCTGAGATCATCGCTAGTTTTTGGTGGGGTTCGTGTTGCTTAGTCTTTAGTTACTATGTTGTGTATCGTGTTTTATTATTTGTTTGTCAAGTTGTGGTTTTTAGCCATGGCGTTTTCATTTAATTTCGATATACGAGTTTGACTGTCCCACTGGTATCTTTCGACCCATTTTATGGTGGTAAAATTCGAAGAAGAAAAAATCGATTGACAGCGTGGATAAATTAAATAAATAAGTTTGCGCGAAGTTAAATGGTTGTTTCCTTGTAATATTTCCATTGGAACATGTGTTCCTTTCCGACGGAATGATTGTAACAAACAAATGGAAGTTTTTAACGACCTTGACTGGCTATACAACCCTTGCACGGAATGATTGTAACTGTCACATTGTTTAATTTATAACAAAGGTTCGCATGATCCTGGTTGGGAATGGGTTACGCAAGTGCTTTTAAATTTATAATTCATTGAACTTGTCTCTTTATTCTAGTTATAATGTTATATAATACAGGCCTATACCATTTGTTCTAATGATTATGCATAATCCCTATTTATACAAAGCTAGGGCCACGGTATTTTTTTGGGGTCTAATCGATCATGGATCCGCTTATTGTTTTGTTAGAATTCCTTATCATTGCAACAACAATTCCGCTTGTGTCCCGCAAAAATTAAACTTTGTTGACCTTCACATGTCACGCTTACAAAAAATCGGCCAATGCCGCGTCACACTTAATTAGAACCCTCCCCCATTGAGACCCTGAACAAATATCGTTGTAACACATGCATATTTAAATTTTTTGAATTTTCTTAACTTAGTCTTATTTCTAGCTTTAGGTCTGGTTTTAATACTATTATTAAGTTCATTGTACCAATTCCACGAACCAAATCATCACTGTACTTAGGAATTCATAACCCAAAGTTTTTAAGTGTAATTCAATCCCCTACTTACCATTATATCTAGTGCAAAAAATAATTCAGAAAAGTAACAAAAGATGACCACTGTCCACACAAGTGACTTCTATCAGATAACTAGATTGGAAACAAACAGAGTTACTTTTCTTTGAATCTTTGAATGAAAGAGGGTTGCACACGCCGTTCTTTAACGGGATATACCGGACGGTGACGGCCCAACCAATGAAGCTGTAACGTTCTAGGGTTTATTAGCGAAAATGTGCAAATACATGTTTCGGTGCGTTTGTGTAATGCTGTCTTGACTCTAATTAAGCGTTTGTTGGTCTCGTGGTCTAAGCCGCCACAATTTTTTCCGGTAAAGGCAGTTTTGTATAGCCCGTCACAAATAATTGAACTCTTTACAAGTTTTCTCTCTCAATTCTTGTGACTGCTTTATTTTAAGAAATCAGTAATTTTTTTTTTTTTGTAATTATATTGGGTTATAAAATAGTTGACTGAAGACTGATATTACGTATATAAAGCGCGGAAGTGATTCATTCTAAAAATGTGTGCACGATTAACACTTTTACACCCAAATTTCGGATACAGCGGAGCAGAACACAACTTTTTTGTATGCCCCACCTACGATAGTAGAGGGGCATTATGTTTTCTAGTCTGTGGGTCCGTCCGTTCGTCCGTCTGTGCATTCTATCGTCCGTCCGTCCGTCTATCTGACCCGCTTCTGGTTAAAGTTTTTGGTCAAGGTAGTTTTTGATGAAGCTGATCATGAAGTCAAATCAACTTGAAACTTAGTATACATGTTCCCTATGATATGATCTTTCTAATTTCTAATTTCACGGTCCTCTGAACGTAGAAAATGATAGTGAGAGTGGGGCATTGCCCCGGGTACTTGGGACACAATTTCGATATTCTTTTGTATACTTAAACCACTCAGCTGCATAGGCCCTATAAAAAACTGAACACCTCCAAATAATTCGTCATAAAAAGACATACAACTGTAGCTGTCAGTGAGAAAAAATGATAAATTATCTCACAGTATTACTCATGATACAAGTTAATACAGACAACTGAAGCTCGCAGTTTACCGTACAGAAGGAGCCTATGACAGTAACAAAACTTCCGATAATGTATTTATTAACTTAAAAAAAGGCTCCTACATGACAAACATTAGAAAAAATTGAAACGTTAACCCTGGCTTAACAACTTCAGATACAAATGATCCATACAAGACCCAATAGATCTCATGGGTAGACTAGCTAACAAACATGTTTAACCCCTCCACATTCTTTTGTGTCTAACTCAAATCAAGTTGTGTGGTGTTTGCTGTTAACTGACTCATACCTTTCATATTTGTTTTTCGTGAATTGTCTTGTTATAAATTAGGCCGTTAGTTTTTTTGTTTAATTTGTCTAAAAAAATTTAATGTCGGAACCTTTTATAGCGGCGAATATTATGGTGTTACATGGTTCTGTCGGTTCGCGTTGTTGAATGCAGTCTTATTGGTTATCTTACTATATATATTTATACTATATACTCCTTGTTTTTATCTAAAAACAACACCAGTTCAAGCACCGTTCTATGTGCTACTCTACATTTGAACATGCCTGTACCAAGTCAGAAATATGACAGTTGTTGTCAATTCGTTTGATGTATTTTATCATTTGATTTTGCCGTTTGGAATTTTCCTTTGAGTTCAAAATTTTGGGATTTGATTTTTATGTGACATTTGAACTGATATTCCTTATTGACAAGAAAATCATGAATGCGTCCCTAAAATATAATTCTTATGTAGGTGCCGAGGAAATGTTCCTGCAAAGAAATGAGGTAAGACTGAGTAAATTGGGTAAAAGGTACAGTCTATGTCGGGAACAAATATGTGACGAAACAAACAGTTTCGAGTTCGATGCAGGGCTCAATTAAGCCCTCAGTTCGAGTTTTGCGTGTTTTGCCATAAGAATATGTAGCAGTGAATGTAGGCAAGCCACGTCGTAGTTCTACTTAAATGGTACAAAGTGACCCGTTAGTTTACACGTGGTCTTTGTATATGTGACGTACATATACTCCATTCTACGCCATCTAGCTAGACAATAATAACGTATTAAAAGTGCCAATTAAGCATGGGAGGACTGACCATGATTTATATTTCGAGCAGCATACTAGTATACATTTAATTTTTGTTTACAGTTTTTCCCCATAGAAATACGACGGTGGAAGACTTTAACAATTTAACAAGGATAACTTGTCGTAACTGCAATCTCGTTCCCTTTTCACGAACATACCGTATAAGAATTATTACCGGGTTTGTAATAACACGATCAGTACGACGGGTGCCACATGTGGAACAAGATCTGCTTACCCTCATGGAGCACCTGAGATCACTGCTACAAGTTTTTGTTAGGGTTCATGTTGTTTAGTCTTTATTGTTCTATGTTGTGTTTTGTGTACTTTTGTTTTTCTATTTGTCTTTTTCTTTTCAGCCATGGCCTTGTAATTTTCAGTCCTCTTTTGTCATTCTCTTGACATCAAATAGGGTCCTGCATATCGCATTGAGGAAAAAAGTATAAGCTACTTGTATATATGTAACACACAGGAAATCCGGATCCGAAGGTGGAGGGATCAGAATGCCTAGTAGCAATTTCACGAGACCGCCAATAAGGGGAAAACATGTATATCCGATTCTTGTTGAGCAAAGTCGTCGCTGTGAATCAGATCCAGGCTTTACTTTTCCCGCGTGTGTGTCTGGTGAAAGTACTCCTTGGGATACGGAATAAAGATCAGGAGATATGTTGTGTGTTCTGTTCCGCAGTTGCAAAGTTGAGAACTAAATTGTCTCTCATTAAAGTAAATAACATCATTCGTATCCAAAACTTTATTGATAAAAAGGCTAATTAGTTTCTTATAAATTTATAATAATCGTGTTTGATCTATGGAATATCTAACTGACATGTTTAATCGACAAAGAACCAATTATATACAGTTCCTTTCGGTGCATTAATTCCTAAGTTACCTACATCAAGCAAATGGAAAATTCATTTATTTCTTTGATTACCGGGCGTGAAATCAAATTACCATCACAAATGTTGCAAGCAGTACAAGGTACCAGATTACACTGATTGCCAATTTGTAAGTTACGTTTGGCTCATTATTAACCTAAATGCTCTCACTAATTGAAATATCACCAGCGTTTTCAGATAATAAGAAACGTAGAAATTTAATCGGAAGAAAGGTCTAGACTTCACATTTTATGAATCAAATCTCTGTCTTTAAAGAATAATATATGAAAAATGCCACATATTAAAAATTCCTGGTGGTAACGAAGCGCAGAAAATCGCGACAAATGATGCATTATGGTTGATAGGACAATAATGTTTTTCATACACAATAACTTAAGTTTGTCGTGAGATTATAAGTTTTAAATTTCTTTTTAAAAATTCAATAATAAAATTTCAATAAAGTGTAATTTTAGTAGCAAAATTCCAACCTAGTGAATAAGTCCGCATGTATTTCACCATGTGAAAAAACTATCTTCTATTATTATTTTTCTGAAATAAAAACTATAACAGCTCCCAAAAAAAAAGTTTGTTGTGTCTTTTAAATTTTCTCTTATTAAAGGCACTTTCCTGGAAGCTGACTGAATTGCCCAAATAACCACATATCCTCTCTCTATGTTATATGGTGAATTTCTTCTATCAAAAGTTGTATTTTTTGTTGAACGAACATGGCAAAAACCTAGATAATCGAGTTCATTCGCCCTATTTTTCACAATTCAAATTACAGGTATATCATTAAACTGTACGTCAACCTTAAACAGGTGACTAAACACAAAATAAGCACAATGATTGAAACATATTAAACACATTATATCAATACGTCGAAGTTGATAGATTATTTACATGAATACCATATTGATATAAGACAATTAATACCAAAATATATATAAACAACAAGTCATGGAAAATAAAGTTTCAGATTAACAAATAAAACATGTGTTTAACGTTTAAACAACACACAGAACAAAAATATCCGTCAGATGTGTCAAAACGGATGCTCCCATTCATGACATTGTAAAGATATACATATCAGGTAATGCATAAACATCTCTTCGAACCTATCACAGATTAACGACCAATCCATCCTCCAAAATTAGGGGTTCAGAGACCAAGAATGACCCTTCGTCAAGCTGTTCTTTTGATTTTGGATAATCGTTATACAAGTATTTATGCAAACAAGTGAGTGGATAAAGTACCAAGACGTAAATTGTTCCCGATATGGAGCAAATATGGGGTGATTCCGTTGCTCTGCGGAATCTGCCAATGTTACAACGAGAGGCTGCAAGGATGCAATCGTAGACTTGAACTCCTGACTCTGGAGGATGCAAATTCAATTGAAAGACAGTCATCATTTCTAAGCACACACTGAGATCAAGGATTGGCAACATTATTGTCTTTTTTACTTTTTTTGTTTTTATTCTTCTTTCCTTTCTTTTTGTTTTTCTTATTTTTTCGTCCTTTATTTTTACGTTTCCGTCCTTTTCCTTTCTTTTTATCTTTTCCTTTCGTCTTACCACCACCAGACGAATTGTCTGTTTTCGAGCCATCTGAAATCGCTATGATGTCACTATCACATGATACGCCCCTTTTCATCATTCGAATAGCTCTTCGGAAACCTTTGTTTCTTTCCCAAGTTGACATGAATACAAGTGAAAGTTCTCCTTCATCGGTCATATTTCCCATTATAATAAAACTCTTTTTGGAAGTACTATTTGCACTTAAATATTCACAATCGCACGATGCGCCATCTTCTATGATGGGGGTTAACTTCCGCTTTTCCTTTTTTGATAAATTTCCTTTGATCATTTTCTTCTTCTTTTTAATGTACACTACAAGATTACCCTTTCTCATACTTGCTTTCTTCAGTTTTACTTTAATTACTGAAAAGATAAATAGAAATAGAGAGATGATTCACGAAAACAATATCTAGGTAAAAATAAATGTAAAGTTTCCTTTTTAATCCTGAATATTGAATCAAACATTGCATAACTCTTCTAAGACTCGAGGAATCTTTTTGAGGGTGTGGATGGAGGTCAACAGAATAAAAATAATGGCCCAAACATATAAACTGTAGAGAAAAATGGCAAAAGCAGCATTGAAGGGTCTTTTAAAGATTAGCCGATACATTGTATTTATATATGTGTCCGTTGTTGGTGAGGTTGGTTTGATTTCCAGTTTTGTGACTTTGGTTTGCTGACTTACTAAATAAGGCCGTTAGTTTTCTCGTTTGAATTGTTTTACATTGTCATTTCGGGGCTCTTTTTAGCTGACTATGCGGTATTGGTTTTGTTCATTGTTGAAGGCCGTTCGGTGACCTATACTTATTTATTTCTGTGCCATTTTGGTCTCCTGTGTAGAGTTGTCTCATTGGCAATCATACTACATCTTCTTTTTATATTTACTGACTAGTACCCCAAATTTCTAATGTTTTTAAAATAAGGACGATTGCTGTATAGTGCCTTGTGCCTTCTAAAATGACTTTATTTTATGAAGAAATGTGTAAATGGGATAACCTCAAAAATCTTATATGTCAATAACAAAAAGAAGATGTGATATGATTGCCAATGATACAACTCTCCTTGGCTCAACTAATCAAATGACACAGAATTAAACAACTATAAGTCATAGTACGGCCTTCAAAAGTGGGCAAATCCCATACCGCAAAGCAGCAGTAAAAGGTCCCGAAATGACAAATGTAAAACAATTCAAGCAAGAAAACCGTGAACGTTTCTAGATCCAGTAGAGCTAGATAGTCTATAGACAACTTGTGGATGAGTATTGAAACCCATTTGTACTTTTGAAATATGGAAATGAGGAGTTATTACATGCAAAATTATAAACAACTCGTTATAGTTATATTGTTCACTTTTTGTTTTGTAAATAAATGAGTTATTTTTTCGTGTGTCTGTTTTATACGTTGGCAATTATATAACAACTTCGTCTGCTGTTTGTTTTTCCTGTGACTTTCGGGTTTATGTTTATATTATCATATTGTACTGATCACCATAAGAAACGCACCACCAACAATGCTTTATGCACTGCAAATAACCCCAGTTATGCAGCCCCTTATCTCGATATCACCGATCGCTCATACTATCGATATAGACATCATGATGGACGAACTATAACGACTGGCTATTGTTATTTTGATGAGAATTAAACGAAGAAGCAAAGATATTTTTCTCAACAATTGAGATTTTTTTTTTCAAATCAAAGCCAAGTTTAAAAAAAAATCAATACCAAAAAAACAATGTTTCTCACCAAAAAAATAAATTGAGGAAAGAAGTGACGGTTAATTCATTGTTGAAGGCCGTACGGTGAGCAATAGTTGCTAAATTCTACATTATTTTTGCGTCTGGCGGAGAATCGTCTCATAGACAATACAACATGTTCTTATTTTTAAATTGGCATGATAAGTTAACAATTTACAGTTTTAAATATAAAACTTTGCCAAATTTACTATAAACTACAAAATATTTTTGTTTTGTCTTTGATTAATGTCATACAAGCGAGAGGTTGAGCTTGCTACATCACCAGTTTTAACCAACTATTTTCAAAGTCAGGTGGTGGGTTTATCTGTTTGATCAGTATACAGTCATATATATATAGTTGTAAAGCAATTAGCATTTCCCTGTGAATGCATCTCATACATGTATATGCGTAATGTATATATATCATCTGTGAAATTATAAACTCGTCAGAGTTCCTGGTGAGGACAAATCTAGAAGCGCTTTGAAGGCCTGAGCTGTTTCAATCTGTACAGTGACTATATGCTGGAATTGCTATCTGGTATCCTATATCAAGCAAAACTTACCAACAGTAGAGCGACAGTAGTTGTGAATGAGGCTCTCGAATGTATTAATTTGGTTACAGGACGAACACATGTTTTGTGCTGCAAAATATATAAAAAATACAAATTACGTAATTTCCAATTGTAAGGACATACAATTTAAATTAATTACAGAAATTTATCTTGAAATATCAAAGATTTAGTTGAATATTCAACTTAATGAAATTTTATCTTAAAGACAATAATAGTCATTCATTGCCTTGAAAAGTTTCTTTTATCTATAGTATTATCCAGTTAACCTTATAAACAGGGCGTAAATATGATAAAACAAAACAATATTATAGACTTAAATTACGCAGTAGGATTTTACTTAACGCGTTTCTAGCAGTAGTAACACAATCTTACATTTATATTATACATGTTACAGCAATTCTAATTTTATTCTGTAATTGTAAACTTAAAAAGTAGATATGATCGATATTTTAATATCTCCATCAATGTGTTATATTATGTGTTAGACGTTGTCCCCTTCAGTGTATACTACATATACTTCATATAGCTCTGGACATCTTTTTTTTTTCGTTTTCAATGAATTTTGATAAACTAGGCAGGGGTGGATCCAGTCATTTTTAAAAGGGGTTCCTAACCCAGGATAAAAGGGGGTTCCAACTATATGTTCAAATCCAAATGCATTGATCGTCAAAAATAGTTATTTTTACCTCTGCCCCCCCCTCCAAATCCCTAGATCCGCGACTTCTAGGTTTATATTAAACCAGACGAAAGTAAAAGAGCGTAACAATTAATGAAAGAAAATTTCGCCCATTATTTCTCTACTAAAATACTCTGATTATTTGAGAGGCGGTGTTTGTTTTTCTCCTATCTGTCGAGTGTTCTGATTTTGAAGAAAGAAAGAAATGTCACTAAAAATTGGCTTGATATGTGCACAAATGAATTATTTGACTTTGAATTTGCTCGGTTAGAACATAAAAGTTAAAATTCAAAGATGCTGAAACCCTATTTATTTTCATTATTCTTGAGGGGTGGATTGAGGCTTGATTGTAATATTGTCGCATCTTTGAATGTAATTGATTCACACCCAAAACTTGTATATATCAGTTACTTTATAGCCCATCTTACAAGTGAACAAAACCTACATGTTTCATGTCTACATTCCAAGTAATGGATATTGCATAATCTATTTTCTTCGAGTTTCACCTTTTTAAAATAGTTGTGCATTACTTATTTACATTTAAATGTCAGTAAGTATACAATATTAATGGCTTTCACTGACAATTGTTAAAAAAACAACTTTTGGAATGCAATAATTGGCTACAAAATAAATAGTTTTGAATAAATCACCAATATAATTATTCAAAAATATACTCAAATTTCTCGCTACACTTATAAACCATTTTGTTAACATTATCTATAAAACATATGTGAATGCAATCATTTTTATTTATCAAATTCTCGGTTGCACATTTGCATATTATCTTCGTTTAAAATCTCGCCACAGAACAAAATACGAAACTGATGACGTGATTTGAATGAGAAATGATAACAATTCAAGAAAATAAACCGAGAGGGGTCGTCCTAGTTCATTTCATTTTCTTCGTTAACTTAAATTGATGGCTTTCTATTTTTTTAATGTTGAAAGATTTTCAAAAGGTCCCTATAGAAATGATAGAGTGCAAAACCGTGTTTTCTCACCATTCGGTAAAAACTGAAAATCAGAAAAATATCCAGTGGCAAATATTTCACACACACAATCTTTCATTCATTCACGACACGAAATCGATGATGTAGGTTCGTACGGACGCCATCACGAGTTGGTTGACCGTTACGGAATAACCGTTTCACAAATGATCATATCGGATATGTTCCTTACGTCGTAACTACAACCCCCTTCCCTTTCATGAATTTGACCTACCGAATTAGCCTATTTACCGGATTTGTAATCACATAAGCAACACGACGGGTGCCGCATGTGGAGCAGGATCTGCTTACCATTCCGGAGAACCTGAGATCACCCCTAGTTTTTCGTGGGGTTCGTGTTGTTTATTCTTTAGTTTTCTATGTTGTGTCATGTGTACTATTGTTTTCTGTTTGTCTTTTTCATTTTTAGCCATGGCGTTGTCAGTTTGTTTTAGATTTACGAGTTTGACTGTCCCTTTGGTATCTTTCGTCCCTCTTTTCGTAAATGGCAGCTGATGATGTGGTTGCCATAAAATTAATAAAGATTATTAACCTGATTAAGACAATATATTAAACCTTCCTATCGCTACGTTCGGGCTCATACAAAAAGGGATTTTTCGCAAACCAGTCCTGGTATTCAACACCCGTTTTAATGTGACGTGTATTTATACGTCCGTACATACACGATGAGTACCTCTACAAGTGCCCTTCTCACAGACGAGAAAAGTATTGAAAAAGCAGTATTTTTCTCATTCTTGCCTGCGGATTTAAATCTAGGTCTTCGCAATAACCTCAGGCCTGTCGTTATCTTGCTGTATTATTTACATTCTTATAGATGTATATATATATATATATATTGATGTATCATATTTGCAAATGATTGATTAATCGATTGATTACAGTTTTACGTAACGTCCAGTGGCAAATATATGCTAGGTATTAATCGATTGATTACAGTTTTACGTAACGTCCAGTGGCAAATATATGCTAGGTATTAATCGATTGATTACAGTTTTACGTAACGTCCAGTGGCAAATATATGCTAGGTATTAATCGATTGATTACAGTTTTACGTAACGTCCAGTGGCAAATATATGCTAGGTGTTAATTGATTGTTTACAGTTTTACTTAACGTCCAGTGGCAAACATACGCTAGAAATTCAGGATCAGAGTAATAACAATAGTCTCATATGCAAGTTCTGGTGGACCGACCCATAACGATAATGATATAACAATAGTCTCATATGCAAGTTCAGGCGGACCGACCCAGAACGAGGATGATATACCAATAGTCTCATATGCAAGTTCAAGTGGACCGACCCAGAACGAGGATGATATAACAATAGTCCCATATGCAAGTTCAGTCAGGTGGACCGACCCAGAACGAGGATGATATACCAATAGTCTCATATGCAAGTTCAGCCAGGTGGACCGACCAGAACGAGAATGATATAACAATAGTCTCATATGCAAGTTCAGCCAGTTGGGCCGACCCAGAAGACGAGGATGACATAACAATAGTCTCATACGCAAGTTCAGCCAGTTGGACCGACCCAGAAAACGAGGATGAATTTGGATTGTCATCGGAATAAAAGACTTGTTTGTGTGTGGTGTTTAACTCAACTTTCAAAAACCTTTCCTTAAACATGGCGTATTATTTTTTTATAGATGGAGAGAACATTTATTAGCCATCATTGTTTAATAAAAGTCGAATACACCTTGCGGATTCCGATGTTAATCTCAGTTTGACAGACTTATTGTCCTTATAGGTTAACATATCTAAATAGTCTACTCGGTCAAAATCAATACATTATAGATGTCTTTCATAGATGTATAGGAAGATGTGGTGTGAGTGCCAATGAGACAACTCTCCATCCAAATAACAATTTATAAAAGTAAACCATTATAGGTCAATGTACTGTTTTGTTTACTGTATTGTTCACTTATGTATACTATCAAATATGAAGACTTAATATATCAGTAATTTCATATGTGTGAATCTCTGTTCATGCAAGACACATATAAAGCAGAAAAGTGTTTCTGACAACATTTGTTTTTCTTTGAAAAGATCACTACGCAAAGCAAGTCTTCTTTTGCTAATTAATAGCGGCCTTTGAGCTGCGTGAAACCGCTAAGCATAGTTAGTGTTTGTCTGCAAAAGGCAAAGAGCAAGCTTAACAGCCAAACATTTATACTATATAACAGCAAGAAACGCAAAAGGTTACTTACTTTAGAATACTGGTCAGTTACAAAACTTTGTACTGAACAAAAACAGCATTCAACGTCAACGAAATCATTGAAATGATAAGATGTATAAAGTTTAAAAGGATATCATTCGGTTTTAAGACCTGTTCAGTTATGATATACACAGTTTCTCAAGCAGTTGAAAAGGGACAATTTGGAGTATAATTTTTTTTTTTTTTTTCGATTTTTGAGTTGAGGAATACACACATGAATCTGAGGGGCTGGATGGGGATCCTTTTATTCTGAATTCTTCAATTTTTCCAACCCATTTGTTTATATTCTTTATATTTAAGGACCCAATTTGTCTCCTTCTTATTTTTTTGGTAATATTTTCTGCAATATTTGTCTACTATTCTTTACTCTGAATACCCCCATCCAGAGCCTCAATCATGCAAGTGATTTCCTTTTCTCTTCTTTTCGAAAGGAACATTTCCGATATTGACTTACCCAGACGAGGTATCCAAAAAATAACAATGTAAATGAATTCTATTTTCCTTTTTTTTATTTATTTTTTTATTTTATTTTGAAAGCAAAATTCTTACTTTGAACATTTGTAAACCCTTTAAAAAATAAACGGATCATGAATACCTGTACTCAGATATATCGTGATAAATTATTTTGTTTATAACATTGTTTCAGAAATCCACTTTTCAGAAAGGAATGTTTTAAGATACAGGATAGCGCGTTCATAGAGCTCGAGATACACAGTCAACTTCCGTCCAGTGGCAAGTATTTCATGCATATACAGGACGACAGGCCGTTGAAAATTGACATTAACATTTTAAAAAATATACGCGATTTTTACTTTTATTTGATTATTTAAACATATGAACTAATGTTACACAATGTTAAAAATTATATAAGATTGTTGTTAAATATAACCTTTACAAGTCGTAAAATTTAACAGCGTGAAACTAAAAATTCGTAGTAATTAAGACCGCATATCTCTTAAATTATTTAAATGATAATTTTTCAAGAGGATTATCGGATCCTTACGATTTAAGATATTAAACATTCTGTTTTTTCATTGCTCTAAAAGTAAAAAAAAAAAGGGGGGAATACTATTTTTATTAGGTATGTTACGAAAAAAAAAGTTATTCGGATTTAGGAAGAGAAAATATAAGCAAAAAAGACATAACATACAAATAAAGCAAGAAAAGTACGTACGTTTGTTATACCTACTTGTGGGCATCACCGTTGATTGGCCGGGAATACACATTTCCGTATCGTCCGGAAATTTGTCACACCGTACCATATCCGGCCATTTATATGAATAAGCTTTCATTATTGTCTCACAACCATCGCGGACACTTTCGCATAATGACCGACACGGATAAATTTCCCTATCTCTTTCTAAACAGACAGGAGAAAACAAGGAACATAAAAATAATTTTGTGTCGGGATGACAGTGTACTCCTAATAGCGATATCCATGACCTAGACTGTTGAATAACCTCGTTTATGGAATCATGGTCTAGCAGATTCGGGAGCCTCATTTGATCGTATCCAATATTTTGACATAATGTTAAATTTTTCGGAATATCTATACATTTTGGCTGACTCATTCGTCCACTCAGTAACGTCCCTTGCCATGCCGTCGGTTTTTCGCCGTCACTGACGTAGCCGTCACCGTATTTATAGTCATAAAAACTCGCCTGCACAGACACAAACGCACACAACACGGAAAGAAATCTCATTTTTACTTTTATAAATCCAAGGTGTAGTTTCGAATAATGAATGAAGGAATTTTTCACTTAAATTTTAAATATATTCATAGTTATTCCAAATCGATGGTTTTGTATGAAATAAATGACTTTGGGACTTCATGCTTTTAAATCCTTTGCCATTCAATGTTATGTGCGGCTTTCGTTTAAATTCCCAGCTTGAAGTCGTGTATACACACTGACACACGTTTGAAGTATCAGGTGCATGTAAACACTTATTTCGTCTTCTGCTATGTGCGTTACATAATCTCGTTTTAGAACTGTATAATTATCTCTAAGAGATTTTCCACCTGTCAAAAGAAAGTTTAAACATAACATGAGAATCAAACAAAAATCGACAAACGTTACATTTTGTTTAAAACTTTTTTTATGTTATAAAAACAATTGCAATGTTATTTTTGAAATTCTTTAAAGTTTATTGTCCTTATAACTAAAACAAGAATTTTGATCGATATCACAACATGAAAAGAAAGTAAAAACATCAAATAAAAGAATGAAATGAGAGTAATAATATTTACATGCCAAGTTGTCGGAGTTATAATTACTCGTCGCACATTAATTTAGCAATATTCAATTAAATATTGCACCTGTGAAAAGACCCAATATTGCAATATCAATATTAAGAGTCTATCAAATATACGCTACCAGTAAACTTTTAACAATAAACATTTAAAGCCTCTAATACATAGGGAATAGGCAATACCAAATTCATTTTTAGTTATTCGTATGAAATTTAAGCCGAACAAGATTTTAGGTATTAAAAGACTTTGATTTTTGCCCCCCCCCCCCCTCTCCTCTATTAAAAATACAAAAATCGTTATGAAAAATTCATCGCCCGCTCTGCTGATAAATTTATGATTGATATACTTTCTACAGACGAATAGCAAAAAGTATTTAGAAATAGAAATATCGCCTCTTTTTAAAACTAAAACTATTTTCAAACTAAAAAATACAATTAAATTTAAAATTTCTTGTTTGATTTAATGTCTCCAATTTTATCTCTTAAATTAAATTGAACGAACATTAACTGTTTTATGAAATGAACAATAATGTATATTACCATATAATGATTACCCGTAGAAGATAAGTAGTCATTTGCACGCAGTTGTGCATTCCAAAATCCTCCTTGAATTTGAAATATCTTTCTTTCAATATGTTGTGAATGAATTTTAAAAGAAAGTTCAAAACATATAAGTAACAGACGTACAATGTAAAAATAACCTTTCTAAAGTTACTGATTTATGCATAACATTTTAAAAGTTTTAATACCTTGAACCGATAATAAAACATAAAAAAACTAAACAACCTTGTTAGGTGATGCCAGAGACATATAATACGTATTATATGTCTCTGGCGATGCGCATATTTCATATTTTCCCATACGAATTAATAGGGTACGTCGGGTACATCTGAATACCTGTGGTGCTCGTCTGAACCATAGATTAATTACCCGTTCCGTTGTAATACATTTCAATTTTAATGCTACCCCAATACACCGATAATACTTTAATTCTTACCTTCACGGGTTTTGTGTGAGGTATAAAACAACTTACCTGAATCATTGACAAACTTAAAATTTCCCATAAAGTTTATTTTTTCGATCTTTCATCCATGGGAGTTTCAATAGCCTTTATCGATCAGTTTGTAAATACAAAATCAAAATGTGTATTTTTTGCGGCATTTTTACCATCAGAAAATCAGAAAAACCACCCAGTAGGACAGTCTACATAGATTCCTCTTTTGGTATTTTGGGGGGAAAATATGCTGTCAAAGTTCATATAAAGCGTTTTAAAAGTGGACACACAAAAGTTTCAAAATCCAGATTGAAAAACACCACTAAAGATGACAGACGAAGAAGTTATGGGAACTTTATTTTTATTGAACTTTTCATATATTTCTGATAGTTTTCCCGACCTATTCATATATTTTCAAGCTTAAAAGGTGACATATTCAAGCGCCACGTCCTATCACATTGCACAATATATATATATTAGGATTATGAAGGAAGTGGCCCCCGCCCGGTACGTTAATCCTGTGCAGTTTCTCCGTGTTAAAAGCACGGATATAATCTTTGGTCTCGGAACTATTTTTGACTTAAAAACATCTTTTGACATCAATTCCTACATAAAATCTAAATTTAAAAAAAATGTATTCAGTGACGGATATAGAAATTTTCACAAGGGGAGGGGCACTTGACTACCGAAGAGGGGGCCCGCTCCAGGCAAGCTTCAGGGAGGGGGCTGAAAACTCGCTTAATCGACCTCTGGTATTTCGTAATACATTTTTCCTTAAGATTCTTAAATTTGTAATAAGTCGAAATTTTACCATCACATAAAGGCCGTTCGTTTAGCAAACCTGGCCTGACCCGAC
The DNA here is from genome assembly GCF_036588685.1 of Mytilus trossulus. Lineage (NCBI taxonomy): Eukaryota > Metazoa > Mollusca > Bivalvia > Mytilida > Mytilidae > Mytilus > Mytilus trossulus. Next base: position 63,580,049 of record NC_086381.1, on the reverse strand, counting down.
TAATATCGTACCACACGTCAAGATGTCAGAATTGTAAATAATGTAAGTAGTTATTTTACACAGTGTCATCATCATTATTAAACGGAATGGCATATCAACACTACAACGTGATTAACATGCTACAAACAGTATAAAATCACCATTGAAAGTTTGAATGTTTGTTTTTGTAATCCTTTTAATTTGTACAAATGGGATCACCAGTTTTTGTCTTGTTGATACAGAGAGTAAATGACTATAGTTTCTAGTAAAAATTTAAGTCTTGTAGCCTTTTTTGCCATGAGAGTTCCGTAAGAGTTATAACACAATCGTCAACTTAATCGTCTATTTAAGTTAGTCTAGGTTAAACCACAGCCACTATTGCATCTACAGCTATGGAAATGTTTTCACAATAACTGGGTTTAGTAGGGCGATTATATTTCAAACAGAAAACAAACGGAGTTTCTATTCATCCAGCCGGACGAATAGTTAGAAAAACTCTATTATCCAGCCTTCCGTTTGTGGATGCGCAAATATTAAATATCAATAAAAGTGTCATGTGGCGCTGAAAGTGTCCTGGGTGAGGTGTCGGAAAACAAACGCGCGTATGCAATGGACGTTTTAAGAATTGGAGACCGCGTTTTATATTTAAAGCTTTCCGAAAGAAAACTAGAGACAATAGGATTGCTTTAAAACATTTTTTTATATACTAAAGTATTAGTGACTTCAGAACAATCTCGTATATAGTAGATAATGTAAACTGAGAGGAATAACGCATTGGGATAATAACTAAATCAAATTTACTTGGATGAGAATGGAAATGGAGAATGTGTCAAAGAGACAACAACCCGACCATAGAAAAAAAACAACAACAGAAGGTCACCAACAGGTGCATTGTTTGTAAGTTCTACTATAACGGAGATCGGTGAACATGCACTGGTATACCTTGACTCGGAAAAGGTTTCCAGGGTTGGGGTAATCCCCTTTTTTTTTTTTAAATCTGTTTAACTAAATAAACATTTTTTTCTTTATGTTTTTCTATCGTAAACACAATCTTAATGGGGAAGGTTACACGTGCCTATCGTTCTCTTTAATTCCCTATTAAAATGTTAAAATTCTCGGAACATTTTAAATAAGAAAAATTGGGTCTGAAAATCATTTGACGACCTGATTTTTACCAAACTCCAAAGAAACATTATATTCAAAATCTGCTTTTGGAATCAGAGATGTCTAAAGAAGCTAATAATCCGTGGACAGACTCTTTAATTTACACGAAATTCATAAGTAAAACAAATAAAAAGATGAGTCTTTTTTTTGCCCTCTCCAAAACTCCTTTAGAATAAAAACAACTCTGAACAAAATGTATACTTTTTACTATATTTTATTTGCATTTTGGTTTGTTTTAGTGAATGAATGGAAAAAATGTGCTCACTATTTTGCCAGGACTATGAGTAACTAATTCAAAAGTGTAGCTGCATAGATATTGATATACGATTTTAGATAATATTTTTCACAACTACTCTGCGTTTATTTAGCTCCTTAAATCCCGACATTATATCTTCACCATTAAATTTTTGGCCGGACAAGCAGCAAAATACCGTAAAAATATCCGGATGGATAGACATTTTTGACTATTTGTCCGGCTATAGCCACTGCCCAGGAAAAAACCATAGCACAACTTATTAGGAGGACATCAAAAATTAATTAGATATAACTTGACTACTGGGTGACATAGCATTAACATACCCATTGGCGGATCTAGGATGGCCTCCCCCTTTTTTGGCCTATCAATGCATTTGAATGGGGACGTTTGAAACCCCCTTTGTCCTGGGTTGGGACCCCCTTTTTAAAATGGCTTGAAAGACGCAAGCGTTACAATACTCATTTAAGTTTTCATCAATATGATGAATGTTTGAAAAAATACGTGTCACGTGGGCCTGGGAGGGCAAACTGTGCGTTTCTTAGTTAACAATATCCTGACATAAAATATTCAAATAATCTACTTTCATGTTAACCAAAATCTCAATGTAGAAAATAATAATAAGCCAATTAAGCTTGTTTAAAGATCTAATTCGTGTAAATTGTCCGCACTTAAATTAGGCGGACACAAAACGGGATATGAAATAATAAGAATGCACTTCCGTTTTAACACAATTTGACAATTGGAATTAAAGTTGTATTCAGTCTTGGTGACAATGGGTCTTTTATGCAACCCAGACTTTGCAGAAAGTGTCTGCTATTAAAATTTTGAATGCACGAAGCGACACAGTTCTTTCTTTATTGTCAATATCAAATTAAATTTATATATAACCACAAGCTATAGACTAAATGCACATGCAGTGACAATCTTAACAGAATTAAGGAAGATGCAACTTGCATTCAACGGTCATTGGGTCCAAGACATTCTAATAACGTTTGATCCTTGCATGCGAAAGTGGAAAAAAATATGATTATGTCACAAAATCTTCTTAAGATATGATTGGTTGATAAGCGTTGAACGTCCAGCTTAAGATATTACATTGTATTGGGATAAAAGGCTCCGAAATGAGAAAAAAACCATCAAAACAATTTTTTTTTTTTTAAAACAAGAAAACTTTCGAAAACTGAATTGTGTACAAAGAAGTAAAACCGAAAAAAACAAATATGAGATACGACAACATACGAAAAAAAATGATTACAGGCTACTCCTGAGTTTGGAGAGGCAAACATCGAATGTTGTGGGGTTTAACATGTAAGCTGGCACCACAGCCTCCTCTTATTAGCATCTTCGCTAGCCAAGGGTTACGATCCACTCCCGCTCTCTTCACGTGAAGAGAGCGGGAGTGGATCGTAACCCTTGGCTAGTGAAGATGCTTACTAGGGACAGTGGTGTAACAGTATCACATAAGCAAACCTTAAAAATCAGTTGTAAAGAACTCATCAGATCGTCACAAAGCACACAAAAAGCATAACAAAAGCACAAAAGATACAACGTACAGTTCTGAATGTGTACTCGCAGTTGCAAAATCTACTACTTCCTACTTGGTAACCTATTGGTATTCGTTTCTTTTTAATATGCCTGTAATATTGTTCGCAGGCGAACGCTTCTCTGTCTCCAGATTGCCAAATTTCCTATAGAGTCAAATACATTAAATTCGTTTAAAACGTTTAGATGGTGAAATATGTCTCTATATTGTTTCATTGTCTCGTATGTTGCCAAATAAATTATTAATATGTAATGTTGGTCACTGAACGTTAAAAAAAATCAATAAATTTAGACCTAGTGCTACATTGCAAATATAGTAGCTTATCTAAGAAATGTATGTTTAACTTTGCTTATTAGAGATTGTGATATGTAATATAACTAGCTGAACGTTAAAAAAAATCAAGTGCTACATAGCGAATCTAGTATCTTATCTAAGAAAAAAATGTATTTAACTTTGCCTGTTAGAGATTATACTATGTAATATTGGTAGCTGAACGTTTAAAAAAATCAATAAACTTAGACCGAGTGCTACATAGTGAATCTAGTATCTATGAAAAAAACATTTAACTTTGCCTGGTAGAAATTATGATATGTAATATTGGTAGCTGAACGTTAAAAAATCAATGAATTAAGACCGAGTGCTACATTGCAAATATAGTAGCTTATCTAAGAAATGTATGTTTAACTTTGCTTATTAGAGATTGTGATATGTAATATAACTAGCTGAACGTTAAAAAAAATCAAGTGCTACATAGCGAATCTAGTATCTTATCTAAGAAAAAATGTATTTAACTTTGCCTGTTAGAGATTATACTATGTAATATTGGTAGCTGAACGTTTAAAAAAATCAATAGATTTAGACCGAGTGCTACATAGTGAATCTAGTATCTATGAAAAAAACATTTAACTTTGCCTGGTAGAAATTATGATATGTAATATTGGTAGCTGAACGTTAAAAAATCAATGAATTAAGACCGAGTGCTACAAAGTGAATCTTATCTAAGAAAATACACATTTAACTTTGTCTGGTGAGATTTACGAGGTCGAAGTACAATACATGTAGGTATGACACATTGATTTCAAGTGCATGAGTATGTAATTATTATGTTTTTATCCTATTAGTCAAGATAAGTATCTAATTCAAGTATTTGTCACTTTACATTACTTTTATTTAATATACCGACATGACAAAGCATATTTGTCAACTGGATGAGACTGGAAGGACATAAATTACTGACCATACTCCGTACACAGGCAGTTTCACCATTATAAACTACATCATCATTATTTTCAAACGAAAACTAAAGTACTTTTATTGTGCAGTTCCATTATTATATATAAAAAAAGGGATATCCTTGCAAGCCAAATATAAAAAAAAAAGATGTGGTATGATTGCCAATGAGACAACTATCCACAAAAGACCAAAATGACACAAACATTAACAACTATAGGTCACCGTACGGCCTTCAACAATGAGCAAAGCCCATACCGCATAGTCAGCTATAAAAGGCCCCGATAAGACAATGTAAAACAATTCAAACGAGAAAACTAACGGTCTTATTTATGTAAAAAATGAATTTGGAGTGATACTTGTAAAATGTCTATGCATTTATCATACACATGTATGCTCCTTGTGAGCCCTTTTAATACACATGTATATGTATGCTCCTCGTGCGCCCATTTAACGGAAATAAACATATTCTTTAACTTCCATGCGGCTCTATAAAGGGGCCACTCTCCGTCTAAATTCCTCTGTCTACACCCGGGGCAATGTACCTATTGATTTCGTTTCTTGTCTGATCAGATATTGGAGGTGTTGGTTTTTTTTGCATTTTGTTAACGTATATTCCGCATAGACTTGTATTTGTATGATAAATCGTACAGATCGTTCGCTTTTGAAAACAACATATATTTTACTCCCTTTAACAGTTACAATTACAAATGGAGGGGTGAAACTATAGTCTTTAATGTCTTAACCATCGATCTCCTGGACCATTTCAATTTTGAAAGGGAACACAAAAAGACCATACCGGTACGGTTCATTAAACAAGTATATGAAAAGCACCTCACTTTATCATAATGGTATTCAATTGTCTTTTATCGTTATTATAGCATTGTTGTTTATTAAAATTTCTTATTTGAAAAAGAAAACGTGGGGTGTTGTTCAGTAATCAGTATAAAAAGTATATACTTAAAAAGTATATACTTAAAAAGTATATATACTTTTAGTATATACTTTTCAAAAAGTATATGATTCTAAGAGTAAAGACATCAAGTTCTTATAATATTAAGCAAAAATGTGTACCGTTTGAAATAAATGTCATTTCTAACTTATCAATGAATTGATTTTAAAATTTTGCGAGATGTATCATCTTTAAAATCCTTCTCTATAAAAGTTCAAAATAACGCTCAGTGGCCAGTATTTGAAACATATTCGTGACAAGTTTTGAATTATAAACCTAAAGAAGTTAAATTTAAGTGTAAGTAACCCGAAATAATGACTTAGTTACAGAAGAGAAATATAACATTTCAATCTGATGAAATAACGTTTGAAAATTTTAATCTAGATTTAAAAGAGAAAATATGTATTTCATTCAAAATTGAAATATTGTCTACCTTCTTTAAAAAGTATACTTTGTAAAGTATAAAAACTTACCTGAACAATTTGATATAGAAAGTGTTTAAATTCTCGACTGACACCTTAATCTGTATAACTAACTGTATGTGTCATTAAGAAATACTTATCGTAAGATAAGGCGGTGTTTAGCCTGTCAATCAATGCCATAGCTTAAAAATAGTCTTCGCATGTACGTAAAATGTGTATTTTTGTTTACAAATAAAATGTAGGCAAGACCAGTTAAAATAAGTGATTACTGACGAAAGGTGAAGGGGAATATATATATACTTACATAATTCTTCTAATCGAAAGAACTTAGGATACGAGAAAATGGCAATTTTTCAATTTGACAGTTTTTGTAATGTGATTTTTTTAGAATGGAGAGAAAATCAACAGAAAAACGTACTTACTCTTTGATGTGATGTTATACTATAATTTCAGATAAGGGAGAAGGTTTGGTATCATTGAAACGTGTAATCTCCCTGAATTTGTTTGCATAACTGTCCTAAGTCAGGAATCTGATGTTCAGTAGTTGCATGTCGTTTGTTGATGTGGTTCATCTGTGTTTCTAGTTTACCGTGTTTTATATAGTTTAGACCATTGTTTTACAGTTTGAATGGTTTTAGACTAGTATTTTATGACCGTTTATATCTTGCTGTTCGGTGTGAGCCTAAGGCTCTGTGTTGAAGACCGAACCTTGACCTATAATGGTTTACTTTTATAAATTGTGAATTGGATGGAGAGTTATCTCACTGGCACTCATACCACATCTTCCTATATCTATTTAATTAAAATTCCGTGGTTTTTTTTTTAGACAAAAAGAAGATGAGGTATGATTGCCAATGAGACAACTCTCTACAAGAGACCAAACAACACAAAAATTAACTATAGGTCAACGTACGGCCTTCAAAAATTCGCAAAGTTCATACCGGTTAGTATATAAGCAGGAATTACACGACGGTTTGGACCAGGATATGAAGATCCTTCCGTACTTCACCCCGTCCAGTGAAGACAGTGAGTTAGTTAGTAATTTGTTTAGTGTTTTATGTATATTATTTGTATTGTTTTCTTTTGGTTATAGCGTTGTTCTGTTTTGCCCATAGAGTTGTTTGTTTTCTACGGTTTTATGACTGTCCGTTTTTGTCTCCTTAATTGGTATACATAGTCTCTTAATTTTTTTTTAATCGATATTGAATTGAGTGAATGTTTGAGAGGTCAAAAGATTTATTGCATCAAGATACCTCTGAGACCATTGAAAGTTGATTGGGAAATTCATTACCTGCTTAGAAAAGTGCATACATTAAAAAATCTAAAAAACACTTTGAATATTTGTTAAACACAATCGCCCACTGGAATTGCAGATATCGTGAAGTCCAAACTGATATTTCGTACTACTAAAAGAAATATCAGATTATACTTGTTCTAAATTTACAATGTATATAAAGATACCATTGAAAGTTCATTGTCTGATTGCAGATTAACATAAATTCAGTTAAGTTTAGCTGTCTTGTAAAATAAAATAAGGAGATATTGTCGACAAGGGAGCTACCATTTGATTTTTAGGGGGGGGGGGGGGGGGGGGGGGGGCTAGAATGAAATTTGAAAAAAATAGGCAGGACAGGAGTTTTGAGTAAAAATAAGGCAGGATGAGACACTTGCAAAAAAAAAAAGTCAGGATAATAATTTGTGTAAAAAAGTCAGGATAAACTAAAAGAAAAAAAGCAGGACCGGAAAGAGTGAAAAAATAAAAAGGCAGGACAGAGATTACAACTAAAAAAAATGCAGGACAAAATTTTTCATCCTAGCCCATCCCCCCCCCCTAAAAATCAAATGGTAGCTCCCTAATGACGTCATGACATGGTGCAATTACAATGGTATTCATAAACATAGTGTGATTATAATGTCAAGTATGACTATCTACCTTGTCATCCGGGTGGCGTAACAGGATAACATATAAATGTTTGGTTGGGTTTGTGATGTTCAAAAGGTTACTTTTGCCTTATCCATATTCGAAAACATTAAAGACCCATTGGTGGCCTTCGACTGTTGTCTGCTGTTCGTATGTGTATTCTCTTCGACACATTCCCCATTGCCATTCTCAATTCTATCTTCTTTTTAAAAAAAATAAAAAAATGTTTTTTATTATCATTACTTTTCTCCAAGGGATATTGTTAAATACACATTAGACACGAAATATTACATAAAACACATTGTACTTATTACTCTTCAAGAATGCAAGCTTATGATAGCACAATGTAATTAGTGGGATTACAGTAATAACATAATAAACATACGATGCTGTGCTGGAACGATTACCAATGAGACAACAATCAACAATAAACCAAATCACATCGCCGTACGACCTTCAACAAATGAGTAAAACTCATGTACCGTTTCAATGTAAAAGGTATCGAGATAACAAATGTAGGACAATAATTCAGATGGAAAACCAACGGTTTGATTATGTACAAAATAATACACGAAAAATAAATGAGATAGACAGCAACCATACTGACGAATGTGACGGGATTAAATTTCAATCTTCCGCCAAACCTGGGATATTGTTATAACAGCCCTTCATAAGAACAAGATGTAAATAGCAGTTGGACATTGCTTAACTGAACTCGGATTGAAACCAAGCCTAAAAATCAAATAGATAAACACAAAAAATATAAATAAGCGATCTAATAGCACTCGTATTTTCAGTAAGCTAGTTTAAAGCCAATTACAGCTAATATATAAAACCGTATGTCTCCCAAACGTATTTGTCAATCAGTACACATCCAATGGATTTGGTGTAAATACGCAATAAACAGTATGAGACAAGCTTAAACTTGTTGACTTACATAATGATTTGAACTCAAATGTTTACAGCAATGTTATAGAAAAGGTTAACGAAAAGACACAAGCGAAACAAACGGTCTTATTTTGAACAATCTGTTTTCAAAGTTTCTAGATGTCCAATATTATTTTAACCATTTTAACCATGACTGTCTGGTTCTTCGTGTGAACTCTAACTTCAGAAATATATAAGAAGGAGATTCGTGTGTATGAGATATTGCAAATTACGATGCGTAGTTTTAATGTCCTCGTAAATGACACCACGATCCATCATTCGTCGCAACTCGGCTGATTCCGTATCTCAGAATAGATGGAGAATAGCGGAGTCACCCGAGGGTTGCCGATTTTCATGAGAGTAGCGGAGTCACCCGAGGGTTGCCGATTTTCATGAGAGTAGCGAAGTCACCCGAGGGTTGCCGATTTTCATGAGAGTAGCGGAGTCACCCGAGGGTTGCCGATTTTCATGAGAGTAGCGGAGTCACCCGAGGGTTGCCGATTTTCATGAGAGTAGCGGAGTCACCCGAGGGTTGTCGATTTTCATGAGAGCAGCGGATTTACACGAGGATTGCCGATTGCTGGGCCATTACAAATGACGATACAGAAACATTCCCATCAATCAGCACCATTTCTGATTTGGAACTTTATACTTTTCATCATAACAACAAACATAAAGACAATGACCTTTTTTTTTCATTCTACAAAAACTATACAAAATAGTAATTACTTACTCTCAAAATTATGAAGAAACCAAAATGTTGGGTTTAGCGTCAGGTGGGAAAGCAGCATTCTAAAAAATATGTTTTTAGTGATGACAATCGTTTAGCCATATGTCAAGCACTATCAAAATAACACGATCTGACACTGAATTTCTACACAAATAATAATATAAACCTTTTAAAGGAGATATGGTAGGATTGCCAATGAGACGGTTCGCCAGAGTTCAAATGAAGTGAATGTAAGCAATGACAGGCAATCGTTCGTTTTTATTAATTTCTCCATAATCAAAAGAGAAAAAAGTCAGCCTTCGTCAAGATACCTTTATTGGGTCTTTTTTTAAATTTTAGTGTAAGTTAGAGCGCATATATAATAATAATAATAATAATAATAATAATAATAATAATAATAATAATAATAATAATCTTTATTCGAAAGCAATACAGCTTATAGAATATAAATATTACAAGTATTCAATTACATCAATGAAATATATTTACATTTAAACAATTAGACAAATAATCATATAAGTAAGTATACCCATATAACTACAGCAGAGTATGATGAAACAGAACACATATTAAGCATTTATAATGATTAAATTAATTACGTGTCTTCTCGACCAGAAATAAAAACTTCCCTAAATTGTTAAGGCAATAATAATCTATTGACTTGACATATCAACGATATAACTTATAAGGATAAGGCTTTAGAAACGGGGAAATGCGAGGATCTGCAAATTGTTTTACATGATTTACTCCGGCTTACAATCGAATTCATATTTAAATTATAAAATTGATTCTGATAATAAATGTCATACTTTTTATGTTATTTATTCATAGACAGAAACAAAATAAAAGTCATTCCACAATTATAAGCCGGAGTTAATCATGAAAAAACGTTGATGACGTTACGGTCACATGACAAAATTATGTTCATGAGCTGATAAACAAAACACTGTCAGCCAATAAGTAGACGGCCCGGTTACATTCAAAATCAAAATATTTGACACTAACGGAAGCTATTAAAATGAGATTTGACGATAAAACTTTAAGACTCATTAAACGCTAACGGTGTCTAATAATGGGCGTATGACGGTTGACTATAGAGGGCATTTACCTCGATCTGATATGTCCATGCTTACAGCAACTGAATTTAAACTCTCTATTAGCACAAAAAAGTATGCATTCGTTCACTTTAGACTATTTTCAAAGAGCTTATTTGTTTATCTACTTGTTTGTCGATGTTAGTTAATTGGTTATCACACTCATTCTCTTTTCGTAATTTTAATTTAGAAAAGTTTAAATAGGTGTTGAAAGTTTAATTGATCGTGCGTCAGTTCCGGTTCTGCATCTTAAATGTGTTTAATTAGTGGTGTTTCTCTTCCAGATGGTAATTGTTTCTAAATGCAAAAGCAAAACATATTTTTACCACAATGCAAATTGATAATCATCCCTACATGGGTCCAAGTTTTGTTGAATTGAAAAGTGATTTCCTTTCAGTAAACACCAGTTTGCAGTTTAAATGTAGATAAACAAAATGTTGCTGCTGTGAGATTGTACGTTCTGGTAGTATTAGGAGGGTCTGAAAGGGGCTGCTTTTCATTTTTGTGTTTTTAATTTTTAAAGTAATGTATCTCTTAACTTATTTTGCGAATTAAAACCTATTCATTATATTTTAGCCCCAAATTATTCTGTAGTCTTTGTTTGTGTGTCCTCTTTTTTCTATCAACGTTTTGTTTTTGGTAGCACCATGTTTCTGTAGTATTCGTTCATCAGTCTGTAACCCAATTCAGACCCTCTTTTAAGCATTACACAGATTGACGTAATAACATTTTTGTAATCTCAGATTATCTCATCGTTTATAACGTTACATCGGAGGAATCAAGTACACCTCGATAAGGGACGAATTAGTTAACTGTCAAATTAAAAATATACATTTTGATAAGACCTCATTTAATTTAACACGAACGTACAATGCGAAATATATGTCGTCATAAATTGAGACGGGGTTTGAATAGTTATGTTTGAAACAATAAACGTAATAAAATGAGATGCCATCATGCTGTTTGGATAGTACATTTTTTAAAAGGCGATATGTTCGCTCATCGGTGTCACATGACAGGGGCCATTGGCTGTCAAATTCATAATCCCCGATTTGACTCAAATTCTCATATTTTATTTATTTTACTGAGTTTGTCCAATTTGTAAAGACTCGAAACACACAATTTACTAGGCATGGGGTTGATAATATGTATATCGTTTCGTTTGAATTTCAGTCTGTACGCCAACTAATTAACTATCGAGTTGACTTCCGAGTGACAGTCATACAAGCAATATTTAGACGTAACTATAGATATGACAGTCATACAAGCAATATTTAGACGTAACTATAGATATAACTAGATAGCGAACTCGTGCAATTGGATTTTTCTAGGTCTGCTTAATTTCAAATTATAGATAAATGTATGTAAATCTTCTTTTTAACCTGTATAAAAAAAAAAAAATTTTCAAGGTCGAATCAAATAATTAAAGGGTTTACCTTTGTTTGACTTTCAATGTTTACATCCGTTTCCTTTTAATAACCGAACACGCATAAAGTCATGCGTAATCCATTTCAAACCTGAAACTTTAGTTTGTTAGACGAACGAGCATTGTGATATTGAATCTTTATCTTCCATATTGGCAACGTTCTTTAATGCAAAAGAAAATAGGAATTGTTTCTGTGATGACATTTATCCTGGGTGGGTTCGGACAAAATAGCGTGTCCCCCTTTCATAAACAGTTAATATATTTTGGTATTCTGCGCTTGTCATAACACCCACTCGAGTTTCAATTTCGAAACGACTATACTTATAATAAAGTAAATTGATACACTTGAGATAGTCTGTCAGAGCTTCAAATAAGCTGCGTATTTGCGTAATGACGCAATAAAAAATAATTGAAAACCCAATGCAAATGCCCATTGCAGCGTTCTAAAACCCAGAGATTTACACTGTAAGCTTTACCAACCGCACAATCGTATTTTTTTTAAGTATATAAAAACGGATGTCATCTTGATCAATATACAGTCGTTCGGAAAAGGAAATTAAGATTTCAGTTTCAAAAAGGTTCGATGATAGTTACTGTATATAAAAAAAGAAGATGTGGTATGATTGCCAATGAGACAACTCTCCACAAGAGACCAAAATGATACAGAAATTAACAACTATAGGTCACCGTACGGCCTTCGACTATGAGCAAAGCCCATACCTCATAGTCAGCTATAAAAGTCCCCGAAATGACAATGTAAAACAATTCAAACAAGAAAACTAACGGCCTTATGTATATAAAAAAAAAGAATCATAGCGATGTGATGATTGCATGTGTGCTTTGTATCGATCTGGTTCAAGTCCTTTTAGAATGATTTTTACAGTTTGTATGCACATATCGTGTGCTGTTACACCACTGTCCCAGGCTCTGTGAGGGTCTGGAGCCTGCAATTCAGATATATTTTGGTTTATTGACAAATCAAGTCGTTATTGGTGATAAAAACAGCCGTCGTGAGCTCGAGCGTATGTTGACGCTTTTGTAATTGGGATTGCTGTCTAATATATAGAATCATAATAAATCCCAGGATTAAAATTTAATATTTGCGCCAGACGTGCGTTTCGTCTACAAAAGACTCATTGACATGAACATCCAATTATCTTTAAATCGTCTTAATTGATCTGTGGTTGATTTATGGTGCATTGAGTGCTTCCCTTACCCTTTAAGATATATTTTGTTTTTGTTGTTGCTTAACATTATCACAATAATTCTATTTAGCTACGATTGGTGGTATTATAACTGTTTTGAACAATAACGCTCCCCACTATTCCTCGCACCCCGCGTATCCGCCCGTTACTATACATGTATTGTTTAAGGAATTGGGAGCATCAACACAGCCTCTTTTTAGGCTAAGAAAGAGGATGAAAGTCGTCAATGTTGAGAAAAGTTTGATGGAGGACGATTGAACTAACTCGAGAATTGTTTCGAAAAATTTGAACAGGATTGCTTAGTTTATACTTTTGTTCACAGATATGTGAATTAGGGTTTAAAATACTGAAACACTCATCTTTCCAAACTTCTCACACAATACATCGTCTCCCACCTCAAATCCAACTTTTTCTAAAAACATCGCCATCTACATTAATGACTAAACAGACTTGTGGTGTGGGAGTTAAATGATGGGGTCAAGATAAGGATTGTTGGACAGTTTGATTATAATGATTTAAGTTGATAAATAAGATAAAATTAAACCACATCGCTTTAAATCGGTTCTTTTCATCCGTTACTTTTTTCTGTAAATTATCGAATTTATTGATAAATGAGTTCAAGCCTGGTAAACGTGTTTTGGAAAAACCACATCAAAAACGTCACTCAATAATGTAAACAGATAAATTAATCTTTGCATTTTTAGATTATACTCCTTATCAGGTGATTAATAACTTTGTTTTATAGGTAACTGTACTTTCTTTTTCCATGCGTGAATTATTCCAATTCAACATGTCGTCAAGAAAAGGAGAGGTTAGCGTCTTTTCTTCAAACGCAAAAGACGCCACGTTTCGTCACATCATATCCTAGTATTTTATTAACGTATCAGGGTTTACAATTTTATTGTCTGTGGGGGAGTCAGTTATTTTGGACTTCATATTCGTCACCATCTGTCGATAGGCCGGGTTTTGTTTCGCTTTACAAATGGTACAAAACCCTAATTGCGTTTTTAGGGACAATGCAATGTTCATTTTTTCATCCCATATTGAGCATGACTTCTTTAAGTTGTCACCATGCAGACTATGATATACATTTCCAATACCCCCCCCCCCCTTTTCCTAAAATTACTTCGTCGAAATGTGGATTTAACGTTAACTGAGCACAAAGAAACAACAAAAAACACTTAAAATCACGTTGGTCAACTTCAACATATGTACATACGACACATTGAAATAGACCAAGTGCATCACATATGCATGTAAACCCTAATTCAGATGGAGTCCAATCAAGCTGAATGCCTAAAAAATGGGGTGTTTTTTTCATACGCGGCCTATATCTGCAAAATATTCAGTTTTATTTATAATCTGAAAGAATGTCTGTTATATGGGATCAGTCATTGTCCTTGGACCGCTTGTGCATTGCAAAATCGGATCCAGAAGTCTTCATATTAAAGGGGGAGTGGGGGCACTTTCTGCCATAAGATGGGACCCGCTTCAGTCTTGATTCAGTGATACTCTATCTAAGCCACCGATAATTTTTTTCCACGAAAGAGGAGGAGCCTGTCCGTCCGCATCCTCCCCCGACTGGATCTGCATGTGAATCGTCACTTCAGTAGCGTTTGGGTCTCGCTGTTTTGTTTATAACTTGCTTATTTTCCATTCTCAGAGGAACGTCTAGGACATGATACCAAAATTCAGGTTGGTATTGCTTTTCCATTAAAAAATAAAAAAATAGCGAACATTGAAAAATAAAATAAAATTATAACCTACTATAAGGACCATAAAAAGAGTTAGACCCAATAGTTGAAAATTAAACGTTATTTTTTCGACGAGCGGCTGAGCGGATAGAGTCTAGAATGATACCAGTTCATCATTTCCTCTTCGACATCTACAAGTGTCAGGATGTGCACATTTAGCCTCATTTGGTGGATGCCCCTTGAAACCATCCTTGAAAGAAGTAAACTTTCTTTTACTTGACAATTAAACGAGTGTTTTAAATAGTATGTCAAATTCAAAAGCGTACTTTGAGAACTTATTTCGATTTTCATACTAAAGTGTCTGTATTTTGACATTAAGTGTTGTTGTGACGTGACACTAGTAATCATTACCCTAATTTATTGGCTATAATACGGGTATTTAACCCTTATGATTAACGGCGATTACTGCATTTCATACTTCAAATTCGTGTTAGCTCTCAAGGGGTGCTCCGTAAAGGGAGAGATCTTCGTACATACATACATTGTACACATTCGTAGGCAGGGTATCCAGAGAGATCGCTGAATAAAAGGGTAAATACAGGAATACTCCGAAAATTATTTCCATGCAACAGGCATTCTGAGAAAATAGAATGGTTTCGGACGGTACAAACGGTTGTAGGAATAAATTTTTCGTGGTTTTAATAATTTTATATTTTAAATAACCCTTAAATCACTCTCCAGCTACCTAAGGTGACACATAATAGTAAGCTAAGGAAATATGACAGTGATTGACGGGTGTCAAGTTTCAATTTTTGCTTTGAAGATCAATGTATTAATACGATCGTAGAGGGTTTGGATGGGGTTAAATGATTAAAGAATAATGCCCTTAAAAAATGAAGATTAGAGAATAATGGGCCAAAAAATAGAAGATTAGAGAAAAAAAGGGTTAATTTTTGGAAGATTAGAGAAAAAAGGGGTAATTTTCTTAAAGATTAGAGAAAAAGGAGGTGAAAATTAAATGTTTACAGAATAACAGACCCCCCCATCCAGACCCTCATCGTAAACATTTAAATTTTATAACTGCTTATTTATTTTTGACAGATTACGTGTGGCATCATATTTACTATAAAATTACGTCGAGTTGGGATGAGAAAGACAAAAATCGACTGACAAATCTAAGCTCTTGAGAATGCCTGGAATTTGTCACATACACTTGCATGGCCGGGTAATGCCCCCCCCCCCCTTTACAGAAAAAATAATTTGTTGGTGTATTTATTTATTTTTTTCAATTATTCTGTTATATTTTATCAAACCTATTTCCTCTAATGTCTTTCCCTACACTAATTGTTTTTCTAATTTTATGAGCACTTGCTTTTCCCCATTTGATTACAATAAGTAAACAATAATTTATAGATTTAGACTCTCTTTTATAATAAATTCTGCAATTGTAATGTCGAATGTAAAGCAGAAAGAGCGCATCTAATAAGTTAATATGATACAGAATATTTGCTAAAAATAATTAGAAAAAAAGGGGAGGCTCAATCCCTATTCAAATATGAAAAAAAAGGAGTTCATTCCCAAGCTTGTTTTGGTATTTACAAATGCATACATAGTAAACTGTAGTTTCACAACATTTTTGCGATTCTTGCATACTTACAAACATCCCGTCAATTTTTACACGATGATGACTGCTGTCCATCATATTTTGACTATTTTATTTATTATGTCTGTTTAGTTCACGCATCATTGCCCAATTGCCACTGTTAACAAAGTGAGAGGTTTAGCGCTATAAAACCAGGTTTAATCCACCATTTAGATTACTACATTTGAAAATGCCTGTACCAAGTAAGTAATATGACAATTCTCGTCCATTCGTTTTTGATGTGCTTTGTCATTTGATTTTGCCATGTGATTATGGACTTTCCGAATAAATTTTCATCCGAGTTCAGAATTTTTGGGATTGTTTTGGGGGGACATATTTCGTAACGAGAAATACTCGTAATTAAAATTTGAAAGCATTTATTTATTTATCTTTTTGTATCATTTCCTCAAATCGCAATAATAAGACTGGCATTTGTGTTCCAATGTTCGATCAACAATGAATCAGGCTATATAACTTATGTGCCGATGTTTTGTAAAAGTAACATTGTAACATACATAATTTTTTAATAGGCACCTCAACAGTCCCTCCATGTCTCTTGCAAATAAACTGGTAACAATGTTATTTTAAATACTTTTTCCTTTATATTTGCTTCATATATACAGTTGTATGTTTAAATAAATATTAATAGAAGCAATCATAGGTCATATTAAAAAGTACAGGAAAACACTCAACTTTAAAATAACGATGTAATAGGTATCGGAAACACAAGTAAGAAAAGGGCAATTATTTTAAACATCATAAACGTTTTCAAATCGACCGCAAGGTCAAAGAACTTAACCAGCACATTCAAATCATGCTATCCTATACTCATGTTTATGATCTTTCAATTAATTCCTCATGCGGTTACGCGACAAAGCAGCAAAAGGCTCGTTTGACTTAGCTGGTGATCGAACTCAAGACCATCAGCACTCGAAGCGAGGATAATACAACTAAAGTAGACCACCGAGACGTTGACATTTATTATACCAATGCATTGTATATGTGGTTGCACTAAAATTCATATAGTGCTGTGACCTATTTGCAAAAAAGGAGCGAAAGATACCAGAGGGACAGTCAAACTCATAGATAAAAAATAAACTGACAACGCCGTGAATCAACAAACTCCTGAACTCAAGGCAAGCACCCTACCAGGAGACCACTTTTGTGTTTAATCTATTTTAAATTGCATATTTTAAGGTGGTACCTAACACTAACAGGGAGATAACTCTGTAAAGTCAGCTAATGTTTTAATTAAGCTTCTTAATGTTCAAATTGGTGTTTGTCAAACTGCTATATAACCAGTGTAATTTTTAATTTTTTTATATTTTTGTTAAAGGGTCAAAGTAAATACTTTGACATAATTTTATGAAAATTAAACTAGCCAAATTAATTTTAGTGAAAGTGTTGGGTACCATCTTAAGTACAAAGAAATAGGAATACAAAATAAAGTGGCAATATGTTCATGTGATACAGATAATGCCATGCTTGCATATTACATTGTAAAGGGGCATAACTCAAAGCAGTAAAAGTGATGCCACCCAAATTAAAATTGAACTGTGCTTCTTGATAATAAGCATTAAGTATTATATTTGGTTGAGGCAAACTAAAGTTAGAGAAATGAAACTAATTTTGGAACACACAGGAGGGTACAAAGCTACTTTTGCATAGGTACTATTTCTGTACTAAAAATCTGTAGTACTGGAAATTTACTTGTAATATTTAGTACTATTTCTTTACTTTCAAATTATTGTAATATTTAGGTACTTGAATTTTACAGTACTTGATTTCTATTAAATATTTTGGTACAGAAATAATACAATATTCCAAGTTTGAAAATCATAATTTTAAGAGATTTGAAATAGAAAAACTTTCAAAATGCTGAAAATGTAATGGTAGTAACCAAAAATCTGTAGTACCTAAATTTCAAGTACAAATTAAGTACTGTAAAATACAGGTACCTAAATATTACAACAATTTTAAAGTAACAAAATAGTACTGAATATTACAAGTAAATTTCCAGTACTACATATTTTTATTACAGAAATAGTACCTATGCAAAAGTAGCTGTGTAGCCAGATGGACAAGGGTATAACTTCAACATCCCCTTCTGCTGTGGCAGTGGCTTCAAAATTAGAAACTGCTCTATCTGTCTCATTTTATTGACATTTATTTGGATACAAAACAATAATATTTACAAACTTTTCTTCATCAAATTTAACAAACATTATCTTGAATGCATTACAGATCTAGTTTGTCATATAATAGCACCATCTATTATGTCACATGGAACTTTCTGACAATGCTATAGTTTATGTGAACACATGCTGGTATTCAGCTAAATTCTTCATGGACATTTTCTCTCGACACATGATTTACCGCCTTCTTCAAATTCCTGCTTTGAAATCCACATTTGTTGGAAGGAACCCTGCAAAAGTACAAATAATCTTTTACTGACTTTTTTGTTCATTTTTTTACATAAATAAGGCCGTCAGTTTTCTCGTTTGAATTGTTTTACATTGTCTTATCGTGGCCTTTTATAGCTGACTATGCAGTATGGGTTTTGCTCATTGTTGAAGGCCATACAGTGACCTATAGTTGTTAATGTTTGTATCATTTTGGTCTTTTGTGGATAGTTGTCTCATTGGCAATCATACCACATCTTCTTTTTTATATATTGTATGGTTTTTATCAAATTTCATGTTATATTGGTCATGTTGGTTGTCGAATATCCAAGCTAGAAAGCTAAATAACATTTATCAAATCAATGGGGTGTTTCATGTTATTAAGAATTAACCAAAAATTTCCATATATTTTAGTTATTCCAGATTAAATCTGGAATAACTAAAATATATGGAAATTTTTGGTTAATTCTGACAACTGATGATAATGTATGATTAATTGCTGTTGCAATAGAAATTACAAAAAAGTTTAAAATGCACATGTTATCATTATTATGATATTTATCTTGTCACATTGTTAAGATTAGTGCATTCATTTATGTATTAACAGTAAATTGCTGAATCTCATCAGTAAAATGTGAGTGACTAGGGAACTAATCATCCTCTGGTCTGAGACCACAATTGTCGTCCCTTGATTTTTGTTGTTCACGAAATAGTCCCTAGTGTTTACAGTGGGTTACTTGCCATTAATTTTAAATACCCCTTCCAAATTTATTTCTGTATGTTTAATGCCTCAAATTGCAAGAAAGGGGGTGAAATTACACATGTGTCCAGACTTTTTAGTTTTAAAGGAAAGTAGTGATTTGGTTGAGGTGAAAAATGTTAAAAATTATCACTTCGGAAGCTGTCAAAAGATTTCAAGACGCCCTAAACATAAAATTGTCCATATTTTGAGCTCCAGCCAATGAAGTTTTTTGTCCCAAAGGTATACACACTGTAAAGATTTCATTGAGAAAGCGCAGGTGGGAATTTTTTTAATTTTCATTTATCCTCTCAAAGAAATGAACTACCAAATAACTGTGGTCTCAGACCCTCTATTATTATAGAAAGACAGAAAATATCTTCTTCAGGTGATAAAAATGTATGGGGGAGGGGGGAGGAACACCCCTTTTTTGAGAATTAGTGCATTTGAATAGGGACATATGGTTGGACCTTCTAATTATCACATTCGGTCTTGGCATTTTGTATAAAAAAGAAAAAAAAGAAAAAGCAACAGGTTATTTCAGATTCCAATCCCATTAAGGGGAAATAACTCTATAAATAAAAGGGAGGTAATACTTACAAGAGAAGCCAGAATTGATCCTCCAATCCAGCTACTGAATCTTCTTTCTGCACTGCCGGTTGTTCCTGATATTATTTTCAATCTCATGCTCTAAAAGAAAAGAAGGTTAAACAATGAAAATAACACTTTACAAAATTTCATGCGTCCAAAGTCCCTGTTTTAGTTTCATTTATCAGGAACACTAAAAGCTTCAAAAGTTCAGTAGATACTATAAAAGGTTTTTAAATATGTTGGAACAAAAGGGTCAATTTTTTTGTAGTTCAGTACTGGAATCTTTCACAAAAGGGTAAAATTTCACCAATTTTGCGACTATGGTTAAATCTTGACAGAGTGGCAGGCTCGGATCCAGAGGGGGGTTCTGGGGTTGGACCCCCCCCCTTTTTTGACGATCAATGCATTTGAATGGAGACATGTAGTTGGAACCCCTGTTTGTCCTGGGTTAGGAACCCCCCTTTTTAAATGGCTGGATCCACCCCTGGAGTGTTGTAACATACTAAAGTGATCGTCAAAAGAGAGAGAGAGAGAACTGATGTGAAGTTATGCAAAAACAAAAAGATAAACAATAGTTCAAGAAACACAACATAGAAAACCCCAAAAGTAAACCCCAAAAACACCACCAAAAACCATAATCTCAGCTGATGCTCTGGAAGGGTATTCCCGTAAGCAGTTCCTTTAGTGAAAATACCTGAAAACTTCTTATAACAACAAAACATTTTCTCCGAACATATTTTATAATTACTGTAAAGAAAACTGAGTGCAAGGACCTTAGTATAAAGCTTCAATAAAATATTGGAAAGCAATTGTTTTTTTGATTATTTGTATCATTATATTCATGCATGTATATAAAACTTTACGAATTTGAATTCTTAAATATTGAAGCTCTCCTCAATTAACATTATACGCCCATTCAATCTATGATAAACATGTACTTCATTCAAGACAAAAATATCACATTCTTCACAAAGAAAAAAACATCAAGCAAAGTTTTATAAATAACAAAATGGAAAACCAACAAAAAAAATAAGCTCTCAAGTGCAACAACCAGGCAAAAAAACTATCTCTGTGTTTCTTTTTATAAATAAGAGTTCATGAATCTCCGAGAGAATAATTAGTTTAAATCTTTCAAATCTGACAGAGTATTTTGGCAGGA
This sequence comes from Mytilus trossulus, assembly GCF_036588685.1. Classification (NCBI taxonomy): domain Eukaryota; kingdom Metazoa; phylum Mollusca; class Bivalvia; order Mytilida; family Mytilidae; genus Mytilus; species Mytilus trossulus. The sequence goes on along the minus strand of NC_086381.1, from coordinate 63,558,973 downwards.
CTTTCTGCAATATTTCAAAATCAGTGAAATCCACATGTGATCCATTTCTGCTTTACTTATTCCATTTCAATCATAAAATATATCTGTTGTCTGTTTCAATTTGGCAAATCTACAACATCACGTATATATCCAGACTTTGTATACTCTTATGTAACAATGTTTAAAAGTCTCAATAGTTGGCTTAAGGATGTACTTGGGTGAAATTAAACAAATCTAGAAATAAAAATTTGATAGTATAAGTCAGAAGAGTATTATTATTATTTGTTATTTGATTTTGCCATGTGATTATGGACTTTCCAAATTGATTTTCCTCTGGGTTCAGTTTTTTGTTATTTTACTTTTTAGTTGAGGAACAAAGCTAAGAACATTGATAGGTTATGGAGCTAATTTTTGGAGACGTTTTTTTCTTCTTCAAGTGACAGGAAAAGACTGATTTTGACTTTAACCTTATATTTGCATTGGTATTTGGGACTCAAATCAAAAGAAAAATAAATCTAAAGTCTACACAAGTTTTAATAAATGACCTTTTATAGCTAGGGTATTGAAGTCTTCTATGAAAAGAAAATTGGGTGTTATGTAACGAGGCAAAATATTTTAACCTGTATTGTAGGAAAAAAACACAGGAGTCTGAACATCTGACAAAAAGTCCAAAACCTCATCTATGTACATCCTTAAAGATGTAATTTCCTTTTGATCAATCATTGTTCTTTCTTGAAAAATTATAAGAAAATTTTAAGTCAGTGCATCATTGTAGAGGGGGGATAGGAAGGGTCCTTATCCGGAAATCCCGGACTTAAAAAAAACGAAATACCGAGGTCTCGAATTTAAATAAAGTATATCCCGACGTCCCAAAATCCGAAAAAAAACGATTCCCGGATTCCGAAAGAGTCAATCCCGAACTCTTGAGCTTAAAAACACCTGATCCCGGAGTCCTGATAAAGGTCCTATCCCCCCTCATTGTAACAATTTGAAAGACAATTTCAGTTAGTCATGCAGCTAATTTCATTTCTTTGTCATGTTCCCTTCACAAGACACTTAGACAGCTGAGGCCATGTATCAATATTTGTTCTATAATGACTTATTTATCATATCAAAACATCTTAACACTAATTTTCACAAGTTTATAAACAACTAATACATGTTTCCTAATTAATCACTGTAATCTCAGTATGTACATTTTAAAAGGATAGTTTTTAAATTTTTGTTCAATAATTTTGATTACAGGTGTGGACACTCAAAAATGTCTCACCTTTAAAATATGTAGACAGTTGTTCATAGGTTATTATGGTCACTTTGAAGTAATCACAAATCTGTCTTTTATTCGAAAAATAAATATATTCAATCACTATAGAGTATCAATGAATCAATATACAGTGACCGATCCAGAGAGGGGGTTCCAGGGGTTGGAAACCCCCCAGCAACCCCCTTTTTTTTGGACAATCAATGCATTTGAATAGTGACCTATGTTTGGAACCCCCCTTTTTATTGGACGATCAATGCATTTGAATTGGAACATATGGTTCGAACCCCCGCCCAAATGTTTATCCTGTGTTGGGAACACCCCCTTTTTTATATGGCTGGATCTGCTCCTGATATATCAGGTGAGGTGACCTCTGTCAAACATTTAATTTTTCACCAAGATTCCCATGTCCGTTAGTAGAAGACAATCACTAACACCAGTATTGTATCACCTAGGGCTTTTATTAACCTTTTTTTTTTTATAATTTTGCATCCAATTATTTTCTACTTATTTTTTATATCTCATCTCATTTTTTAATATTCATTATTTTTGTTGGCCATTGTTTTTGAATCTGTAAACCCATCCAGACCCTCACAATAGAAAGAAAGAAGAGGAAAAGCTAAACATGTATCATGGCCAAAAATAAATATTAACAAAAACATAAGATATTACACATGTTACAAGGTTTATTACTTTTATAATTTCATAAATTGATAACCCTGACCTACACACCGACATTCAATATATCGGCTAATTACATCAAATTAATAAAACATTATCAGACTTTTGAAACAAATTGAAACTATCCATTTTAACAGACCACCAATACTTTGCTGTTTACAGAATCTGACGTTTGTCACTTTTGACCAGAGGTCAGACCAATACTTTGATTTTTCAGAAAAAAATGTAGAGCTGAACTATTCATACATTGTGTCACTTTTGACCTGAGCACAGAACAGAGAACCTTTAGTCCTTGCTCTATGTATGTGTCTTCTGGCATAACAAGCACTTGTTAGGTAGGATGACCAATACATAAAATTTTAAGGTAGAGGTCAAGATCAACAATTTCGATTCAGATGAATTTACCAGGTTCAACAGAGTAATTTTTGAATCCACTCAAACTATAGGTTTATATTTTTAGAATTATTTATTAAACAAAATAGAATTTATTACTTGAAAGTTGAAAGTTGACGCATGAAAAATTTCTAGTGTAAATAATAAAAATATTTCTTAAATCAGATCAATTCACCAAGTCAAACCATTGATAAAAATAAATATACTTTTTGAATTATACACATCAATCATAAACATCATATATCAATATAATTATGCTATTTTTGTATTATGAACATACTTTTCATTCACATTAAAAATCATCACTCTTCAAATAATATATTATGATATGCAGATGTGCACATTAAACTGCTTAAGAAGAGGCAGATAGATAATTCAAATTCATTTTAATATTTCAAAACTTTTAAAACATCACAGACTACAGCTATAAAGAATACCAAACCCTATGTAAATCAAAGAAATGTTTATTTTGACGAAAAACTACATCAATCCTTTGTTTTTAGTGCATGAGATAAAAGAATACTTAATTGTTTAATTGCACCGAAAACGAAATATATTTCATTGCAAAATTTAGTATTTGGCTTTGATATTCTGTCAGAGATGGTAGTGGCAGATCCAGAACTTTTCCTAAGAGGGGGGGGGGGGGGGGGGGGGGGTGCCACACCAGTCATGCTTCAATGATTCCCTATATCATCAACCAAATTTTTCCCAGGAAAGGCTATACTACTGCATATTTATTGTTTGTGATAAAAGATTACTCAATTGTTTAATTCATTTGTGTCTCTAAACACTTTACCTAAGGCAGATGCTACTTAACTGAATATGAAATATATTTCATTACAGAATTTGTTATAGAAATACAGGAGAGTATTTGGCTAAGAATTGTTCCAACCATTTGATGTAATTTTTCAAATACATATACATGTATTTACATTTTTTTTCTGATGAATGAATTTTTTTTTTTGCGAATTGAAAATTTTGCTTTTTACTAAATCAATTTTTTATCATTCATGTATTTCCAAGTTTTCATTTCTTGTTAAAAATGTTAATAATTTTACATAACGCTGACACAGAAGACGGAAATAATGGTGAACAGTAAAAAAAAAATTTTTTTGAAAATGTGCATGTACTCATGCATCAAATGTAATGACTGAGTTGAGATTCATAAGATATCTTTAGTCATGTTAGTTTGAGTATCATTCTATTAACAACATTGTGATCATCAAATCCATTATACCTTAAAACTTTAGGTTTTTACAGGTAGATTTGTTTAGTGAGAATGCACTTGGTCTTTTTCTCACTTGGTAAGTTTTTACATATCAATCATGCATTAAACCTAACTAAACTTTTCATTAATAAACCAAATCCACAAAAATTCACATTATCTCTTTTAAAATATTACTCAATCAAAAAAACTACAATCAGGTATTTTTATTAAATACCACAGAAAATATTTGTGGTTGATAAAAGTATATTTTTTACGGAAAAATGACTACATGCATTATGCCAGATCTTCTGCCGTAAAATGAATGATTATCACTAAATAAATCGGCAATAAAACATGCAGGCAGATTACATGTTGCATTATAGAGCTTGGAATAAATCCAAGCCATTCTCTAATTGAAGCAATTTATTATTTGAAAATGTTTTTAGCTTGCACATGTTTAGGATGTCTTGCCTGTAATTTAATTTGTATCAGGTAGGTCTATTGTGAGGGTCAACAAGGGGATATTTTTTTTTTTCATCTTTTAAAGCCATGTGTTTTATTTTGAGTGTTTTTGTACTTGAACGTTCAACACAGTTTTGCCTCATTTGTATACAAAGAAAACAACAGATGCAGCCTTTAACAAAACGATGTAAATCTGTTATCATAGTATGACTTTGGTATTGGTCTGGATACTGTAAACCAACTTAAATTCGTGACCAAATTATCTTCGCGATTTTCACGTAGGAAAATAACGCAAAATTAAATTGTCGCCAAGATGTTAAACTTAGATCTTTCCTTATCTAGCTTCATCAAATAAATCAGAAAAAGTGAAATTAAATCACTGCGAAGAAGACTAGAAAAGGATAAAAACGAAATAAAGTATCCGCAAATACAAGTTGGTCTAGTTTTACAGTAGTCTTGTTCCAACAACTTTCAGGGGCAGGTCTAGCATTTTTGAAACAATGGGCCTAATTCCCTAAAAGTGCATATTTACATGTAGCGCATGTGAAAAAAATTGGGATGGCTTAATGCTTAACAAGAATGTATATATCCATAGAAACACTGCACTATGATATTCTATGTTCAGTGGACCATGAAAGTCAATGTCAGATGGGATCCATACACTTTAAAAAGAGTTATTGTCTGCATACTACAAACATTGTTATTTTTGGCCCCTTGTAGGCCCTTTAATCCTATACTGTTAGCCCCATAACCCCTAATATGAATCCCAACCTTCTACTTGTGGTATTAAACATTGTGATACAATTTCAGAGAAATCAAAATACTTTTACACAAGTTATAATAATCCTAAAACTAGAAAAATGATTGTTTTGGGCCCCTTTCGGGTCCCTAATTCCTAAACAGTTGGGACCATCATCCCCAAAATCAATCCCAACATTCATTTGTGGTTTTGAACCTTTTTAAAAAAAATCATAGAGATCCATTCACTTAATAAACTACAGTTATTGTCTGTAAACCAAAATGTCTTCGGACGACACAGATATGAAGACATCAATTACCCACGGGGGGGTCTCAACATGGGATTTTGGGTACAGGTGTGCAGCTGGGATTTTAAAAACACCCCCCATTAATATATTGAATGATTGTGAAATCCCTACCTATACATATATTTCACAGCGAAATCATAACCCATTCATATATTTATCAGCTCAAATAGTACCTATATGCATACACAATCTTATTATACATCAAAATTGCACCCCATTGATATATTTGACGGATCAAAAAAGGGACCCATTCCAGCGGCACATATGTATATACCTTTATATAGGAAGAGACCCCCCCCGTGCAATTACCATTACACAGATATGAAGATTACCATTACACAGATATGAAGACATCAATTACCAGTACACAGATATGAAGACATCAATTACCATTATACAGATATGAAGACATCAATTACCATTATACAGATATGAAGACATCAATTACCAGTACACAGATATGAAGACATCAATTACCAGTACACAGATATGAAGACATCAATTACCATTATACAGATATGAAGACATCAATTACCATTATACAGATATGAAGACATCAATTACCAGTACACAGATATGAAGACATCAATTACCATTATACAGATATGAAGACATCAATTACCAGTACACAGATATGAAGACATCAATTACCATTATACAGATATGAAGACATCAATTACCATTATACAGATATGAAGACATCAATTACCATTACACAGATATGAAGACATCAATTACCATTATACAGATATGAAGACATCAATTACCAGTACACAGATATGAAGACATCAATTACCATTATACAGATATGAAGACATCAATTACCAGTACACAGATATGAAGACATCAATTACCAGTACACAGATATGAAGACATCAATTACCATTATACAGATATGAAGACATCAATTACCAGTACACAGATATGAAGACATCAATTACCAGTACACAGATATGAAGACATCAATTACCATTATACAGATATGAAGACATCAATTACCAGTACACAGATATGAAGACATCAATTACCAGTACACAGATATGAAGACATCAATTACCATTATACAGATATGAAGACATCAATTACCAGTACACAGATATGAAGACATCAATTACCATTATACAGATATGAAGACATCAATTACCAGTACACAGATATGAAGACATCAATTACCATTACACAGATATGAAGATTACCATTACACAGATATGAAGACATCAATTACCAGTACACAGATATGAAGACATCAATTACCATTATACAGATATGAAGACATCAATTACCATTATACAGATATGAAGACATCAATTACCAGTACACAGATATGAAGACATCAATTACCATTATACAGATATGAAGACATCAATTACCATTATACAGATATGAAGACATCAATTACCATTATACAGATATGAAGATTACCATTACACAGATATGAAGACATCAATTACCAGTACACAGATATGAAGACATCAATTACCAGTACACAGATATGAAGACATCAATTACCAGTACACAGATATGAAGACATCAATTACCATTATACAGATATGAAGACATCAATTACCAGTACACAGATATGAAGACATCAATTACCAGTACACAGATATGAAGACATCAATTACCATTACACAGATATGAAGACATCAATTACCAGTACACAGATATGAAGACATCAATTACCAGTACACAGATATGAAGACATCAATTACCATTATACAGATATGAAGACATCAATTACCATTATACAGATATGAAGACATCAATTACCAGTACACAGATATGAAGACATCAATTACCATTATACAGATATGAAGACATCAATTACCATTACACAGATATGAAGACATCAATTACCAGTACACAGATATGAAGACATCAATTACCAGTACACAGATATGAAGACATCAATTACCAGTACACAGATATGAAGACATCAATTACCAGTACACAGATATGAAGACATCAATTACCAGTACACAGATATGAAGACATCAATTACCAGTACACAGATATGAAGACATCAATTACCAGTACACAGATATGAAGACATCAATTACCAGTATACAGATATGAAGACATCAATTACCAGTATACAGATATGAAGACATCAATTACCATTATACAGATATGAAGACATCAATTACCAGTACACAGATATGAAGACATCAATTACCAGTACACAGATATGAAGACATCAATTACCAGTACACAGATATGAAGACATCAATTACCATTATACAGATATGAAGACATCAATTACCATTATACAGATATGAAGACATCAATTACCATTACACAGATATGAAGACATCAATTACCAGTACACAGATATGAAGACATCAATTACCAGTACACAGATATGAAGACATCAATTACCAGTACACAGATATGAAGACATCAATTACCAGTATACAGATATGAAGACATCAATTGCCATTACACAGATATGAAGACATCAATTGCCATTATACAGATATGAAGACATCAATTGCCATTATACAGATATGAAGACATCAATTACCAGTACACAGATATGAAGACATCAATTACCAGTATACAGATATGAAGACATCAATTACCAGTATACAGATATGAAGACATCAATTACCAGTACACAGATATGAAGACATCAATTACCAGTACACAGATATGAAGACATCAATTACCAGTACACAGATATGAAGACATCAATTACCAGTACACAGATATGAAGACATCAATTACCAGTATACAGATATGAAGACATCAATTACCAGTATACAGATATGAAGACATCAATTACCAGTATACAGATATGAAGACATCAATTACCAGTATACAGATATGAAGACATCAATTACCAGTACACAGATATGAAGACATCAATTACCAGTACACAGATATGAAGACATCAATTACCAGTACACAGATATGAAGACATCAATTACCAGTACACAGATATGAAGACATCAATTACCAGTACACAGATATGAAGACATCAATTACCAGTACACAGATATGAAGACATCAATTACCAGTATACAGATATGAAGACATCAATTACCAGTACACAGATATGAAGACATCAATTACCAGTACACAGATATGAAGACATCAATTACCAGTACACAGATATGAAGACATCAATTACCAGTACACAGATATGAAGACATCAATTACCAGTACACAGATATGAAGACATCAATTACCAGTATACAGATATGAAGACATCAATTACCAGTACACAGATATGAAGACATCAATTACCAGTACACAGATATGAAGACATCAATTACCAGTATACAGATATGAAGACATCAATTACCAGTATACAGATATGAAGACATCAATTACCAGTATACAGATATGAAGACATCAATTACCAGTACACAGATATGAAGACATCAATTACCAGTACACAGATATGAAGACATCAATTACCAGTACACAGATATGAAGACATCAATTACCAGTACACAGATATGAAGACATCAATTACCAGTATACAGATATGAAGACATCAATTACCAGTATACAGATATGAAGACATCAATTACCAGTATACAGATATGAAGACATCAATTACCAGTATACAGATATGAAGACATCAATTACCAGTACACAGATATGAAGACATCAATTACCAGTACACAGATATGAAGACATCAATTACCAGTACACAGATATGAAGACATCAATTACCAGTACACAGATATGAAGACATCAATTACCAGTACACAGATATGAAGACATCAATTACCAGTATACAGATATGAAGACATCAATTACCATTATACAGATATGAAGACATCAATTACCATTATACAGATATGAAGACATCAATTACCATTATACAGATATGAAGACATCAATTACCATTATACAGATATGAAGACATCAATTACCATTATACAGATATGAAGACATCAATTACCAGTACACAGATATGAAGACATCAATTACCAGTACACAGATATGAAGACATCAATTACCAGTACACAGATATGAAGACATCAATTACCAGTACACAGATATGAAGACATCAATTACCAGTACACAGATATGAAGACATCAATTACCAGTACACAGATATGAAGACATCAATTACCAGTACACAGATATGAAGACATCAATTACCATTATACAGATATGAAGACATCAATTACCAGTACACAGATATGGTACACAGATATGAAGACATCAATTACCAGTACACAGATATGAAGACATCAATTACCAGTACACAGATATGAAGACATCAATTACCATTATACAGATATGAAGACATCAATTACCATTATACAGATATGAAGACATCAATTACCAGTACACAGATATGAAGACATCAATTACCATTATACAGATATGAAGACATCAATTACCATTACACAGATATGAAGACATCAATTACCATTATACAGATATGAAGACATCAATTACCAGTACACAGATATGAAGACATCAATTACCATTATACAGATATGAAGACATCAATTACCATTATACAGATATGAAGACATCAATCACCATTATACAGATATGAAGACATCAATTGCCATTAAACAGATATGAAGACATCAATTACCATTATACAGATATGAAGACATCAATTACCATTATACAGATATGAAGACACAGATATGAAGACATCAATTACCAGTACACAGATATGAAGACATCAATTACCAGTACACAGATATGAAGACATCAATTACCATTATACAGATATGAAGACATCAATTACCAGTACACAGATATGAAGACATCAATTACCAGTACACAGATATGAAGACATCAATTACCAGTACACAGATATGAAGACATCAATTACCAGTACACAGATATGAAGACATCAATTACCAGTACACAGATATGAAGACATCAATTACCAGTACACAGATATGAAGACATCAATTACCAGTACACAGATATGAAGACATCAATTACCATTATACAGATATGAAGACATCAATTACCATTATACAGATATGAAGACATCAATTACCAGTACACAGATATGAAGACATCAATTACCAGTACACAGATATGAAGACATCAATTACCATTATACAGATATGAAGACATCAATTACCATTACACAGATATGAAGACATCAATTACCAGTACACAGATATGAAGACATCAATTACCAGTACACAGATATGAAGACATCAATTACCAGTACACAGATATGAAGACATCAATTACCATTATACAGATATGAAGACATCAATTACCAGTACACAGATATGAAGACATCAATTACCATTATACAGATATGAAGACATCAATTACCATTATACAGATATGAAGACATCAATTACCATTATACAGATATGAAGACATCAATTACCATTATACAGATATGAAGACATCAATTACCAGTACACAGATATGAAGACATCAATTACCAGTACACAGATATGAAGACATCAATTACCATTATACAGATATGAAGACATCAATTACCATTATACAGATATGAAGACATCAATTACCATTATACAGATATGAAGACATCAATTACCAGTACACAGATATGAAGACATCAATTACCAGTACACAGATATGAAGACATCAATTACCATTATACAGATATGAAGACATCAATTACCATTACACAGATATGAAGACATCAATTACCATTATACAGATATGAAGACATCAATTACCAGTACACAGATATGAAGACATCAATTACCAGTACACAGATATGAAGACATCAATTACCAGTATACAGATATGAAGACATCAATTACCAGTACACAGATATGAAGACATCAATTACCAGTACACAGATATGAAGACATCAATTACCAGTACACAGATATGAAGACATCAATTACCAGTACACAGATATGAAGACATCAATTACCAGTACACAGATATGAAGACATCAATTACCATTATACAGATATGAAGACATCAATTACCATTATATGATCCCAAAAAAATTTTGCTGTCATATAAAATAACAAGCACAGTATGATTGTAAAACTTGTATAAGCTGTTTCCTACTGTATTGTGACCTTGAACTTTGAACTTGATTAATCTCTACAAAGTATCACTTTACAGGTTTCAGAAATAAAAAGCTTGTTTGCCATTTAACAACTTTTACATTCACATTTGAATTTTAAATTTCAATTTGAAATTTGAAATATTGAATTTCAACAAGATCAACTATTTACAAGTCAATACTTCAATTCATAAATAAATACTTAGTTGGTTAATAATAACAACTTGAAAATTGTAAAGGAAAGTTCATCTAGTTCAAATTTCAGAACACAAGCCCTTTTCTGCGGCCTCTTTTATCAATTTGAAAATTGTAATTTAATAATTTAAGTACATTTGATAGCACAGAAGTTGTTTGGCAATATACATAATAACTAATATATAACAATTATCTAGGTGTGCAGACTTTTCTTTGATTTTAGTTATCAAATTCAAACATCAAAGGAGAACAATTTACAAATGTTTTACAAGAATTTGAATTGATCTTAACCCCAGACAAATTTTCCAAAAGAAAGTTCAACCTGCGTAATTCAATTCAATCCTCCGTCCCTAATTTAACTTGGATTTTTTTGGTAATTTTATGTAATTTCACATAATTTCACAATGACTCCACACTGTCTTACACCAAATTCTTACTAATTAAGACATATATATCAATTTTCATTCCTTTAGTCTGGTATAATTTATCTTACTATACACACCCAATTACCTGTACAGTATGTGAAAATACCTCCATTATGTAAGTTACAGACCATTTATCTTTTGTGATATGGCATGGGGTATTTGTCTTTGGACAAACATTCATTTTTTTCAATTCTAATTAAAATTCCATACCATGCAGGAACAAGATTTTTTAAAACCAATTTACCTTTTTTTAATTTTATATTTGAAAAGTTTCCTTTTTTTTTTAATTCACTACTGAGAGGTGTGTTACTTAAAGTTAACTGCTATATCATGTAGTAAAATATGAATGAAGGCAAGGGTCTGCAAATTAAGGAGGTAGACCTAGGTTAAGGGAAATAACTCTTAAAATCATCAGTACGTTTGTGTCAACCATTTTCATAAGTATATTCTAAGCTTCTATGTTACATAGATTATTTTCAATCTGTTTCAGTTAAATGCTTAAAATACGTTGATGAAACTTGACTTTTACAAACACATAACTGATTTAAAGAGTTATCTCCCTGAACCAAGGTCTAACACCTTAAATGGAGCTAAAAAAAAATAGAGAAAAGAGACATATGGAATGTAATATGAAGAAAAGAGAATAATTGACAAAACAATAAAAATAGAGAAAACATGGCCTAAAAATAGAAAAAATACAGAAATCGAGACCCTCCCCCTTTTTCTCACCCAGAACAATTTGAGAGAGACTCCAACAATAATTTAAATGATAGTATCTTTTCATGGAGATATTATTTTGGTAAATAATTAATTAGAACTGTATTGGCACCTACATCGTATTTAGTAAGAGAAGGGGAATGGATTGTAACCCTTGGCTAGTGAAGATGTGGTACTGCATAAGGTTCATAATGCACCTAATAAATTATTTAAGTAACCAGACATTTTTGTACTGTTGCACCCTTTAACCTTTTGACCTAGTAACCCAAAGACTAATAAGTTTCACTTTACATTAAGATTGCTTTATAGGTTTAAAAGAAGTGGGAGTATGGATATAGGAGAGGGTCTGGAAAGGGTTTGAGAATTTTTTTAAGGTGGAACAAAAGGGTGACAAAAAATATTTTGGCTCGTTAATTTTCATAAAATTTTGATAAAATAAAAAAAATATAAAAATTTGAAAAAAACTTAACTAACTCTCACTTTTGGGGGAAAACATTCTGGGGAAAAAAATGGTTGTATATATGGCAGGTTGACAAACACTACTTTTTATCTGACACTGAGAAACTAATATTTCCTTAACAATACAAGGTGATTAAAACTTTTAGCTGATTTTGCAGAGTTATCTCCCTGTAGTGTAAGGTACCACCTTGTGCTATTGTTAAATTTCTAGAGTTTGTCAAACTGCTTTATATTCACAGACTTTTCAAATAAAGTTTGGGGGTTCATGTTTTTTGAAATTTCTATATTTTTGTTAAAGGGTATATTTCTATATTTTGTCAAGATTTTATAAATTAAATGAGCTTAATTAATTTTAATTTTAATCAAGTTGTTTGGTACCAGCTTAAGCTCGTTTATTGCTATAATTGAAACAAAATAACAAGACTTTTTATCCAGCCATATTGTATGTATAAAATACACCTATGAGGGCATCAATATACCCTGATTGACAATACTGAGCACCCCCCTTTACCTACGATGACCTAAGTCCATCATCTTATTTCTTTATTTAAATCACATGAGCATTAACAAACCTATGCTTAAATTCCTAACTGTTTTCCTCTTTTCAGACAGGTTGATTGGTTTTCAACACTTTCTAGTGTTTCCCCCCAAGCATGTTTAGCATGGATAGACACCATGCCATTTTTAAATGACACCTTGCCCTTTTTATGTCTTAATAAATGCACCATGTCCTTTTTTCACTTCTTTGAAAGATGCCATTGTCTCAAAAATGCCCTAAATGGAAGCATTTAATTTTGAAAAAGTTAATGTGAGACGTGTTATTCAGCATAGTCTAGCTTATTTGTAAAAATTACTTACTATTGTCATTGAAACCATTAAAATGATGACTGTTTTTAAGAAAAAGTACTGTAATCACTGAGTGCACAAAGTCACATGTGAACCTCACAGCTTCTGTTTCATAGAAATTTTAAAACTAAAAGTTCTAAAGTTCTAAAAATATTTTCATGCACTACAAATATTTTTACTCGCCAAATTTTCTCAAAAAAACCCAATACAGGTACATGCACAAAGAGAATGCTGATCTATTTTCAATTTCAACCTTAAGTAAGAGTACAGTTTTAACATCGTTTGCTTCCGTCATTTTTTGTGCAATTAAAAGATGCATGCTTTGTTTTATTTGCTAATGAAACTGATGATGTAAGAATGGCGTGATGTTAATCATGATTAATGGACCATTTCTGAAATATGTGGGGATACATGCACGTTTAAATTGTTTTGAATTTACATGCTTATTTGATGAGTAAGAAATCCAAAGAATAGCTAGAGTACAGAAATAGTCTAATCTCATTTCCAGAATTTGATGTTTACAAAATTAGCCTTAATGGCAAACTGTTTTTCAAAAAATATATTTTCATAGATTTTTTGTGAAAATGGCCCAAAACTTTGAGAGGTATATTAAACATTTTAAGGGGGGTCTCATTATAATAGTAAAAAAATATGCCTTAATCAATTCAATAAAAAAAAAAAATTGTAAAATAAAAGCTTAATAGCAATAACTTCAGAATGCCTTATCAACCTCGTCCAAATTACAGGGTTCAAAATCTTTTTCCATTTTTAAATACATGTATATATTGGTTTATATTTCAATTGAAGTCTTGTTCACAGTTTTGACCATTGTTTGGGTTTTAATAAATTGAGAATGGAAATGGGGAGAACATATTAATGAGACATCGTGTTCAAAAGGCAGATCACATCCGAAGTCCTCCCTTCTTCTTTGTAGATTATAGACAATGAAATGTTCGACATTCACACATAGAAATCTAGTGATTACAAATCCATGTTAGATTTATACAATACCTGTATCTAATTTTGTATTAGATAACTAAAAAAAATGTAAACCACCACAGAGTATCAAACTAATGTTTTTCATAGACTTTTTGTGGTGAAAGTAAAAGAGAGGAGGGGAAGTTTAAGACTTTTGAGTTAAGTTTTGGGGTAAAAATTTCATCAATTGAGGTTTATATTCAGTTTTTAAATAAAAAAATGTATCTGGAAAATAAATAAAGTATAACTATAAGGGAGACAAATCTGATTGAAAAATTACAAACAACTTAAAAAAATAATTGTAAAATATGATTATCTCCCCTTCCAACACTGTAATTTCAAAATTTCATATTTTAACTCTTATACAAATAGATGAATGAAAGGATGGATGTTTCCTCTAATATTCTTAACAAAATAAAATCAATTCTTTGGTTCACAGGATTTTCAAAGGTTAGTGAGGTATTTCAAATTTAATGGCTGAAAACAAATTGATGCTTTTTTTCTCTCAGTAAACTCCACTTAATCATATGAAGTACAAGAAAAAATGGACAACTAAGTTAATTAAAACTGTAGTTGTATCATAAAATAGTTAGTGCCTTATGTAAACTCTCATCATCAATATTAAGATGTCTTCAAAATTGAATACATGATCATGTGAATAAATCTATGGAGATCGAGGCTTCCTATATACAAGGTTATAAGGTGTGTCCCGAGCTCTGGAATAGGTAAAGATTTTCAGCTTGAAATATGTAAATAATTGGAGGTAAAAATATCAGGAATATTGTCAATAAAAATCCCATTCCCAACACACTACACAAAACCTTACCAAAATTGAAAAAGATAACATTTTTTGTACCTACCTAGTATATGAAAAGTTGTCATTCTACTTTATCTTAAAACTAATATAAAATGAGACATAGTATAACTGCAAAACTATCCACTAGCGTTAAATGAAATGGATAAAGGCAATTATAGACCACTGTACTGACTTCAACAATTTCAATAACCCATACAATATAGTTGACTCTAAAAGGCTTTGACATGAAAATTGTGAACAATTCCACCAACACAAAGACCAACTGACTGCTTTATAATAATACAATTTTCAAAAAATATTCCTATGGTCAGTATTTACATAAATCTATTGACCACATGAACGTGGTTGCTCCTTCATTGTAATTAATACATTCTGAGACATACAATTCTGCATTACACTTAGGCCCCCAAAAAATGTGTTTACTGTCACATGCTGAAAAACAGGGATTTTTTTAATTTTTACATTGAGTCTATGGGAGCAACATTGTGAGTTTAACAGTGTTTAATAAAAATGGCAAACGGGTAGGGGATAAAAATTGGGGTAGGCAGTGGTACAGTAAACACACATACGTTTTTGTATGGCCTTATTAAAAATAATTTCAATACATTTTAATGGCTTTGGAATACCAAACTTCATTTTTTATAATAATAAAAAAAAATTGTAAGGGTTCAACCCAGTGTCGCCTACTTTTGCTGTAAATTGCAGGCCTAACAAAAATGAGGAAAAAAAACCAATAAAATTATTCATCTTGATACTATCTTTTGATTGTGAGAAGCTTCTGTCTAAGTTTGGTAAAAATCCAGGATAGTTTATGAAACTTATAAATGTTTTAAAAACTTTAACTGCAGACTGTATGTAATGTTGACTGGAAGAAAAGTCCATTTATAAGTAACATACAGATATACAGGTACAAAATTTTAACAATTTTCCTTCTACATCCTTTTAATCATAAGCAAGCTTCTGTCCATGTTTGGTACAAATTCAAAGTAGTATAAGAAAGTTATTAAAAATTTATAAAAACTTAACCACAGATTGAATGTGTTGCTTCCTGGCAGAAAAACTAAGTCCATTTAAAAGGAAAATGCCAAAAATATGGAATTTTATTTTTACAAAATTTACTTCTGGATACTACTTATGATCATAAAAAAGCTTCTGGCCAAGTCTGGTACAAATCCAGTATAGTTTAAGAAAGTTATTCAAATTTCAAAAACTTTAACCACAGAGTGAATGTGTTGTTCCCCGTTAGAAAAACTAAGTCCATTTATAAGTAAAATACAGAAAAAATGGCATTTTAATATTACAAAATTTACTTCTGGATACTATCTTAAGATCATAAAAAAGCTTCTTTCCAAGTTTGGTAGAAATCCAGTATAGTTTAAGAAAATTATTAAAATTTCAAAAACTTTAACCACAAAGTGAATATTTGTGGACGCGCCGACGCAATGTAGGATCGCTATGTCTCGCTTTTGACTGAAGTCAAAGGCTCAACAAAAATCAGACTTTGAGCTTTGCAATTTTTTAATTGGTTTTAGGGGCAGAGGAGTAAAGAAATACTGTGATGTTCAAAAATATCATGGGGAAGAGGTTGGAGGGGCCAAAAATGTTGCCAAAATTTGAATAATCTTTAAAAAAAAAAAACTTGTTGCAGCAGTCCCACTATATATGTGAAATAGCAGATTAACAAATAAGGGATTTGCTGATGATGGGAGTTTTTAATGATCTTGACTTGCCCTTGCACAGTTAGTACAGGGATTTGTAGTTAAATAGTAAGTCTCTACTACAGTTAAATATAGCTACTTACAGGAGGTGTCTTAGTACTTAAGTCTCTGTTTAACCTATCAGTAAATCCCTGTAATAATGTGTTCCCTCCAGTCACTATCACACTACTGTATAAACTCTGAAAGAAAAAAAAATCAAAAATTTTATATTTCTCCAAACACTCAAAGGGAAATAATTTTTCATCCAAAAGGGAGATAACTGTGTTCAGATCTTATTTTTTTTGTAATTTAATTATTTTTTGTTTTTCATATCCATCAAAACATTTTTTTAAACCTGATATTAAAAAAAAATCTGTTCATTCTTCATAAATATTTACATATTCACAATATTTTAAACAATAAGTCTACTTTGTAATACTCAATAAATATAATTCTGGAAAAACTCAATAAACATAATTCTGGAAAACTAAATATTCATTTGGTCAAAAGCATATACACTGTAAAATATTCATAAGAATTAATGAGTCTTACAAATTTATAGGCTGAGAGCAGAATTCTTTTGCTATTGAGCTTATCAAATGCAGCGCAATACAAAAATAATAATATTAAGGTTTTCTGTATTTAGGAGCATATTTGGCTGGTGATGGAGTATAAATTTAAAAGCTGTTTGGTTTTAAAAAAACAAAAAAACACTAAAATAGTTTTTTGATATTTTAATGATTTTTTGGGCAGAATCAATTTGCGCCAATTGCAGTTTTGAAAAGGTATTAATTGCGCCACCCTCTTTTATTTTGATGGTATTAATTGCGCCAATAAATGAAATGAAATAGCGCCACATTTACCTGTTAATATATTTTTACCTATATCATACCTGTTCATGTTTTACCTATATCATACATGTACTATAATTAACCTTCCCACTTAAGATTTAACAGAACACTCATTAAATTTAAGAAAACTCACAAAAAATAAATTGTTTAGTAATTATAAGAGTCAAGACGTCTAATAATTGAAGAAAATAGAGTCTGATAGAGGAAAACCGGTCATCATTGTTGTAGAACATAAATTCCGTCAGGCATTTGTAAAGAAAACTGGAGAAATAAAGTGGAGATGTACAGTTCAGTCGTGTTGTCCTACGTTATTCACAGATGAATCGTGTACAATTATTTTGAATAGAAAATTATATCATATTCATGAAACAAATGTCAAGAAATTAGAACGTCAAATTTTGAGAACTGCGGATAACTGCTGGTCCCAAGCCTGGATAAAGGAGGAGGGAAGTCAATCATTTAGTTGTTAAATATAAATTAAAAAAAATAAAATTAGCGCAATTAGATGATTATTTTATTGGCGCAAATGATACCTATAGTTTTGAAAATTAGGTGGCGCAAAAGAAGTATTGGCGCAATTAAGTTGTGGCGCAAATGAGTTACTTTTTGGCGCAAAAAGATATCGCCCGATTTTTTTGGGGGTATTTGCAAACAATAAAATGCATAAAATTAAAGATAACATTTAAAGGTTTTATAGATATACCCTGCCTTAAATCTAAAGTCTTCTGTTTCTTACAGTTTCAAGCTAGTACATTTGTACTTATGTTTGTATGTTTATATCAACAGATTATAATTTACAGTTCAAATTTCAATACTTACAGGTCGAATGTCAATATCACACATTCCTACACTAGTGGTCACTACATGTCCAACACTTAACATTGAATTCCCACTAGGTAAATCCTGCAAAAATTATCAAAATTATTATAAGGGGACAAACACCAAGTCTTGCAAACATTAAAATTTCAAAAACATTATCTTACTTAAACTCAAAATACATGAAACAACCGGCCCTAAAGAACAAATACAGGATTTCGATCGGTCTGAGTCTGAGTAAGATAATCATCATGGTACTCCTAAGTTTAATGACACAAAGCCTGGGTGAGTATCATTTTTGTATTCAGGCTCTGAAATAAACAAATAAAATCCCTTGCTTTAGTGTTTCCAGCATAAATTGTGAGTAAAGTTTTATGGCCAATGGTCCTGGTTTGGCTTCATCGGAGTTCAAGAAATTTTTCAAGTTTTATGTTTTATCTTCCTTTGCATGTTTTTAATGGATTGAATATTGGTAGACAATAATATCTACTTGCATTTGATTGTTAATAAAAGAAAATATAAATGGATGTCCTGCAGATAACCTTTCCAACCAATATTAACAAAATATGAAAGGATGTCTGCATATTTTTTAGATGCACGTGTTTACAATTCCTTTTATTTTTGGCATTAAAGCAACTTCTAGTCCTTATTCCTTTTATTATTTTATAACCGTCCATCAAGTTGATTTGACCAAACTGATAATATACCACAACCTTCAAAATATTGCTTACATGTAAGTTGAGTTTAGGCATTTCTGTGATTCGTTAAATTGTGATCATTTGATTTTTCATGGTTGATTGATTGTTACGGTTTAACACCAATTTCAGTAACCTTGAGTGTATCATGACTACGAGTTATTATATTAGGAGGAAACCAGTGTACCTAGAGTGCACTACAGAAAACTGGCAGTCATAGTCCGTTAAAATTGGATTCAAACACACCTTACCACCAGCAGAGTTTTTATTGTAAGAGTTACTTACCTTTATCACAGAGGGATCAAACAAACCCTCACAAACTTTATACTTTTCAAATCCAAAATCTTGATTATAACCATTAGGGAATTCATAATGTATATTTGGCATGGTTTCTGCTGAACTGAAAAACAAATAATATATATTGAAAAGATGTGAATTCCTGTCAGAAGTCCAGGAGTTCAAATTTGATTTTAATAATTAAAGGTCTACCCTAGAAAAATTTGAAGTTTTAAGTGAAAGGTCAAGGACACTTTGAAGTTTTAATTGAAAGGTCCTCAATAAGAAATTAATGGTTTGTACACAGTTTCAGTGAAAAGAATAGTGGGTCATTGGCTTTTTTAATTTTAAAATTAGAAGCATTTTGTCAATATTGTATGGCAATAGTCCAATACCAGTTTAAAATTCATTGTATTAGATTAAATGCTAACTTGATCTAGAACTTGTAATAGTGTAAATATATCAAGTTAATATCTTCAAGCTTGATGCAAACACTGCAAAAAACTGATCATTTGATTGAATTTTCTGAGTCTAAGGACCATAACTCTACACAAAATTTGAACTTGATCTGCAACTTGTCATGATGAAACACTACACCAAATATCAAATCAATATGTTCAAGAATGAAGGAAATAAAGTGTGGAAAACTGATTTGCCTCACTGACTGATGGCCAGACAGACAGACAGAATGCAAATCTAAAGTCCCCTTTAACTTTGTTGGTAGGGGGCTAAAAAATCCTCTCCAAGAAAAATACAGGTCCTAGATCTTGGGGGGCTTGGACCCCTATTAATTTAAATCCCTGGAATCTTATCAGTGGTTGTCTTTTGTTACTGTGAATTCATTATTATTCATTGGATACCAATTATGATTGGTGTCTTGATTACAGATCTACTAGAAGAACTACAAAATTAAATGTTTAACGAATGGCAAATTTTCAATAGGCTTGTGTACAGACTTTGGAAAAACCACAAAATTAAATATCAATGAACATGCATGTGAGTTTTCCTTCATCCAATTGGTACCCAGGAGAATATATATCGACAGTATACATTTTTTTCTTACTTCAGGGGTTTCAGTGTTGATAGCAAATATTTTGAAACAGTGGATTTATTTATTTTCAAGGTACCAATTTTTTACTTTAGCAGGAAATATTGTATTTATCTTGTTTTTATTTCTGCGTTCAAGTCTATAGAAAATTTGTAACTAAATTAATGTTTCACCTCTACTAATGAAATGCACAAAGTTTGTATCCAATGAAATTATCAAATTTTCAACGAAGTCACTTTTCAGACCAAACGTTGACCACTGAATGTATTGTTGATTTTTGAACCTTTGTTTTTATCAAGTGATTACCTGTATTTGTAAGAAATATTATTAAGGGAAATTCAGAAATTTTAGACATAATATTAAGAAAAAATGTGTTAGATTAATAATTGCAATTTCAGGAAAAACATAAAGCCTCAAAATGAGCTACTCTGTTTCAAAATAACAAGCCTTTTTAAAAGAGAAATATATAACTTGAATGTGTCGGATTTTCGTGAACTGTAATAAATAGTTCCTGTCTTTGGTGGACCTTCATAGTTAAATTGTTTTTCTAATGATTTTACCAAAAAAATCATGACCCCCTAACATTTAGGGAGCCAAGACAAGTATCAACTGCACCTGTGTTGTTACACAGCCTTATTTCTCACATCATATCATTTAACTTCGAAAAACAGGGGGAAATGTTTATTTTGAACATTAATTTCAAAAATTCTACATTTCCACCTCTACCTTAGAAACAGTCTCATATAACTGTAAAAATATATTTTATCATACCTTTGTTCATAAGGTGTATCCATAACTTGAACAACAGAGGCTGCAAAATCTTGATACACATCCTGCAACAATAAATGATAATAATCATACCTGCTATAAAACACTCTTAATTAATATTTTTGACATCCTGAACAAATTCTCCTAGTTTTGTTAGTAACAGCGTAATTTGTGTCTTCTTTTATGATATGAACTATATCGGAAAGAAATTGACCTTATGCAAATCAACAGCAATGCATCTGTTAACCTATATAGAGACTCACTGTTTGCAAGTTGAATTGTTAATCGAATTCTACAAAACAGACAAAACTTCATCTTTTATTCCATTGTATTTGGTGAATGAACGTCCAAAATAAATCAAGAGTATTGTACATCTGCATATACACGTTAACTTGCATAAGGCTGATTTCTATCAATTGATAATGTTATATATTGATACTACTGATAATAAACTGTATTCCTTAATTTACATTGAACAATTTTCGTGAATTGAGGGTAACAAATGTGTCAAATATACACATAAATTTTTGGGCTTTAGCAAATTCTCCATACAAACCTTTATGAAATGTGTATTTTGATGGAACACTTACATTTGTGTTCCAAAAAATTGAGAGTGGAAATGTTTACCCACAATTACATTTTAGGACACATAACATGAATCCAAAAATGAATTTAAAAATACTTCTTTTTTTTTTCATGTAGCTTTCACAGGTACTAAAACTAGCATCTAAAATTATTATTTTTTTAAAAATATTAACAGTTTTCAGAAAGCAATTTTATAGAGAGAAAGATAAGAAAAAAAACATTGCTTCACTATTAATATTTATTTAAACAAAGGTTATCTAAAGTGTTCTCTTCTCTTAGAGTTATCTCCTATTCTTTTTTTTTTTTTAATTACATTGGTTTAATTCACACATTAAACTATTATTATAGTTGTTACAAATAGTCTTTGCTACATCACAAAAAGTATTTTCAGATATATTCATAAAAAATATCTACACAATAATTGTTTTACGGAATTTGATCATTCATCCGAAATGACTTTTAGGGTTCTTTTATTATCTAATCAAAAACAAATTGTGGTCAAGTGACCTCCCACGACTTTTCTGTTCCTCGTGTTTGGACAATATTTTTTGAAGTGTTTCAAGAATTTAGATTATTAATTTCTATGTGGTTTTAAAAGCTTGGAATAATATTGCATAAAGGTAAGTTGGAGTGTAAATATATTTTTCACAGTTGCACTTTCAATCTTTATTAAGTCTGTTATTGATTTGACCCAGATAAGTACCGTGTTGTGACCTTTACCTGCCTGAGTTTGTAAACAATACACACAAATGTAGTGTACAAGTGTCGACTATATATCGACAAAGACACACACACACACACCTACGTATACTAATATATCTGATTTACCCACATTATCATTCATACATTATAGAAATAATTACTGTACAAACAAACTTCTGCACATACAGTCATGCTTGTTCAGTGTCAAATGATACATTTTACAAACAAATTTCTTTCCATACCTTTCACACACTCATACCTTAGGCATAGCACTTACAGATAAATACTTGCATAGTACATTTATAATAAAGGGAAAAAAAACACATACAATCACACATAATCTAGATCTATATCATCTGTTTTTTTTCTATACATGTAGCTTAAGGTTTATGTAGCCCTCTGTAGCCATCCCCGTTCGAACTTCCCAAATCCCAACTGCATCAAATCCACAGATACAATGAATAATAGAGATAGGCCACCACGTACATATCTCCTATTCTTAAATAATATGACAAAGAGTTATCTCCCATTCCTCAAAAAATATGACAAGAGTTACATGTATCTCCTATTCTTAAAAAATTGTGACAAGTAGTTATCTTCCATTCTTAAAAACAATGACAACCAATATTTAAAACTATGACAAGATTTATCAAACATTCATCAAAAATAAAACAAAATCGCTAGAGTTATTTCTCATTCTTTAAATTATGAAAAGTTGGCTTAATTTAAATTATAAAATATATTTGAAAATTGGTAAGTTTCTTATACAATACCAAAATAATCTGTTGATTGTAGAATACATTTTTTCACACCTTTGAAAAAGATGAACGCCTCTTTTTCAACCACCCTCCTACCCCAAAATTGCCCAAAACCAAAACTACACCCTTTACCTCCTGAAAATACATTGCTTATCTGTCGCATAATTGAATGTTACTAATTTACCTTGACCATATAATTGTGATAAGATTTAGTAACTTCTGGTAGATCTTTCTTCTTCCACTTTGCTTCCTCCATAAAACCAACTGGTTCCTAAAAACATGAAAAACGAAAAAGACACTATATTAATTAGACTATAATATAATCCTGACTAAAAATCTATTTTATATTGACAATTTTACTGTTAACACTTTCTCTCGATCTTCTATAATGTTTGCACAAATTAAAAAAGGTAAGAAGGAACATATAGTTTCAATAAGGAATCAACGGATGACTTAGTAGGTCATACCTTGCTGTTAAATTTTGTTATTTAAAATTATCTGTATCTTTTAATAGACAAAATTTCAAAAATAAAATGCTAAATTTGTAAACGGGTAAACAATTTTCATTCTTGCAAAATACAATTTAAACCATTACTTACCTTTGTTTTGATCTGATAAGGGGGGACAACATCTACTTCTAATTCTTCCATTAACTTTTTAATTTCCATGGAGATGAAATCTCCAGCTAAAGGTGACTTTACAATAGCTGTAATGTACAAATAAATACCGTAATCAAAAATAAATGTAACAGCTTTCAAACAAGTACTTTCTAATACAGTATAACTTGGGCTTTTCAAAAAAAAATTACATTGGACTCTGGGAAGGCACTTCCAAATCTCAATTAGTATGGGTGTCATCAATGGTTATGTATATTCCAAATATAAGTGATTTTTTTAAAAATTGCCTCTTAAGATGGTTACCCAATTTTTAAAGACAAGTACTTTCCTCAGTACCATGTACATGTATGTTTCAATGGAACAGCCCTTTATATTTGCGCTTTTTTTTATCTATAGATTTATACCATCTTTTAAAGAGTTTTCATGTTTTGTTGAAGAATTAGTAAAATGTATTCAGATACTTTTGGATTATTCTCTCAGCTAAGGCAGGATGTGTTAATGGCAGATCTTTAGTTATTTCTGTAATATTTATTCACAAAATTAATAGACAAATCTCTATTGTTGAAGACTGAATATTATTCTCTAGATGTATTTTGGTCATTTTATGCGGTGACATCCATCTCATATTATTGGTATCTTTCTATTGTTGTTTTCTATCTTCTTTTGTTTGTCGATTATAATTTGCCTTCAAACTTTTTAACCAGTTTCATCTATAGTTTTTGAATTTAAAATTTTATTCTCAGTTTCTTCTCGTCTTTTTAAAACATTTTACAGTTAAGCCAAAATTGTATATAATAGAAAACAAAGGATTTGTGGTATCAATCCCTGACACAAAATCACTACATGCACAACAACAGAAAAAACACAAAAAGCAAAGGAACATTTTAAGCATTTAAAAAATTGGTTCTTCATTTGTACTTCTTTAAACATTTAAATTGTTTATCATCATTACCAATGAAAATTTATATCTCAAAAATATATGAATCCAGTTTTCTAACTTTTATCAAACACTGATGAAAACCAACCTTGTTGGATAACATAGCCATCATATACAGGTACAGCCGATGTGTGTGTGGCACCGCTGTCTAATACTAGTCCAGTAGACCTTCCATTGGCAAATCTTATACGGAGTTAAGAATTGAAGATTTTGAATTTGATCTTTGATTTTGAGTTTTAACGTCACTTTTAAGCACCGTTTTTGGGCTATTTCGAGGCTGCCAGTTTTTTTTTTCTGGAGGAAGCCTGAGTGCTGGAGAAAACCACCAACCTTTGATAAGAAAACTGACAATCCTAGTCAATTAAAGTCAATTAAGATTGGAGAAGAGTGCACCCACACAGCAGGGTTCACAACTCACAACATCAGTTGACTTGCTAGTGATTACAGTAGTAACTACTTAGAACACTCGGCCACCCAGGAACCAGTTGAGATTGATATATTATAGTTTGTTTCTGTGTGTGTTACATTTTAATGTTGTGTTTCTGTTGTGTCGTAGTTCTCCTCTTATATTTGATGTGTTTCCCTCAGTTTTGGTTTGTTACACAGATTTTTTTTTCTCAATCTATTTATGAATTTTCAGTGGTATACTACTGTTGCCTTTATTTACAGCTCTTTTATGAATTTTTCTAGATCAGGAAAGCTCAAACTCAATAAAGAGCTAAACTATGAGTGCAAGATACACCCATTGCTTTTTCAAGGATAAAAAAAGTTCCACAAGTTTCAATTTCATATCAGGTATTGACAACTTTACTGAAATTTACAACACAACTTGTGACAAGAAAAAGTAAAACAGAGATATGTGTGTCATTTTGGGTTCTGGTGGACAGTTGTCTCATTGGCAATCATACCACATCTTCTTTTTTTATATATGTTGTTCACTCCAATATAGCAAGCACTTAATCTGATTGTCCACAGCATACTGCATAAATAAGTTTGTTACCTTAAACAACTCTCAGGATTTTTCATCTTTAGAATAGAAAGAAATGAATGTTTAACTGTTTCAAATTATATACTTTAACTGTCAATACTACAAATCTACAACTGAATAACAATTTTTACATAATTTTCTGCAAAGGATACGCTGTGAGTACGGCATTTTTACAGAGGAAGAAAGCTGGTACATTGTATTTCTCAAACATGATTTCTGCTAATTTTTCTCTCTTTCCTTTGACATTCCACTGAAAAAAATTAAAACAAGTTTTAGTTTCTCAATTATTTTTTAGCAAATGGTGATGGGAAATTTCAGCTTTAAAATATATCACAAGACAATGAAAAATTTCTATAATTTTTTGTATGGTGTTTTTAAGTGGGGAAATGAGGTCTAGTGGGATCCAGGAAATGACAAAAAAATGAGAATTGCTTACGTTCATAGTGTAAGCAGGAAACAGGAATGTGATAAAACAGTAAGCGGGATCCAGGATCGGCACCCCCCGATGAGACCCCCTTTTAAGGTGTTGGTTGTAGTCTCATTAATGGGTACCAAAAATATTGATCTAATTGCTGCCATGTTTCATGACAACAAGATATTTTTTTCAATTATTTGGCCAGAGATGAACCTACAGAATCACAAACTTTAGGCAAAATTGCTACCATTAGACCATGCAACAAAACACTGCAGATTCATTATTATTCGTTGGGATACCTATTTTTGTTGTTGTTGATTTGGTGGGATCAAGTGAAATGTTCAACAATTAACAAATTTGCTATAGATTTGTATTATTTTGTACATAAATTAGGCCTTTAGTTTTTCTTTCGAATAGTTTTACAATTGTCATTTTAGGACCTTTTATAGCTGACTATGCAGTATGGGCTTTGCTCCATGTTGAAGGCCATACAGTGACCTATATTTGGTACTTTCTGTGTCATTACGTCTCTTGTGGGTAGCTGTTTCATTTGCCATCATACCACATTTTCTGTGCCAACTTTGAAAATTAAATATGCTTAAAAGTGTAAGATTTCCTCAACCCAAGAAAATTGGTACCCATGAAAATAAATGCATCAACAATAACAAGTAATAAGGGTTTTTCCAGTAAAAAACTATGTCCCCATAGGGAAGGCAATTTTTTTAAAATTTATATGGCTGGTTGTATTTGAAATACCAAAATGCAAAGGGAGTATTTTTCCAATTCATTTTCATGTTGATGGGGGTTAAAAAAAAGTGCCTTCCCTAGGTGGACATATTGTTTTCTGGAACGAAATATACATACGGCTGGTTCTGACATCATAACAGGATGTAGATTTGACTCAGATTTTATAGATTTGTTGTAGATATGATCCATCAATTCTTCATACATGTCCCAATTATCAACTGTAATAACAAAATGGAATATACTATCAGAAAAACATTAGGCAGACATACCATGCGATAATTTTTGTCTTGATTTTATAAATAATGAGATGTGGTATGATGGTATGATTGTTAGATCACTACCACACCATACCAAAAGGTTTCAACAGAGCAAAAACCATGTATACAGTATTTACATCTTACGAATTCAATTACAGAAAAATATTCAACAATCGAATGAATAGCACATTAATGCATCAATGTGTGTACAATTTACCAGACTGAGTGTTGTTCTTCTAACAGTAGAAATCAATTTTTTCAGTGAAAAAACTATGTGAATTAAGTTTTTTATCCTACATTGAACTTTTGATGTCGTCCCTAAGTAAAAAAAATAAAATAATACAAAGTATCTATAAGTGGTTAAAATAGTTTATTTTAATAGAAAACACAATCTTTCATGCTTCGTTCGAATAATATAAAGACACTTAGGATATACAGGAACAACAAGAAAATGATATTTCAAATTCTTTGAATATTAGTAAAATTGTCAACTGGAAAACAAAATGGCTGACAAAATAAACTATTCTGGCTTCTCTATCACTTACTCATGCCATCTTTAATAAATGTGGATATTTCTGCTCCTTTTCTTGGTACTTTGATTGCCCCTGTGTCAATGTGATATTTTTTGCTGGGACCTTTAATACTCTTTTCTGAATCATCAGTTTCCATGGCAACATCTGGGTCATCAACAACTGACATGTGTGTGGGAATTTCAGCCTAAAATGAAAGATTCTGTCCAATCAAAATTCTTGTTTACGTGTTAGGTATTTAATTTCAATACATGTAGTATTAGCAAAAAGTTACATTTGTATCCGACAGGACTTTATAACAAACAGTAATTTTTTTGAAAATTTTGAAAGTTATGAGTTTGTATGCATTGATACATGCTGTATGTCAGTTGTAAAACCTTAAAACTTAAACTATATCTTTTTTTTCCAAAGAGATATAAGACACATAATCTAAATGAATTAGCTATTTATTTTCAGCTTATCTAGTATAACTTGTACTGTAGTGCCATATACTTATTCTAATATTCAATCACAAACAAAATCATGATATTGTGTACACATCTATGAAACATCATGAATGAAGTATCAATTCAACTTCAACAATATCCACCAATAATTGAAGTCAGGGATCTACTTAAGAATAAACCTAAGGCCTATGAATTTTAAGATGGACCACTGCTTTGTACTAAGCCTGTTTTCTTAGCTCAATTTTTAAAGTACTAGTTCAAAAAGCTTTAAGGTAACAGTCCATGAAAAGACATGTCTCCCTACCAGACCACATTATTTTTTCCTATTTTTGTCATTGCTTTTACTGTGCTGCTTAATATGTACATGTTTAGCAGAGAAGCAACAAGTATTAATTTTTAAGTCTTACACTACAGCTTAGGTGGATTTTGCTTCGTCCAGCCGTCCACAGTGAGAGTGGGCACTGGGTGGTCCATATTTTCAGCTTGTCCACTCTGCCCACCCATAGGAGTGGGCATCCAATTTCTATTGTTTAATCAAAAGAATTGCAAGTACATGTACAATCAATTGAAAAAAGCAGATAAGCATTTGCAATCAATATTTTTACAAAAAAAAGAGATTATAGCTGGAGTGGGCATGGGTGGGCTGTCCACGGTGGGCCGGTGAGAAAAGCAAAATCCACCCAGCTGTTGTGTAGCTTTAATACAGCCTGGGTTTGTTATCTTGAACACCAACACTTGAGTATCATGCTTCCACAGTACCACTAATGCAGTCAGTTCTTTCAACAACCCATGTGTAGTGACATGCACATGTACATAAATGTGGGTACATGTATATGAGCTCATTTTGTATGATGAAAGACAAATAAAATTGAGAATGGAAATGGGGAATGTGTCAAAGAGACAACAACCCGACCAAATAGACAAAACTTGCTTTTTTGCATAGTTGATCTTACTTTTGGGGAGTCTTCTCCGGCATATCCAGCTCTAATAGAATAGGATCCTATGTCAAATACTACTGCTCCAACCTCATCTGAAATAAACAAAAACATAACTTCATTTATCCAGCAATCAGCATACTAATATATATAAACAACAGATATACAGAGAATTTTTGCTTGACTTAAGCTTGCAATTGTATTTATAATCAAATCTCAGTAACCAGTAATTATATAATGGGAGAAGAACTTTCATGAAGAATAATGGTAAAAATTTTTGCTAAATAATGTTTACTGTCATGACTGTAATTTTAATGGTGCATGATGATGAAATAAGTTCTTTCTTTTAAACGATAATAAAATCCAATGATTTTTAAGAATCAGGCCACACTTAAAAATAATTTGGTTTGCCCTAACCCTACCAAAAGGAAGAGACAGTGGGAAGGTAGGTAGGCAATTTCGTTTCTTTATTTTGAAAAAGAGAAACAAGAGTTTGGATGTTTTGTTTTTTTTGGTCATGCATACATGGCATATCTAATAAAAAAAAATCTAATCAAGGGTGTGAAGCTAGGCAATACAAGATTTTGAGTAGGCAGATTTTTTGGTGGTAGGATTTCATTAGGGCAAACAAACATTTTATTTTTGTGGCCTCACCTTAATTCCCCCCCCCCCCCAAAAAAAAATAATGGTAACAATAATTATTTGAGACCTCTGACGTATCATGATACGGATATTTTGACAAATGATTTATTTTTAATAATGCTACAAGAAGTGTGACAGAATTGCTTTCTTTTCAACATGCAGAAGATACTTAACCAGCCGTAAAGGGTTGAGCTAGAGAAGTAACTTCTATAATTTTGTAGATTAAGGCACTGTTTTATAACACTGAGGTCCAATTTTTGGGTCAAGGTCACTTTGATATATAAATCATGTTCTCTGGTTACAGATGTTTATAAATACTGTATAAATCTGCTGTTTTAAGGATATAGACTATTGCAATGTTTCTCAGAGGTTTGATTACTCCATCCCTTGTAGCAGGCCAATCCTGCTCTGTTTGACCTGATTCATGTTCGCCCCAGCACCTCTTTGCCCAGGGTCCATTCACCCTGATTTATTTATTTTTATTGTTGTCTAGCATGTCTAGTGCATAAACACTTTCCTTATTTGAGCAGAGAATATTACAGTTTGTGGAAACAAATTCAATTTGTATAGCTACATTTGTACAACCAAATACTTTCCTTTGATTTGCATAGTACATGTAATGTATTTATTTATTGATATTTTTAACAATTTTATTTATTCTTGTCAGTCAATTTATGCAGTATAATAACAAGAGAACTTATGATTCATTGTCATGATTGTCATGTTTTAAAATTTTGAGTTTACTATTGTTTTAACTTATTCCAAGCCGACTAGTTTATCGGGTCCCTTCGCCCTAATAGCATGTTCGCCCTTGGTCAGTTCATCCTGAGTTCGTTCACATATAGAGTCTGTTCACCTACTAAAAAAATATAAATATTTAGGGTTTTGAAGTTGAATAAACTTATTCAGATATTTCTATGGTATACATGTATATATTCTTGAAATTTATGGAAACATGGATTTATTTAAAAGTGTATGGCTTGTTTACATGGTTTAGGAGTATTAATTGTTCAAAATGAAAAAATAATTCTAATCAATTGATTATTGTGATATTTGATTAATAATAAAGATTTGTAAGGGTTCCTCGGAACCCAGTGTTTCGCCTATTTTTGCTGTAAATTCCAGGCTCAACAAAAATGAGGGGAAAAATCAATAAAAATATTCTGCTTGATACTATCTTTTGATTGTAAGAAGCTTCTGTCCAATTTTGGTAAAAATCCAGGATAGTTTATGAATCTGATAAATGTTTTAAAAACTTTAACAGCAGACTGGATGTAATATTAACTGGAAGAAAAACTTCATGAACTTAGTCCATTTATAAGTCAAATACAGATACACAGGTACAAAATATAAACAAAATTTACTTCTAGATACTAGCTTTTGATCATATAACAAGCTTCTTAAAAAAGGTATAAGAAAGTTATCAACATTTTTAAAAATTTAACCACAGAGTGAATGTGTTGTTTCCTGGCAGAGAATCTAAGTCCATTTAAAGTAAAATAAGGAAAAAATGGATTTACTTCTGGATACTATATTATGATCATAAACAACATGAACAAGATTCTGTCCAAGTTTGGTACAAGTTAAACAAGGATAGCTTAATAAAGTAATTAAAAGTTTAAAAACTTTAACTACAGAGTGAATGTAATGTTTTGCTGCATAACAACTAAGTCCCTTTATAACATGTGTATAAGTAAAATATGGAAAAAATGGAATTTTATTTTTACAAAATAAACTTCTGCATGTTCTGGATACTATCTTATGATCATTAACAAGCTTCTGTCCAAGTTTGGTAGAAATCCAGGATAGTTTAAGAAAGCAATTAAAATTATAAAAAACTTTAACCACAGAGTGAATGTCATGTTTTCCCGCAGAAAAACTAAGTCCATTTATAAGTAAAATACGGAAAAAATGGAATTTTATTTTCACAAAATTCACTTCTGGATACTATCATGACTATCGTATGATCATAAACAAGCTTCTGTCCAAGTTCGGTAGAAATCCAATATGGTTTAAGAAAGTTATTATAATTTCAAAAACTTTAACCACAGAGTGAATATTTGTGGACGCTGCCACTGACGGAATGTAGGATTGCTTAGTCTCACTTTTTCGACTAAAGTCAAAGGCTCGACAAAAACCAATGTTTTGTTTTGATTAAATATTCAGCTTAAAATTAACAAAACAATGATGTCATTGTATTAACTGTACAGTGACCTGGAAGGTTTTTTTCACTATGGGCCCAGGGCCCCTCAAAAATAAATTCAATGGGCCATTTTAAAAAATAATGGGCCATGTTGTCAAATGAGTGGGCCATTGCAAATTGACTTCTGTGAAAAATAAAAGTATCAGTATATTTTGGCAAAGAGGTACTTACTTTTACATAAATAAAATCATAGATATTGTTCCTGTGATTTTGTAATTTCAATTTCAATGAATATACAATAATATCTTTCAACTCCAATAATATTTAAGTTGACCTTTATTTACAATGTTTAAACTGGTACTGTTGCCTTAAAGCTTGTTCATGTTCATGTTGGTTTTTTTACATCAAATTTGGGTTTTCGTCAAAACCATACTTATTCCAGACGTTCCGTATCAGAGGACATTTCAGGCAGTTCCTCAGCACTTTTTGTATTATTACTAGTATAACTTCATCATGGTGACAAGAATAACAGTATAGAGTACCATTAATTCATAGAACAAAACAACAAATCGCTGAAGAAGTCATGCTTACAAAATGTCAAAATGAGCCAAAGACTAAAAAATGACAAGGACAGTTAAGCGACTTTTATGGAGACAAAAACTATATTCCTAAAAAAGTCTTTGGGGTTCTTCAATCGAAATAATAGCAAGCTAAACTAAATGAGATTATTATAAGGGTTAAATCTCGTCTGTACTAGCCAAATTTCACAAATTTAAAGTTGTTTATAAAAAAAATATATTTCATGAATGATGGTTAATTACATTTTTCGGGTTATTAGTTAGACCGCATGTTTCTATTATCACAATAAGAAAACACCTGGGACGTGAAATCGCATGGTTCTAATATCATAGGAAAACACCTGAGACGTCCCAAAAATATATAGGTGCTCCTATTATTGGAGAATATTACACAGTTGTGTACACACACATGGCGGCATGGAACACGATTGGAATTTAAACATTTCGAAACAAAGTGTAGCCAAGTGGGCGCTTACATTTGTCACTGTATGCACCATTTCTTGTCAATATGCGCTATAGGCGCATGTCCTTCCCGATCACTGACTGTAAATCATGAAGCAGATCTACATTGTACAAGTCCATTTATTATTATACTTGGAGACTAGTCTCAGTTATACTGCATACATTTGTGATTGACTGAAAACAATTATTTTGTAAACAAATACCATTAAAGAGAAATACATCCTTGTATTCCAGTATTCTACTCTCCAAATCAAAGGGAAAATAAAAAAATTGATTGCGGCAATAAAAATATTTTGTCAATTTTTCAACAAACTTTAACATACTTTGTTCAAATAAAATTCAAAGTTATATGGAGACAAAGTCCCCAATTACGGTAGAAAAATCAATAAAAAAAAAAAAATCGGGAAAATTTCCCGATTTTTTCATTCTACTAATGAACTCAAAATCATTAACTTTTTTTTTCAGATCTACTTCCTGTTCCGGTTTTCTCCACATTTGCGTAGATATCTGTCTTGTTTGCATGAGACTTTGATTTTTTTTTTATATTTATCAGTCTACAATGGTCTAGTAAAATATAAGATTGGATCTCAATACAAATTCAATTTTAATAATTGTTTATTATGAAAAAAACGTTACCTGATGAAAGCGTTTCTTTTGTTTAC
The DNA here is from genome assembly GCF_036588685.1 of Mytilus trossulus. Lineage (NCBI taxonomy): Eukaryota > Metazoa > Mollusca > Bivalvia > Mytilida > Mytilidae > Mytilus > Mytilus trossulus. The sequence goes on along the minus strand of NC_086381.1, from coordinate 63,524,954 downwards.
ATCGAACATGACGTCATAACTTAAAGAACGTCACAGCTAATTCCCTAACAACAGAACCAAAATCGGGAATGTTACGTACGATATTTCGGTTTCTTTTATCAACATGATTGAATTAAAAAAATAATACATACAGACTTCGTCCCCATTCACAGGTTATGCCTGCCTCATATTACGACTAGACAACAGTTAGAAAAAAAATAAAAATCAGGGTGAATGGACCTTCGGCGAACAGGTACTATAAAAAATTCACTACAAATATACCTTAAGTTCGCTAATAATAATATTTCTTCAACCCAGCAAACGTGAATCAGGGCGAACAGACCCAGATTCAGAAAACAGGCCATGCTTGCCTCATATTAACAAATTGATGCAAATGGGTAGCAACATAGATGAATTAACTAAGATTCAGCTTGGACATGTCAAAGAAAAAAGTATTTAAATATACATGTAGCAGAGCCAGAGGCTTCAGGTTTTTTTTTATAGAAAATTATGGTTTGCTGGTTGAAGAATTTACATGATGTCACAAGTTTTCCCAAATTAAAAAATGTTTAGAAAGGACATTGTATACCTCCACCATACACTCCACCACTCATTTTTGCAGATTTCACGAATGTTTAAGAGGTAAACCAAAACAAAGAAAACAAGCCGGCATCTATTTTGTAAACTTCCGGTGCTTGACGATTTCTGGTTATCATTCATATTAGCGTGGTTTAAATTTCAATATTAACACAATTAAAATTAAGCAAGACATAAGAATATTGAAAATATTTGATAATTATAACAAAACAGTCCTGAATTTTAATTTTTGAAATCTTTAATCATTCATGGCATACAAAGTCGTAACCAGTAAAGGGAGATAATTCTAAAAACTAAGAAAAACAAAAAAATAGTTTGAAAGGTTTGTTTTTCCCATGTTACAAAACTAACAGCATCTTCATGTAAATTTCCTTTATTTGCTTAATTTAAGGCAAACAATTGTGAATAAATTTAAGGTTTGAATGTGATAGCAATGGTAATAATTTAAAAAAATATATAAAAAGCTACATGATCAGATGATGTAGACTGCTACACTTACAGACAAGTACAGGTAAAAGTTCAGACTATAGATCTACAGCATAGTGCTAGTCCAAATAATTATGAATTCTAGAAGGCGTCCCAGAAAAAATGAAAATAGCGTGCCAGATATCATAATTATTTGGACTAACTATAGTGTAACCGCAGTCCAAATAATTATGATGTCTTACAGCCCTTGGGAGGGGTCCCAGATAGAAAAAAATAGCCTTGCTGAATGCAATACGTCATAAATATTTGGACTTGTGATAGAAGTGTAACCGTAGAGAAAGTCTCCAATTTCCTTTGGGACTCAAACCTAGCTGTGGAACCGTAGCTCTTAGGTCCTTATGTTATTTTTGTGACTATTTGCGGACCATAGATCCGCAAATAGTCAAAAAATAACATAAGGACCTAAGAGCTACGGTTCCGCATAGGTGCGCAAATAGTCAAAAAATAACATAAGGACCTAAGAGCTACGGTTCCGCAGCTAACTCAAACCCAGAACATTTTTTTCTTTGATACTTGATACAATACTTGTGTGTTACATACATTTGTAGTCCAAAGTGCTGGTAAATGGCTATTACAATCAAAGATAAAAAGTATGGTACATGCTGTCCCAGTCCATTCGCCTAAAATCATGGTCGCACCTGTTTATAAAGGTTTTGTGTTGAATAAGTTTTTATTCATGCTTTAAGGTGGTACCCAACACTTTCACTAAAATCAATTTGGCTCGTTTAATTTTCATAAAATTTTGTTATAGTATTTACTTTAACCCAATAACAAAACTATGAAAAATTCAAAAATTTTGAACCAACCGTTTTGTCAGAAAATTACACTGGTTTTATAGCAGTTTGACAAACACCAATTTTGATCATTGAGAAGCTTAATATTCATTCCCCTTACAACACAATGTAATTAAAACGTTAAGCTGACTTTACAGAGTTATCTCCCTGTAGTGTTAGGTACCACCTTAATTAGTTTAACCCTCTTGCTGCCAGTTGTTTTTCAAGGTTGTATTTCCTTTGCCCAAAAATACGACAAATCAATGTCTGTGACATTAGATGTCCACCAATGACGTCATTCGATACATGGCCATGCATGATGACCCTTATATTTGTGACCCATTCAAGAAAAATATAACACTGATTATAAATCTTTGGTCTTTTAATTAAAAAGATAGAGTAATGAGGAGAAGCTTTCATATATAAAAACATGGACATATGTGTTCCTCCAGCACAGTCAGTGTGGACACATGTGTCCCTCTGGCAGTAAGAGGGATAATGGTATAAACATGATAAATAGATAAATAAGTTTGTATTTATCTTGTTTATTGTTACAGGCCTAGACAATAACGCTTGTCCGATTTTCCGGTACCAGAGGGAAAAAAGGTCGGACAAGTAAAAGCTGTATCAAGCTTGTCCGTCGGGACAAGTACAATTATTCTGCAGAAAATAAATTCAATCCAACTTTGATGAACAAAGTAATTTATTATAAACAAAAAACAAGAAAACAAATATTAATTTGACATGTTTCTGTTTTCTGTTTATTCAAATGCAAAACCTTTTCCCTCAATATGTTTTTAGTCTTTAGTCTTTACTTGCAATCGATAACTTTTAACTGGTCCTTTGTCGGGTACTTTTTAACAGGTAAAATGTATACTATTCTTGGAAACCAGTCTTACTGATCCGAATCAATGATGCGCTTTGAAGATAAGGTAACTTTACAGGACAGTTCGTCACCTCAAAAGATTCAGCTCCAAGTAGACAGTTTGGCACAGTAGGAGACATATATTTAGTAGACATGATTGATAGACAGTTTGACAAGGCAGGAAACATTTCGGACCAAGACAAATCAGGACCTCAGTTTGCTACCTTATTCTGTTCCTTTTAATAAATACCATAGTATTTCACTAAAATATTTTTTTTTATTTACCATAAAATTCACAAAATCATATTTGATCATAAGTAGAAAAAAAACAATACTTGCAATATGGTGACCTATAGTTGTTAATTTCTGTGTCATTTGGTCTCTTGCAGAGAGTTGTCTCATTGGCAATCAGATCTTATGATGGCTTATCTGCTTCTTTTTATTGATTGCATTTGAATAAACTTTTATCAAAACAGAATACAAATCCAATGAGTGTACATGCCTATCAGATGGAGCCTCATGTTTAGAGTCTGGTGAGACTAGCATTGATGAAGACTAGAACCTAATTCCTGTGTCATGACTAGTTTCGCAGTTGTACTTGACCCATATTTTTGAAAAGTATTTCAAAAGAAATACATCAAATTCTGTTATATTGTTTAAATTCGTTTTGACCTTTAATCAAACTTAAAATGTAAAAAGTGTTTTTTTAATAGAATTTTTTTGGACAAGTAACAATTTCATTCAGACAAGTAAATTTTGGTATGTACTTGTCCTACAGGACAAGTTGGAAAAAAAGTTATTGCAGAGGCCTGTGTTAAAATAAAGTGACATTATAAAAAACCTTATCATGTTTGCTTTTGTAAACTATTTTAATTTGACCAATTGAACAAATGAATTTTGTCATGATGATATATGGCTAAGTCATTTGTCTATCTAAGCAGTCAGTGGGACCCCTTATGAAAATTTCTGGATCTGCCACTGATTTTCAATAAATTTTGAAATCAGGTTCTACATGTTAATATGAAGACCATGTATCCATATGCATATAGGAATAAGAAAGTTTTATTTTGATTTGGTTAATATACAAATGTATATGTACATTGTACATGTATATATAACAATACAAACAGTAAGCTTTTGACAGTTTTTTTACTGAATATATAATAACATATAATACATATAAACATTAAAGCACACAACATATACAGACAAGGTACATACATGATATAAGTAACAAATTATTTCAAATGCATAGAAATAGAAGAGGCATATTGAAAGACATGCAAAGCATTACTAAACTACATAACTAAACGTGCCAAAACTGAAGCACAATGAAAAAAAATATTGATTACACTGTAGATATTATATTTAAACAGTCTATATTGTATATATATGTGCATGCATGTTAAACCTTGGGACATTGTATGTTAAAATTAAGAATGGAAATGGGGAATGCATCAGAGACAGCAACCTGTCAGACCAAAGAGCAGAATAACAGTCGAAGGCCAACAAAAGGTCTTCAACACAGCATGAAGTACTGTATTATCCCCAGGTTAGATTGCTTTGATCTAACATAAATTCCTGGATCAGATATGATCTACAAAATAAAAACCTTTGCATGAACAAATAAAAAAATGTATGACATGACTTAATCATTTCAAATTTTCTTTTATTTCCAGACTGACATTTTTGAACCAGCATCATGTCAAGATCACAAAAGGAAGTAGATCCTTATACGATAAAGTCCTCAACAGATTCATTTGAAACTAAGGCTAAGGGTGTGTTTGATTGCTTACTAACATTAGAAGATAAGCATAAAGCATATGAAAAAGCGAGAAAAGACAGTTCAGATGAATCAGATCTTTTAAAAGATGAACCATCAAAGGAAGAAGTAGAGACAATAAAACCTGCATTCAAGCAACCAAGACCCATTGAAAGGGGACATACAAGGGGTTCATATTCGAGACGACCCTTTAAACGGGCTCGAATGCCAGATTTTAACGATGGACCCGCAAAATGGAAGAAGTATTCACTAGAAGATGTTGACGTGATGAATGATGCTAGTAATAAACAGGCAGCTTATGCTTTCCTTGAAGAAAGGAGGAAACAACGAGAAGGGGAGATAACTGAGACAAAAGCCGATATTCAATCAATGGCTTGTTCAAAAGGACAGTTCACATTTTCTAAGCGTGCTAAAAATGAAAATACATGTACATCTGATAAGGAAAAAAAGGATGAGCAAAGTTCTTCTGAAATAAAACAGCGATTAGAACTGACTGAAAATGAAACTGAATTAAAGGAGGACAATGATGAAGATCAAGAAAAAAAACCAACCGAAACTGTTTTTAAATCTCGGAAATTTGGCAAACGTAATTTAAGGTCTAGAGAAAGAAATGATGATGATGGAGACACTTAAAAGCAGTCATTATGTTTAAAATAATGTTTTTACTGCAGAAATACTGTCTTTAATGAGTAATAATAAAAACCAACAGTGTCAGAGTAAGAACTGTAGTAAGCATGGATTTAGTGTCAGTGAATGCTAATCTGTGGTACAATCATCCTCTGAAAAAAACCTTCATATCCACAGGTGCAGTTTTTCATTTTTTTTTTTTTAAAGTTTGATCATTTGACTGTTTGTTTATTGTCTCAGTAATATTCACATAAATTTTTTAGCCAGCCAATTTTACTGTATGTCATCTTTAGAGCTCAAAATAGTGAGATGGGATGGTATATATGTTCTGAATTGAATGCACTTTTTTATAAGTGTACGTTTTAACTTAAAAGTCTTGCAGAAAGTATATAAACATGATAAAATAGAAAAAAACAAAAGATACAATGTACTACCATACATGTATCCATTACATCAAATAAATTTGAAATGAAGCCAGTATATAGAATCAATTTTAATTAAGTTCATGTTACACTTGCCTGAAGTTCTTATGTAAATCAACATTCATAGTACAAAATGTATATTACTCTTTGTATGATTGGAATTGGACAGGAAAATGTATATATAAATAAAATAACCTTTTGAAACATTTCGTTATGATAAATTAATAAGAGGATGTGGTATGCTTGCTAATGAACCAGTGACCAAACAATGAATATTTTAGCAATTCATGAATTATGCTAGTATTTTATCAGTGTCATATATTTGTGGAAGTATATGACCTAGACTTTGACCCCTTTGATAGTTAAACCTTGTCTTAATTATGTTTTATGCTAAACAATTTGTAAATTAGAACTTTGGTTTACCAACCTTGGTATTTGGCTGCATCATTTCAAGGCTGTGCTAAGCTTAAGATATCAAAATCAGATCACAGTGAATTTCATGTTGACTGTGCCACCATTGATACTAAAACATCTGATTCAGGTCCAGATTAAAATTGTTGTACTGTAGAACTTAGATTGATCAGATTTTGTAGGTTGATAATAATGGAAAATGAGTGTGTCACATACCAAAGTCACATCACTGTGACCTTCACTTTGACATTAGGGAGCTACCATTTGATTTTTATGGGGGGGCTAGGATGAAAAATGTTGTCCTGCATTTTTTTTTAGTTGTAATCTCTGTCCTGCCTTTTTATTTTTCACTCTATCTGGTCCTGCTTTTTTTTTGTAGTTTATCCTGACTTTTTTTACATAAATTGTCATCCTGACTTCTTTTTTTTGCAAGTGTCTCATCCTGCCTTTTTTTTATACTCAAAACTCCTGTCCTGCCTATATTTTTTAAATTTCTTCCTAGCCCCCCCCCCCCCCCCCCCCTAAAAATCAAATGGTAGCTCCCTTAGGCATCTGTGCCTTGTCTGTTTGGTGTCTGATATGATAATGGAAAAGTAGAACCTAGGTTGACCAAACTTTAATACCTTAACAAAATAAATTTGTCGGTATATTTTTTTAACCCATAAACCTTAAACCATATACCCCTTGAACCTTTTTACTTGAGGTCCCTAGGTCCTAACTAAGAAAATTTGGTCAAGGTCAAAGGTCAAGGTCAAGTTCTAAATTTTGACTTGTCCTTGTTTTTGCATTTTCTCTAACACTTTAAAAAAGAAATATTTTAAAAAAACAAGTGCAAAATGTTTGCCTTATTGTAATGAAGATATGTTACCTTTGGTCTGAAACAATCAAATGGCATCTTATAGGAGTTAGTGTCCCTGAAATGTCTTCTTATAAGGTTAATTGATTATTACTTTAACTTGGTGCATTATAAAGCCTTATGACCTTTAACAAAAGCTTGAGTGACATATGACCTTGAAAAATGACAACCGGAAGTGACCTTGAGAAAACCTGAAGTAGCTATTTTTGCACTTTGTTCATATAACAGTACTTAGAATTGATATATTTTTATACATTTTAAAAACTTATCACGAAAGACTAGAAATGACTTTCTGTAAACCGTAAGTGGTTAATTATATCCCGGTTTACAGGCAAAAGTATATATAACTATATTTTTGGAATCAGTCTGAAAGAAGCTATCATATAAGACCGAAAGTAACATTTCCTTAACCGGAAGTAGCATATTATCTCCTTTAGTTCACTTTAAAGCATATCAAAACCAGTTATTTATCGCATCAGTCTTAGAAACTTGCTTCTTTTCATAATTTCTTTGACATGGAAAGACCTTCAATTGTTCTCTGAACAATTGGTTTTTAATTGTTAAAGTTATGTTTAAAATTGGAGTTATCTTCCTTTGTCAAATGTTTTCTACAATGCAATGTAAAATTTTGCTTCACACTATCCTCCTTAACCCTTTTTGGGAAAAAATTTGGTTGCTTATATAGGTAATCACTGAAACGTGACTGGAGCGGGCCTCTTAGGTCAGTCAGTGGGCCACCACTTATGAAAAATTCTGGATCCGCCACTGAGATTATGTACTTTGATATACAAATATGGAGATGTGGTATGATTGCCAATTATACAACTATTCAACAGAGTTCAAATGAAATGGATGTTAGCAATTTTAGGCAATTTAAGGCCTTTAACAATGAGAAAAACTCACACTGTATAGTTATCTATAAGAAGGCATGGACATGAGAAATGTTAATCAGTTCAAACGACAAATTTTAGATAATATTACGCATATCAAAGAGCCCTCAAATTCATTTTCTTTTAAAGTCACACAAACTTCATTTTGGAACCCGATTTGAACCAACTGAAACACTGCGCAAAATTAAAAAAAGATTAAAAAAATGTTGTTTAAATTAAGAATATCAAAATTCCTTGAATTCAATAACCACAATAATTTAAGACTTTTAATCAAACCCCTTTGGAATTGGTAAAGCAATAAGCATAATAAAAGGCAACAGTAGTATACCGCTATTCAAAACTCATAAATGCATGGGCAAAAAACAAAATCGGGGTAACAAACTAAAACTGAGGGAAACGCATTAAATATAAGAGGAGAACAACGACACAACATTAAAATGTAACACACACAGAAACAGACTAAGCGTTAGATAAAGTCCTATGAGAATAACAAATATAACATCATATAACATCATAGATAAGCACCTTGACACGTCTTACAGTAATGTGAATTCACACTCAGCATTACTGCCATTCATAATCCCATTTTATGCAAAGTATTAGAAGACAATTGTTTTTGCACATTATTCTCAAGTTTTTTTTCTCCTTACTCTACTTTTTTCTCAGTATTCTTTATTCCTAAATATTTTTTGCTCATTGTTTTCAAATCTTAATATGTTTTGCTAGTTTTTATCTATTCTTAATATGTTTTTTTTTATATATATCCTGGATATATACAATGAATGACTCTTTTATCTGTCGATAACTGTATCTTGGCATTGCACAAGTCTTATTTTTCTCTTACTGTTAGGTATACATCTTTACACCAAATCCATTGGATGGTGGATGCTTACTGATTAATAGACAATTATATTGTCTATTGTCTATGTACTGGTAAATGTCTCCGATATCCGAAGAACCCCTCGAAAGCTGCGAGGGTACAGTGGCATCCATGTACACTCCCTGTCGGGATTAATTGAGATGTGTCACTAACGTATACTAGTATTTAAACGACAATTATTTTTTACAAGGACAATCCAATCCCATTCCCCACCCTACACGAAGGAAGTGCTAGAACACCGGGAAGTCTGTTATTATGGTGGAGGAAGCCGAAGTACTCGGAGAGAAACACCGGACCACTCGGTGGAAACATACAAACCAAAGAGATATCAGAAGATTGATCTCCAGGTCAAAGTAGGGGACAACTTTAACCAAACGAGGCCCCCAAAGTACCCTTTCTAGTTTAAACTCCGGTCTGGGTACCAGAGATGTGTGTGAGTGGGTGAAAATTACCCTTCTGATGTACTGATAATTTTAGTACCCCATTTTATATAAGAATAGACAGAAAATACGAAAAAAATATTTGAAAAAAAACCATTGATAAACAAAATTTTAATCTTCTAACGCAGTCCCTGTGATAAGATTTTGTCTAGGTCACTGACCTGATATATAAAATGCATCATCCGCTATTGATACGTAAATGATAACAACAAGTATACAACTAAGAGCAATGTAAAGAAGTAAAATCAAGCTTTCAATCGGTACAATTAGTTATCAAAAGTACCAGGATTATAATTTTATACGCCAGACGCGCGTTTCGTCTACATAAGACTCATCAGTGACGCTCAGATCAAAATAGTTAAAAAGCCAAACAAATACAAAGTTGAAGAGCATTGAGGACCCAAAATTCCAAAAAAGTTTTGCCAAATACGGCTAAGGTAATCTACTCCTGGGGTAAGAAAATCCTTAGTTTTTCGAAAAATTCAAAGTTTTATAAACAGAAAATTTATAATATGACCATATAATTGATATTCATGTCAACACCGAAGTGCTGACTACTGGGCTGGTGATACCCTCGGGGACGAAACGTCCACCAGCAGTGGCATCGACCCAGTGGTGTAAATAGTTATCAAAAGTACCAGGATTATACTATTATACGCCAGACGCGCGTTTCGTCTACATAAGACTCATCAGTGACGCTCAGATCAAAATAGTTAAAAAGCCAAACAAATACAAAGTTGAAGAGCATTGAGGACCCAAAATTCCAAAAAAGTTTTGCCAAATACGGCTAAGGTAATCTACTCCTGGGGTAAGAAAATCCTTAGTTTTTCGAAAAATTCAAAGTTTTATAAACAGAAAATTTATAATATGACCATATAATTGATATTCATGTCAACACCGAAGTGCTGACTACTGGGCTGGTGATACCCTCGGGGACGAAACGTCCACCAGCAGTGGCATCGACCCAGTGGTGTAAATAGTTATCAAAAGTACCAGGATTATACTATTATACGCCAGACGCGCGTTTCGTCTACATAAGACTCATCAGTGACGCTCAGATCAAAATAGTTAAAAAGCCAAACAAATACAAAGTTGAAGAGCATTGAGGACCCAAAATTCCAAAAAAGTTTTGCCAAATACGGCTAAGGTAATCTACTCCTGGGGAAAGAAAATCCTTAGTTTTTCGAAAAATTCAAAGTTTTATAAACAGAAAATTTATAATATGACCATATAATTGATATTCATGTCAACACCGAAGTGCTGACTACTGGGCTGGTGATACCCTCGGGGACGAAACGTCCACCAGCAGTGGCATCGACCCAGTGGTGTAAATAGTTATCAAAAGTACCAGGATTATAATTTTATACGACATTTACAACTTTAATGTTGTCTAACCAAATCGTCATAATACAGAAAAACATTCCGATCGAATTGCACTGATTATTAATCATACTGATTAAAATTTGTACTTATTTTTGGTCAATTCAATACAATTCAATATTTTATTTGACTAGCGAAAAAATACGTAATCCGAGGTCAAAAGTCGGTACTAGGAAAATTGTCCTACGAAATGGGTTGGGATCTATGGAAGCTTTGGAATGCTAAGCCTGTCATATTATATAGTAACATGTCTATTGTTGATGATGATAGATCGTACAATGACCTGCAACTGTCTTAAAAAATAATTTGTGGGTTTATTGTTGTCTAATCAATTTATACTCCACATCTCATCTAATAAGTAAAATCACCAAAATACTGAACTCCGAGGAAAATTCAAGACAGAAAATCATAAGCTCAAACACATGAAACGAATGGATAACAACTGTCATATTTAAAAAAAAATGGAAGGTGTCCATGCCCATTCTTTGTTTATCTATTGTTATAATCTGGTAATACTGATACATATCATTTTACTTTCACTATTGTAAGACACGACTTGCTTCTGCCGAATATGTACATGTCTTCATATGCTGCTTTAATATCGATAAAGTCACCTTTCTGTAATTCAATCGCCAGAATTGCTGCAGTTGAATGACGAAACTTTCTGTGTGCGCTATAATAGTCGTTCGTTAGACCTATAATAAGTTCCTGAGAACTTTTTGATATTTTGAAATTTGCACTATCTGTATATGAATAAACGACGACAGATATATGGTACAGACCAGGAACTTCACACACAAATATACCACTAGATTTAAATGGGGTTAGATGTTGATTGGTTATTCCTTTGATTGTCTTGATGTCCGCGAATTTTATAGTTGATCTTCCTCTGATAATAGTATCAGACGCAGCACATGCTGAAAGGGCAACTGAAAGAGAAAAAAAGATTAATAGAGAAACTATGAAAATATAAAAACCGCAGTAAGGTCAAAAAGTTCAATATATCTCTTCTGGGGCCCGAAGCAGGAATTCTGGTAATGTTGTATCGTATTTTCCATCGTTATATATAGTTAATTACAAAGATAACTACTAGTATTTAGGCTTTTCTGTGATAAATCCTAATTTATTTTGTAACATACTAGTGCCTTAACCAATACGGGTGGTTAGTGATTGTTTCTTATTTTAAGGTAGTTAAGCTGTAGTTTGATTTCAGATTCCCTTTTTACTATGATTTTGTAGGTCTCTCTTTCTTTCTTTGTTTTTTCCTAGCATCCTTATTGTGTCTACTCCCTTTTTGTCCCGCACAATTAAGAATTTATTTGTGCAAGTGTGAATAAAAAAAAGTGTGAGGTTCACGTCAATGAGACACCAACCAAACGACACATCCACTCGACAATTGGCCGTTTCAGAATGTAGAGCATCATGTGTAATTTCATTGTTCGTACCCCAAAGTGAAAACAACGTTACGCCATTGGTTGAATTTCTATTGTTTATAACGTTTTAAACCAATCAAAACGCTTTGATGAACGCTTTCGAAAATATTACCCAGGATGCATTTGATTCTGAAATGGCCTATTCGAAATCTGCTCATGCAGTTTGTTCGAGCTCCACTGTTGTTGTCCTGTTTTAAGTGTTTTAAAAGGTCATTTAATTTAGCGGTTATGATGTCTTATTTGTCAAACAAATTAAAGAAAAAACAACCGATAGAATTCCTAATCGAATTATAACAATGACAATATCAACTTACCAGTAATGTTGTTTTTATTTGTCTAAATCATCTTTGAAGAAATAAGAATAAGTTAGAATTCACCAAAATATACCAACCAACTTTGTCATTTCGTAATTTTCATAGTATAAAATATGCAAATTAATCATTGTAAAATGTTTCAATATCAGGTTATGCATGTGCTATTTTCTTGTAAACATGATAAACTTACCTCTTAAGTTCATATCATAGACTGTTGCTTTTAAATCTCCCAGCTTTGAGACTTGAACACGCAACCTTCCGTTATTAATATCAGCGGTAGTCTTAATGTTACCTATCGCAGTTTGAATTGTACTTGTGTTGACAGTCAATTCTTTTAGATTCGAACGGATCATTTCCAAACTGCTCAAATGATTCTTCAGTTGTCCTGCTACATTTGTTACATTACTTTCAACCGACACTTTGTTCGCCTTTAAATCTGACTGCATGACGTCAACATTGTTGGTTAACTTCTTCATCTTTTCACCCAGATCGGTACTGACAGTTCTAGTTAAGCTCCCCAATCTGTAACGGATTTCACGTGTAATTCGAATTCTCTCTTCCATTTCCTTCAATAATGACACAATGTCCTGTTTAACTCCAGTCATTTGGTCCAGGTTATCTCCAATATGTTCTTCAATTTTGTTTTGTAATTCTAATTGCACGCCGTCCATATTGTTCGCTAACGTCTTCCTCTTTTCATTTAGATCGTTACTGACAGTTCTAACCAAACTCGCCAATCTGTAACGGAATCCACGTGTGATTTTCTCTTCCGTTTTCTTCAGGAGTGACAATATATGTCAGTCATTTGGTTGTTGTTATTTCGAATAAGCTGGTCAATCTTGTTTTGTAATTTCAATTGTACGCCGTCCACATTGTTGGTTAACTTTTTCATCTTTTCAGCTAGATCTTTGTTCTCAGTACTAACAGTTCTAGCCAAACTCTCCAAATTTTCACGGATTTTACGTGTGATTTTCTCTTCCGTTTCCTTCCGTTATGTAGTAATGTCCTGTTTAACATCAGTCAACTGGTTCCGGTTATTTCGAATATGTTGGTCAATCCTTTGAAGCTAAGGATTTTCTTATCCCAGGCATTTATTACCTTAGCCGTATTTGGCACAACTTTTTAGAATTTTGAATCCTTAATGCTCTTCAACTTTTTACTTGTTTGGCTTAAAAGAGGGACGAAAGATACCAAAGGAACAGTCAAACTCATAAATATAATACAAACTGACAACGCCATTGCTAAAAAGGAAAAAAGACAAACAGACAAACAATAGTACACATGACACATCATAGAAAACCAAAGAATAAACAACACAAACCCCACCAAAAACTAGGGGTGATCTCAGGTGCTCCGGAATGGTAAGCATATCCTGCTCCACATGTGGCACCCGTCGTGTTGCTTATGTGATATCAAATCCAGTAAATAGTATAATTCGGCAGGTCACATTCATGAAAGGGAAGGGGATTGTAGTTACGACGTAAGGAGCATATCCGATATCATTTCTGAAACGGTTATTCCATAACGGTCAACCAACTCGTGATGGCGTCCGTATAAATATCTATCTATTAATAAATATCTATCTATTAATAAATATCTATCTATTAATAAATATCTATCTATTAATAAATATCTATCTATTAATAAATATCTATCTATTAATAAATATCTATCTATTAATAAATATCTATCTATTAATAAATATTTTGATATGAGTGTCACTGATGAGTCTTATGTAGACGAAACGCGTGGGTGGCGTACTAAGTTATAATCCTGGTACCTTTGATAACTATTTACACCACTGGGTCGATGCCACTGCTGGTGGACGTTTCGTCCCCGAGGGTATCACCAGCTCAGTAGTCAACACTTCGGTGTTGACATGAATATCAATAATGTGGTCATTTTAACAAATTTACTGTTAACAAAACTTTGAATTTTTCGAAAAACTAAGGATTTTCTTATCCCAGGCATAGATTACCTAAGTCGTATTTTGCACAACTTTTTGGAATTGCGGATCCTTAATGCTCTACAACTTTTTACTTGTTTGGCTTAATACATATTTTGATATGCGCTAAACTAAACTGAATAGTGTTCTAATTTGGAGAGATGTTCTGTCTTGCTGCATAAGCTAAACTGAGAAGTGTATCACGTTGGAGAGGTTTAATGTCAAGCTTAACTGAGAAGTGTATCAAGTGGGATAGGTTTATTTCTTGCTGCTCAAGCTAACCTGAGTAGATCATCACGTTTGAGAAGTTTTATGTCTTGCTATTCAGACTAAACTGAGTAGTTTTATACTTTGGAGAGATGTTCTGTCTTGCTGCACAAGCTCAACTGAGAGGTATATCACGTTGGAGAGGTTAAATGTTTTGCTGTTCAAGGTAAACTGAGTAGTGTTACACTTTGGAGAGATGTTCTGTCTTGCTGCACAAGCTCAACTGAGAGGTATATCACGTTGGAGAGGTTAAATGTTTTGCTGTTCAAGGTAAACTGAGTAGTGTTACACTTTGGAGAGATGTTCTGTCTTGCTGCACAAGCTCAACTGAGAGGTGTATAACGTTGGAGAGGTTAAATTTTTTGCTGTTCAAGGTAAACTGAGTAGTGTTACACTTTGGAGAGATGTTCTGTCTTGCTGCACAAGCTCAACTGAGAGGTATATCACGTTGGAGAGGTTAAAAGTTTTGCTGTTCAAGGTAAACTGAGTAGTGTTACACTTTGGAGAGATGTTCTGTCTTGCTGCACAAGCTCAACTGAGAGGTGTATAACGTTGGAGAGGTTAAATGTTTTGCTGTTCAAGGTAAACTGAGTAGTGTTACACTTTGGAGAGATGTTCTGTCTTGCTGCACAAGCTAACCTGAGTAGATCATCACGTTTGAGAAGTTTTATGTCTTGCTATTCAGACTAAACTGAGTAGTGTTATACTTTGGAGAGATGCTCTGTCTTGCTGCACAAGCTATACTGAGTAGTGTATCTCGTAAAAGAGGTTTAGTGTATTGCTGCTCAAACTAAACTGAGAAGTGTATCACGTGGGACAGGTTTTATGTCTTGCGGCTCAAGCAAAACTGAGAAGTGTATCACGTGGGACAGGTTTTAGGTATTGATGCTCAAGCTTAAATGAGAAGTGTATCCCGTTAGAAAGGTTTTATGTTTTGCTGCTGAAGCTAAACTGAGAAGTTTATTACGTGGGAAAGGTTGTATGTCTTGCTACACAACTAAAGTGTGCAGTGTACCACGTTTGAGAGGTTTAATGTCTTGCTGTTCAAGCTTAACTGAGTAGTGTAGTACTTAGGAGAGGTTTCATGTCTTGCTGCACAAGCTAAATTTAGAAGTGTATCACGTTGGAGAGGTTTAATATCTTGCTGCTCAAGCTAAACTGAGTAGTGTTACACTTTGGAGAGATGTTATGTCTTGCTGGACAAGCGCAACTGAGAATTGTATCACGTTGGAGAGGTTTAATGTCTTGCTGCTTTAGGTAAACTGAGTAGTGTATCACGTAGGAGAGGTTTTATGTCTTGTTGCTCATGAAAATCTGAGTGGTGTATCACGTGCAAAAAGGTTTTATGTCTTGCTGCCCAAGCTAAAGTGAGGAGTGTATCACTTTGGAAAGGTTTTATGTCTTGCCGCTTAAGCGTAACTGAGAAGCGTATCACATGGGAAAGGTTGTATGTCTTGCTGCTCAAGCTAAGCCGAGTAGTGTATCACATAGGATATATTTTATTTATTGCTAAGGTTTTCAAGCGAAAAATCATTTTAAAGTTATAATCGTGATTCCTTTCTTTTCATATTGAGAAACAGAATTGTCAGAACAATATGATAATCACTATCATATGAACATTTGATATTTATTATATTTTCACAATCACTAATTTTTTTATTGGTGATTATCAAAAACAATATAATACTTAGTGTGAATATAATCATCACATGTAAGAAAGTTTATCTTTTTATTTTGAAACAATTATACACATTATTTCACTTTCACTATTGTAAGACACGAATAATTATAGCCGGCTATCATCATGTCTTTATCTGATGGTTTAATATCGATACGGTCAGCTTTCTGTAATTCAGTCACCATAATTGCAGCACTTGATTGCCAATACACTCCTTTTCCTGTATTATAATCATTGATATAACCCCTCATTAGTTCTATATCATTTTTAGATATTATGAATTGTGCATCATGTGTTTTCGATATAATGACGACAGATATATAGTACAGACCCGGAACTTCACACACAAATACACCACTAGATTTAAATGATGTTAAATGTTGGTAGGTGATTCCTTGGCTTGTTATGATCTTCTGGAATTTAATAACAGTTGATTTTACAGCAGTATAACTAGGTGAAACGCATGCTGAAAGGGCAACTGAAAGAAAAACATAAAATTTAATATTGAAATCGTGAAATTGAAAACAGTTGATTTATGTCTTCTGAGGCTTGAAAGATAATTATCCATATTTTTCACCGTAATATATAGCTATGATTGAGTTATTAAAGCCTTCCAATTGATGTTTTTATTGTGTCTTTCTTTGTTGTGATGTTAAACTATTGGTTCAGAAAAGGGAGAAGGTTTGGTACCATTTAAACGTTTAATCCCGCTTCAAATGTTTGCACCTGTCCTAAGTTAGGAATCTAATGTACAGTGGTTGTCGTCTGTTTATGTAGTTTATACGTGTTTCTCGTTTCTCGTTTTTATATAGATTAGACCGTTGGTTTTCCCGTTTGAATGGTTTTACACTAGTAATTTTTGGGGCCCTTTATAGCTTGCTGCTCGGTGTGAACAAAAGCTCCATGTTGAAGGCCGTACCTTAACATATAATGGTTTACTTTTATAAATTGTAACTTGGATATAGAGTTGTCTCATTGGCACTCATATCACATCTTCCTATATCTATAATCAGAAAGGCAAATATGCAGACTGTATATATCTAACATCTGTGAAAAATCTAAATATATTTGATAATACAGAAGTGCCTGAACCAATACGGATGATTTTTGTATTGTTTTTCATGTTAAGATTGTTAACCTGTAGTCTTGTTTAAGATTCCTTTTTTTGCCAAGATTTTATAGGTCTCTATTCGTTTTTAATTTCCTGCTTCTTTTTTGTCGCACAATTAAGAATTTTATTTTGCGATTATAAATAAAAAGAAGTGTGAGGTACACGTCAATGAGACATCAACCAAACGTCACATTCACACAAATTGGATATCTGTTAATGCATTTCGTAAGAGCTGAACAGTTGTTGTCCTGTTTTAAGCGTTTATATTGGTCATTGACAGTTCTGTTGTTTTATTTGTCCAACAAATTAAAAAAAAATACAGATATAGTTCCTAATCGAAATATAACAATGACAATACCAACAAACCGTGTGTCATTGACATTAATTGTTGTCTTATTTGTTTTATTTATCTTTGAAAAAGTATTCATCGAAATATTACAATACCAACAGCAATTAACTGTGTCATTTCGTAATTTTCGTAGGATAAAGCTATTTAAACTCATCATTGTAAAATGATTCAATTTCATATTATAAATGTGTTATTTTCTTATATAAATATGGCAAACTTACCTCGTAAGTTCATATCATTGACTGTTGCTTTTAAATCTTCCAGCTTTGAGACTTGAACACTTAACCTTCCGTTATCAATTTCAGCGGAAGTCTTAATGTTACCGATCACAGTTTGAATTGTACTTGTGTTTACAGTCAATTCTAGTAAATTTGAACGGAGCATTTCCAAGTTGCTCAAATGATTTTCCAGTTTCTCTGCTAAATTTGTCACATTACTATCAACCGACACTACGATATCTTTTAAATCCGTCTGCATGAGGTCAACCGTGTTGGTTAACTTCTTCACCTTTTCATCCAGATCTTTTTTCTCGATACTGAAATTTCTAGTTAAATTCTTCAATTTGTCACGGATTTCACGTACGATTCTCTCTTCCATTTCCTTTCGTAATGACATAATGTCCTGTTTTACTCCGGTCATTTGCGTCCGGTCATCTCCCATATGTTCCTCAATCTTTTTTTGTAACTCCAATTTCATGCCGTCCATATTGTTGGCTAACTTCTTCATCTTTTCATCCTGATTTGTGTTCACATTACTGATAGCTCTTGTCAAATTATTCACTTTGTCTATGATTTCACGGGTAATTCTCTCTTCCATTTCTTTCCGCAAAGTAGCAATGTCCTGTTTAACTTCAGTCATCTGGTTGCGGTTATCTCCAATAAGTTCGTCTTCTTGTTGTAATTCCAATTGCATGGCGTCCATCTTGCTGGTTAAATTCTTTACTTTCACATTCAGATCTTTGTTCTCGGTACTGACAGTTCTAGTCAAATTTTTCACTTTGTCAAGGATTTCATGTGTAATTCTCTCTTCAATTTCCTTCTGGAGTGACACAATGTCCTGTTTAATTCTCTCTTCTATTTCTTTCCGTAACGTAGCAATGTCTTGATTAACTTCAGTCAACTGGTTCCGGTTATCTTCCATATGTTCGTCCATCTTTTGTTGTAAGGCGTCAAACTTGGCGTTGACCATCTCCCGCAATGGCTTTTCAATTGACCGGACGATATGTGAACTGATATTAGTTGTATCCACTATCGCCATCAATGGTGCCATTTGTTGGTTAAGTACAGGAGCAACAAACTTCTCTAAGTCCTGACATGAGTAATTCATTAAAATAAAAATAAAAATTGGCAAACAAGAATGTCTAAACATTTTAAAATACAGTGGAAATACTGTTCAGCAACTAAATCCCAACAAATCTAAAAAAATCGGTTAAACATACACGTTATATAAGAATACGTTGTTTCGTGTCACGTAAATGGTTAAGCCTTCTCGTTCTTAATTTTACGTCAGTTCCGAAAGTAATTGATTTAAGTGCTGTAAGTAAAAACGATAAGTAATATAAATAAAGGCAACAGTAGTATACCGCTGTTCAAAACTCATAAATCCATGGACAAAAAACTAAATCGGGGTAACAAACTAAAACTGAGGGAAACGCATTAAATATAAGAGGAGAACAACGACACAACATTAAAATGTAACACACACAGAAACCTACTAAGCATTAGACAAAATCATATGAGAATAACAAATATAACATCAAAACCAAACACATGAATTTGGGATAGATAAGTTGTAATGACTTGGCCAAGCGAAATTCCTTGGAAAACATGTGTATTTTCATGTCGAGCACCTGTTATCCCCTATGATTCGATGTTTGGCTATTTTAAAGTTTGACACCGGTTCTCACCTTTTTAATTCAATTCATTATGTTTTCAGTGTTCTATGTAATCCTTTTTCCAAGTGTAAAACCATTTTTATTGTTGTATAAACGAGATAACTTTTGTAGTAAACTTTCACTTTCACTTCAGTCGCCATTTCCGGCACAATGATTTTAGTGTATTGATTATGCAAATGAGGTGACCTGTGTGTAACCTCAGTGAACTTTATGTACCACTAGCGTAAAACAGTGTATGAATACTACAGCGCCGTAGATTGATTATTCCAGGATTATTGTATTAAAACGATATTGTTTGTGATTGTAAATGATACTAAGATGAGTTTTATGTTCCGTAAACATGTTGTTTACGTTTTTATGTACTTAATTCTAGCAATCGGGGATTATTTTCGTTCTTGTCAGGCCCGTTCACAGTTCCCCGTTCGTTTCCCCGTTAAGAACCGTTCGTTACCCCGATAGCTTCATCGGGGTAATCGGGGTATATAAAGCTTGGCTTTCGAGACGCGACGGCCATACTTCCATGACGGCCCTAGGATGTGTCGGCCATACCGTCATATCGTCCATGGGACATATCGGCCACACATTGTAAGACGTATCGTCCACACTTTTTTTTTTTTTTTATTGAGTTTATTACATAAAATATAATACGAAAAATAAGTATTTGTTCATAATAATAACATAAATATGATTGTGTTGTAGTTTTTTTCTGCACATACGATCTTATTTATTCTTGTAAGAGTTATCTTTGCTTGATCATCACCGCTCGTGTTTACAACTTGTTACGGCAATATTATGTAAGTATATTGATTATTTCTTCATTATCAGTTGTAAACATTTTCTAAAGAATCATTTTTATTGTAATGAGATATAAAGGCATCATATTTTATATGAAGTTTAAACTGTAGTAATGTTGACTTTCGCTGTCAATGTCGATATATAAATACAAGCACATGTTACAGATCTTTTTATTATATCTGTAAAAAATATATATTATTCTAAACTATAAAAATCTTCTCAATCTCAGAGTTGGTGAAATTAAAAACAGGACTCAGTGTAGAGGTCAACTCTAAAGAAGGCAATTCATCAAGTTCGAGTTATATTTGTCATGATCATCAGACACATTGTTTAATATTTTGTTTTTCTTTCTTATAGTTTAGAGTCATTCTATTTGCTGAACATCTTTCCAAGACAGAGACTGCTGCAGAATTTTCCAATAACAAAACAAATTACCCGTAAAATCTGACAGGAATGTGCACCCCATTGGCTAATTACATGATTAAAGATGGCCAGTTTCATTTTTATCATACTGAAGTTTCTTTTTGCTTTGTTCATTGTATTGAATTGTGTTGAATACTATTTGTTGACCATTTAAATGTTCCCATTTTTGTGCATTTGTTGATGGAAAATTGTATTGCAGTCACAACATAAACATGCAGTTATAAAAGTCACAACTGAAACAAAAGAACTAAACATACCAAAATGCACTATATTACGATCTTGAACTCATTAAAGTTACTATTTTAACAAAGCACTAGTATACACATAATAAGCACAAGAATATGTTCATCAAGTCACTACAATAAACACTTAATCTGACTCGTAGTCGGAATCTTCAGAGTCGGACGCTGGGAGGGTCTCTGGTTGAGGAACAGGTGGTGCATACAGATGGCCTACGGAACGGAGAAAGTCTGATGTTCTGATACTGTCTTCCTCGTACTGGTCCCACAGTGAAGTTAGACGGCCTTGGAGTTGCTTGTACGTGTCCCGTTGATAACGACTGAGTTGCTGTTCACTCACAAGCTGCTGTGTGATGGACACGGTCTTGGCTTTTATTGGACAATGGTGTAATGCAAATAACACTTAATAAAGATTTAATTCTTATCATGTAAAGGTCGTAACCCAAATTAAAGTAAATCAAAGTGTATCAAATATGACCGAAAGTAAGAAATATGTTTCAAAGGCAAAACCTAAATTAATAATAAATTTATAAATACCTGTATTGCAAAGCCTGTGTTGCCATTTATCACAATCTTCACATTGGAGAGCATGTTGTCTTGGTCGGACTTGCTGGTCACATATCACACAGGGGTACGACATTTTTTTTTTTTTTTTTTTTTTTTTTTTTTTTTTTTTTTTCTTTTCTTTTTTTTTTAGAAGCACTCAGACTGAAGGGTATGGAAGACAATTTCAACACGATAATCACAATATGACTTATAACTTTTTTAACTAATACAGTAATATGATTAGTATATAATATTAATAATTAATAATTGTTAAAGAGTGATGAACATATATGCATAGAAAGAAGCTGGGTTTGTGCTTTATTTATTAACGGATGCCTAGTGAGTTAACTAATCTTTATTTAACCAATAATTTAAAAACAATTAATTTGAAAAAAAGAGAGAAAAAATAATATTGGGATGCAGGCCTCAACCTTCATTCTCATGTTGGTGGAAGAGGTATATGTGGCCAAAATTTTGTCATCAAAGGGGTACGACATGATGAACAGCAATTTCCAAAATGAGTGCCACCGACATTTCTGGTTACTTTTATAAAGCAAGGTCGGTACATCAAAAAGACTGCTCAAACAGCTTGTATATTTACAAGAATTTCACTACCAAATGTATGTTTTCACTCCGCTTGAAAGTTGTGTTTTTATAGTGATCTTGAATTGTATTTCCTTTACAATTTCTTGACAAAAGCATAATTAATACTTGCGTTCATCAAAGAAGTAATAATAAGCAATCAACAATCTTCTTAAATTTCCAACTTAATCATTACTTGATTACAACTGATTACCTTGTTTTATATTTCAAAACTGAACTCATTGTTTTAATTATGACAGAAATTTAGTCTCCCATTCGGATATAGTCATTAATATTTATACATTTTGTTCTATTTACTATACACAAGATATCAAACAATCATCTAGAAAACAATAAGATATTTTAATATTTTATTAGATTAAACACATTCATTTACGATAAATATATAATGAGTAAACAAATGATATAACAAAAATTAAGATGAAAAATAATGTAAAAACAGTATAGTTTATTTAAAAGTTATAATAACCATGTATAAGTATCAAAATAATTCATCTATAACATCTAAAAAAAAAAAAAAAAAAACCATGGACGATACGTCTTTTCAAAGTATGGCCGTTTTTGTGCTATGGCCGTTTCATCTTTTCGGGGTATGGCCGTTTCATCCTATGGCCGTCATGGTAGTATGGCCGTTACGTCTTGCATCGAAAGCTTGCACCTGTTTGTCAGGGGCTTTTTCTACTTTGTCAGACCTACAGTGATGTTGCCAGATTTTCGGTCAGTTGACACAGTCGATAGCTGAAGTTTATCTTATTTCTATCATGATTTTCATGTAGTTTAAGCAGTTTTACTGCAGTTTAGAACGTTTTGGACTTGTTCTGTTCATTATAAGTCTTTGTATTCTAAGACTTAGATCAGAATCAAAAATGGATTTAATATAATTGTACATGTACATATAAATAGCTGGTCTATTTATTCAGGCTAGATTTGCTAACCTGTTTCTTTTAGTTAATCGGAATAAAGTTACAAGTCTTCCCCATTCCCCTTTCCCCTCCCATTTTGTTAAGTATCCTGTTTGCTGAGTTTTCCAGCATTCAGAGAGAATATTTGTAAATCCTGAATATTTGTTAGGTTAGGAATTGTAAGAAGCTAGAATAATTAAACTGCTTTTTAAATAATCTCAATCTTAGCGATTGAAGTTGTCTTCCTGTGCTTACTCCAGGAGGCTGAAGTCATAGTATTAGATATAACAAAGTACGGTTATTTTCAATATATAATTTATAAGAAGATAGCATAGATATAATATATGTTAAGGTTATAGCATATTTAATAGTTTATTGAACACTGTAGCAAATAATTTAGATAGAAACTGTGTAATATTGTTTACTGAACAATCTGTGAATTTACTGATAAAACATCTTTATGCTCACATTTATCTTACTTTTCCTTGCTGAAAACACATAATACACCATTGTTGTCCAACTGGTCTCTGGTTGTTGTCCTTATACTGTCTCATGAGAGAATAGATCTTCTTGTTAGACTGAGACAAGAGACTATTCGATTGTCAGATAGATAATATTCATTTGTGGAATAGTCTGATGGTACTGTCCTGGAAGTTTCCACTTCTTGAGTGTTAGTTTATATGCGATTCCAGTTTATAGAGGTGCAGCCTCTATTTTACAGTGTAATGCTGTTCTATAAACTACACGATAGAAAGTGCGTTTAGATACACAGACTATTGCGTATTTGAATATTCGTTACCCCTATTGTTCTCGCTATTTGAGTTTCTTGTTAAATATAAAGTAAAGTTAACGTGTCAGAAGTATTTTAACCCTGTTGGTCTAGTAATATAAAGTACACCCGCGTTTAAACCATTCTCTGTTTTAGACTAGCTTGTTCTAGTCTATTGAGGTTTCCTGTGTACCTGTAAACACAGGTGGTGGCAGCAAAGTAAAAGACATCCGTTTGGCCAGTTATTACATTGGTGGCAGCGGTGGGATACTCAACAGTTACACGAGTATCCAGTGATACGAACCCATACCCAGAAAAAGTAATAAACAGAGATGGTGAAAACAAGATCAAATAGAGACCACAGTGGAGAAGACACATATGATACAGAGGCGAATACTGAATCCAGTGAAGATTTTGAGTCATCTGATGAGTGTACAGCAGATAATACAGTCATTCAAAGACCAACCACTAGCCAGAGTGCTCCTATGCTGAATTCGAGAAAGAAAACGAGAACAGCCAGAAATCTGAGGTTGCAGTCCACAACACTTAGAGAAGCTATGCCACCCTCCCCTACCCTACACAGTGTACCGGAGAGCCCAGACAGGTCCAAAAGTATGGAACTCCTGGGAAGCATCACTAGCACCATGAGAGGTATGATGACAGAAATCGTGCAGGGCATGAGAAACATGACTGAAACAATAATTTCCAGTTTGAAGGGCCAAGCAAGTTCCCCAGTAAGGCAACTGACGCAGAAGAGCCACAGAGGCAGGTCCGCTATAAAATCCACAAGAAGAAGTTATCGAAACCGTCATATTAGCTTGTCTAGTAGTAGTTCTAGCGACAGTGACTCTGAGTCCAGCAGTGATGAAGATAGGAGCCCCAGGGTCTCCAAAAGTAAACAACAGAATGGTAATAGACTACCCATCTTTACGGGAAAAGAAAAGTGGAAGGTTTGGTTCAACAGGTTTGAAGCTGTTGCCAACCTGTTCAACTGGTCCAAGAAAGAGAAGTTGGCCGAATTATTACCTAGATTGCAAGGGACAGCCGGTGACTTTGTCTACGATCAGTTGTCTAGCAAAGTTACTCAATCCTACAGAAGACTGGTTAAAGAATTAGAAAATAGATTTGGAGAGATAGATACGACTAAAATTTATATTTCTAGGTTCTATAGTAGACGGCAGCATAATGATGAGTCAGTACAAAATTTTGCCTCTGAATTAAAAAGGCTTTACGACAAAGGTTACCCCCACAGAGACAAAAGGACCAGACAAGAAGACTTACTAAGAACTTTCCTTTTAGGGCTTCTAGATGAGAGTGCCAGGATACATGTGGAACTGAATAAAGAGCCCAGCTCCATAGAAGAAGCCGTGTATTTTACTGTATATTACCAAGAAACTTGTCGCTACCCTAACGAAGACTTTAATTTTACCAAAGCTTTCAACCATGTTAACCGAAAGCCTGTTCGTAAGATCCAGCAGCAAGATTCTATACCGAGGCCATTTGATCCCAGACCTCAGAAAGACAAGAGATGTTATAATTGCGATCAGGTTGGTCATTTTGCCAGGCAATGTCCCCTGCCCAGGAGATTTAGGGATGCCCCTTACCAAAATGGAAGCGACAGACCAGCATCTTTTAACCAGAATGTACCTGCTCCTTTCCAGCCAAGGCCAAGAAATGATAATTTTGGACCCGATACCCGTTTGAATCTGAATGCCCCTGATTTTGAGAATGGTCCAGATCCTTTAAACTGAAGACGGTCAATTCTATGTGCCGAGAGGAGACCCATGATGAACATGAAAATGGCCAGAATATTTATTTTGTTGATGTTAATGAATCAAGTGAGATTTCGTTTGTTGATGAAGGACTCAAGAAACCCCAAATTAAAATGTATGATGATCATAATGTATTGACGCATCAAGTTGAGAATTGTATGGCAGAGACCCAGCCTGAAATGGCCCATATAAAAGTATTGTACCATACCCCTTGTACCATATCACATGATTCTGTGGAGGATAAACAGTTTATTTTGGTGGATTTAGGGCCACCAATAGAGTTGGAAAGTACAGTTGAGATTGTTAATACAGCAGAACCAAGTATTGAGATCCAAGAGGAGATAATTTTGCCTCTAGACCTTGAAGATGATAATATTGTTGAAAGTTTTGAAGATGCTGAAATGCAGAGTTTATTCAGAACAGAAGAACCTATATGTAAACCAGTTTTTAAGATTGAAAAGAAGTCCAGACAGGATGGAATTTATATAGATGGGATAATAAATAATGTAACCACTATTTTTACTGTGGATACTGGAGCTGCCAGAACCGTTATATCTGAAGAGTTATATTTAAGGATACCTGAAGAAGTCTGGCCACCTTTGGTGCAGTCGCACTCGCTTATTGGAGCTGATGGGAACCCACTCAGGGAGTTGGGAACAGCTGATTTTGGAGTGAGACTTGGAAATTTCAGTTTTAATATGGAGCTAGTGGTAGCGCATATTATGGATAGCGTTTTGCTAGGATTAGATATCCTTTTGATGGGCAAAAAGGGTCCTGCTGAAATAAGGTTGGCTGATCAAATTTTATATTGGAATGAACGAAATATTCCATTTAAATTTGCTGGTGAATTTAGTAGAGTTAGAAAGGTTGTAGTAGCTAACAGTACAGTTGTACCAGGATACAGTGAGCTTGTCTTGGAGACATATATAGAGAGAACAAATTTTGACGGTTGGTTGTCTCATCAAGAATTTTTGATAGAACCTTCTGCTGAGTTTATAGAGAAGTCATCCCTAATAATTACTACCTGTTTAGTTGATCTTGCTGGTAGTGTGATTAGTAAAATTACACTTGTAAACCCTTTTATGAAGGAGGTGACCATACATCGAAACACGGTTATTGGTACTGCACGTTTAATGGAATTTGAAGTTATACATTTGGTGAATGTCAAAGATAACACTAAGTATGAAACTTCCACAAACTTGAGTGTTCGACGATTATCTTCACAAGATCAGCATAAAGATACCATGTCTGTTGCTAAGATTCCAGCATTTAGTGAATCAGTAACTAGGGCAAGGCCTGAGCCTGAACCTCCTCCATTGCAGATTAGCCTTTTAGTTCTGCTGGCAGCTTTAACATGTTTAACATGACATCATATTTCCATATTTAATATCCTATTTACGACTATTCACCTCCGACATTGTCCGCTGTATCTTCCATTTACTACTAGATTTTGTGCTGCCGGCTCTTTCTGATGATGAGAACTTGATTTGATACTTCAATTACTTGGAGTTAATTGGACAGTATCTCAACATAAACCTCATGCTGACCTATTTTTCCAGTCAATACCTATAGACGTCCCTGTTTCCCGCTGATGTAGAAGTTCGTCCCCAGGAGAACTGTATCCTTGTACAGAAAAGTGAAGCTCAGCATACGAAGACCCCTACAGAAGAAAACCAAAAGATAGATTATATTTTTGATTTAATTGTATTGATTGTTATATATATTTTTATGTATTTTAAATTTCAATTACTGCAGTAATTGTTTTGGTACTGTAATACTGAGATTGTCCAGTATTAATAGTTGCCATTTTTAGTGCTAGCAAAAATCTAACACTAATTAGTCTGTATTTTAAGTGTTTTGTAGGATTAGACATTATGAAAATGTGAATCCTCAGATGGGTGGATTTTTGAATTAATATTGATATTGTTATATGAATGTTGATAGCGACATTAATGTGTTGCTATATTTTTACAAGTTGCATCTTGTAATTTAATTGTGCTTTGCCAAAGTACTCTTCTAGAGATTAAATGTATCTGTGTGTAAATGCTGTTGCTTACAAGTAACTTGTTTATTGTTAAATAATTCTAGTTAACCATGTCAACAATGGTCAAGGTTGAAGTTTTAAAGTTTAAAGTTTGTTATTGTTGAAATTATATTTTCTTTATAGTATAAGCATAATGATTCACGATAGTTTTGTGTTTTCGTGAGGACACTGAAAACTAAAGTGGGGAGCCAATGTAATGACTTGGCCAAGCGAAATTCCTTGGAAAACATGTGTATTTTCATGTCGAGCACCTGTTATCCCCTATGATTCGAAGTTTGGCTATTTTAAAGTTTGACACCGGTTCTCACCTTTTTAATTCAATTCATTATGTTTTCAGTGTTCTATGTAATCCTTTTTCCAAGTGTAAAACCATTTTTATTGTTGTATAAACGAGATAACTTTTGTAGTAAACTTTCACTTTCACTTCAGTCGCCATTTCCGGCACAATGATTTTAGTGTATTGATTATGCAAATGAGGTGACCTGTGTGTAACCTCAGTGAACTTTATGTACCACTAGCGTAAAACAGTGTATGAATACTACAGCGCCGTAGATTGATTATTCCAGGATTATTGTATTAAAACGATATTGTTTGTGATTGTAAATGATACTAAGATGAGTTTTATGTTCCGTAAACATGTTGTTTACGTTTTTATGTACTTAATTCTAGCAATCGGGGATTATTTTCGTTCTTGTCAGGCCCGTTCACAGTTCCCCGTTCGTTTCCCCGTTAAGAACCGTTCGTTACCCCGATAGCTTCATCGGGGTAATCGGGGTATATAAAGCTTGCACCTGTTTGTCAGGGGCTTTTTCTACTTTGTCAGACCTACAGTGATGTTGCCAGATTTTCGGTCAGTTGACACAGTCGATAGCTGAAGTTTATCTTATTTCTATCATGATTTTCATGTAGTTTAAGCAGTTTTACTGCAGTTTAGAACGTTTTGGACTTGTTCTGTTCATTATAAGTCTTTGTATTCTAAGACTTAGATCAGAATCAAAAATGGATTTAATATAATTGTACATGTACATATAAATAGCTGGTCTATTTATTCAGGCTAGATTTGCTAACCTGTTTCTTTTAGTTAATCGGAATAAAGTTACAAGTCTTCCCCATTCCCCTTTCCCCTCCCATTTTGTTAAGTATCCTGTTTGCTGAGTTTTCCAGCATTCAGAGAGAATATTTGTAAATCCTGAATATTTGTTAGGTTAGGAATTGTAAGAAGCTAGAATAATTAAACTGCTTTTTAAATAATCTCAATCTTAGCGATTGAAGTTGTCTTCCTGTGCTTACTCCAGGAGGCTGAAGTCATAGTATTAGATATAACAAAGTACGGTTATTTTCAATATATAATTTATAAGAAGATAGCATAGATATAATATATGTTAAGGTTATAGCATATTTAATAGTTTATTGAACACTGTAGCAAATAATTTAGATAGAAACTGTGTAATATTGTTTACTGAACAATCTGTGAATTTACTGATAAAACATCTTTATGCTCACATTTATCTTACTTTTCCTTGCTGAAAACACATAATACACCATTGTTGTCCAACTGGTCTCTGGTTGTTGTCCTTATACTGTCTCATGAGAGAATAGATCTTCTTGTTAGACTGAGACAAGAGACTATTCGATTGTCAGATAGATAATATTCATTTGTGGAATAGTCTGATGGTACTGTCCTGGAAGTTTCCACTTCTTGAGTGTTAGTTTATATGCGATTCCAGTTTATAGAGGTGCAGCCTCTATTTTACGGTGTAATGCTGTTCTATAAACTACACGATAGAAAGTGCGTTTAGATACACAGACTATTGCGTATTTGAATATTCGTTACCCCTATTGTTCTCGCTATTTGAGTTTCTTGTTAAATATAAAGTAAAGTTAACGTGTCAGAAGTATTTTAACCCTGTTGGTCTAGTAATATAAAGTACACCCGCGTTTAAACCATTCTCTGTTTTAGACTAGCTTGTTCTAGTCTATTGAGGTTTCCTGTGTACCTGTAAACACAGGTGGTGGCAGCAAAGTAAAAGACATCCGTTTGGCCAGTTATTACAAAGTACCGTGACACGTCTTATAGTAATGTGAATTCACACTAAACATAAAGATCTACCAAGTGCTTTTAATTACCTCTAAGGATATGTAAACTTCGTGTCATCTTAAAATTAGATGATGAATGTTATTTTACTGTACTCAGCCACAGGCACTTTTCTCAGATTTCCCCCCTATATACCTAGATATATAAGATTTTTTTTCTGAGACAAGTGCCTGTATACTCATCATATCATTTTACATTTCTAATGTCCGCCCTTCCCTCCAAAATATATTTTCTTTTTTGCGTGTTTAAAGACTCCTTGTATAAATAATAAATATTTTTATTCAAACAATATAAATTTATTTGATGGAAATGCAATGTGACTAATAGTGATACCCTGGCTGCATGGAAAAAATAACAACACGACCGTCTAATTCCTGGGTTATAACCAACTGTCTGTAGTATTGATCACCTTCAGATGACGGACAAGATTTTAATTTTTTCACGTTCAGTACCCACATAAGTGACAAATAAACATTACAAAACAACGAGAATGATTAAAATGCGACTGGTATTCCATTTAAAAATTAAAGAAAAAGGTTTAAAGGTATTGAATTTCACACAAAACTTTAAAAAAAAACCCAATAAAATTGAGAATGGAAATGGGGAATGTGTCAAAGAAACAACAACAGCAGAAGGTCACTAATAGGTCGTCAATGTATTGTCAAACCATGTATTGAGCTTTTTACGTCTTTTGCTTTCTTTGTATCGTTTGGTTCTTATCGCATGAATTCGTCCAACATCTCAAATATCTTCTCACTCCGGCTAACGTAGTAGTTAATGTGGGAAGGTTTTTTTGTCGTATTTTACTTATTTATAACAATACTTCTTTGGAAATTTTATCCAGAAAAACGGTCTGTTTCACATTTGTCATTTCGGAATCCTTTATAGCAGAATATGCTGTATTGCTTTTGTTCATTGTACAAGGCAATAAAATCTTGTTTTATTGTCTTTTAACCATCCGTTGATAAGTCTAAAAATTGTTAAGAAACAATAAAGGTTCAAACTCCTTCAGGTTCATTAGCAGCTCAATAGTCTGTGCTTTGATATGATTTTTAATTAACATTTCTCATTCTCTCCGTTGATTGATTTAGAAATTGTTTTGAATTCAAAGTTCCAACCTTTTTCAGGCAATGTTGACTAAGGTGGATATGGCTATATTTTTAAAGGTTTTTTATGCTAAACATCTGCTAATGTATTAAAGTATTTAAAAGAAATATGCGTTCAATTATATTTTTTATGAAAATGATTTCAGCTTCCCAATTGTGAACTTCCTATTTCTAAGTAGCAACATTCCAGCAGCACCTGCATTATACAAAAGTATCTTCCAGTTGAATCTAGGGATTGTATATCCTATCATGATTTCCTTGATAGAGGATTGATGCTCACAAGGAAGCTATTAAAACGAGAGTTCCAAGTGGTGAAGTTAAAAGTGTCCCTCCATACATTTTACGGATGCCATCACGAAATGGTTGACTTTATGGAATATCCGTTTGACAGATGATAACTGATATGTTCCAATTATATTATGCTTGGCCGTAGGTGCATTTGGTCATACTTTTACATGTTCTCCCTTTTAGTTATATAGCTCCTGGTGTATTAGAGTACCGGTATTTATACATCCTTGGTTTTCATACTTTTAGTTTGAGCGTTCCCGTTCAGGTCTTGACAATGGACGGACCTGTGAGTGTATTCAGCTATGGCTTATTGTCTCAATAGCTTTAACATTCGGCCACAATGTCTGTAATATTACTTGTCCAGACAGGGTTATTAAAAGTTGTTTGTCTTGTTTATAAATGTTTGCTGTGTCATTGTGTTACTTTAATATTGATGAGTCAGGTACAAAATGTATCTTTGTTGAACTGTAATGTCCGCATTATTGGTAGACAAGCAGGTTGTGTGTTATATCCTCTGTATGTGTTATATTTCTTTAATGTTTCATTAAAAAAAGAAAGAGAAGAAACCAAGAGGGCAATCGCAATTCAAATAAAATCAGACAATATCTTGGCTAAAACAACAAGTGAAACTGCGGGCTACTGCTCACTGGTGATACCCCGCCCAAATACTTGACAGTAAATATAAGAAAGTGCTGAGTGAGGAATCCAAAAGCGCATTACACGGTATATAAAGCTGACATATATAAAACTTGAAACAAAATTTCAGAAAATCATTTTCATGAAGTTCCTGAGAAAAATTGACAAAAAATTTCAACTTGGATGTCATGTGTAAAATGATGTAAGTGTTCGGTAAACGGAAAGTTATTGTGTGATGAATTTGAAAACGCATCATAAGGTATAGCTGACTAACATTAACCTTGAAACAAAATTACAGAAATCTTTGTGATATAGTTTCAGGGAAAGATGCGACAAAAAATATCAATGGGAAGGACGGACGGACGGACGAACAGACAGACAGAGGTAAAACAGTTAGCCCCACTTTTTAAAGCAGGGATATGAAAACGACGAAAAAACAAAGAACACTCATACAATATAACTAAGACAAAATAAAGAATGAGCAATACGAACCCTATCGTAAGCTGGAATTGAACTGTAGTGCTCCGGATGAATAAAGAATTCCTGCTCCACATGTGTCACCCATACTGTTGCCGCTTTCGGTATTGTCAGAATTGAGGGAGAAAGGACGAGATTGTGGTGTCAAGAAAATATAATTTACAGTCATTGTCTATGAAATCGGGAATAATGTCATTATTTATTAAGGATATGATAGATCAAGTTTTAATACATATCAATTGACCACCAAGGTTTTTGCCCATATTAAGCCAGTTTAGCATAAATAAATGTAATTGATATTGTTAAAATAAAGCTATATATATGTTTTGTGCCATTATTCATTTTATTTTGTAAAGAATAATATGATATCAAGTTTTAATACTAAATACTAGCGCATTAAACGCTTTTTCATCAATATATGTTTTTGAGTGTCAAATCCTAGAATTTTTCTTTCCTTCATCTAACTCCTCAGCCTACTTTAACTATTGTGAGACAAGAATCATCCGCAGCAATGTCCATGTCCATATGTCCAGTTTTTATACTAATAGTTTCATTTTTCTTTAGTTTAGTCACTACTATTCCCACACCTATATCATACATAACTCCATTCCCGCTATTATAATCGTTAATATGGCCGCGCAATAGTTGTTCGTTGTTTAGATAAATCACGACAGAAGCGCGATGGGTAGGTGATAATGTAACAACAGAAATATGGTACAGACCAGGAACTTCACACACAAATACACCACTAGATTCAAACGAGGTTAAATACTGATTGGTGATTCCCTCGCTTGTCTTGATTTTCTGGTATTTAATAGTTGTACGTTGACTAAGAGAGGACAAAGATGAAACACATGCAAAAAGGCCAACTGAAAGAAAATAAAAGTATAGAATAATAAATCGAGTATTTTGGGTACATAAGTCATAATTCGAGAGAACTCCAATAGGACTTTAGTAAATAGCAGTAATCATATTTAACCAAATGTAATCACATATTCATATTAATTGTTATGCTAGTCATACATAACTATGTATGCAATCGAAATGAAATATAGAACTAGGATTGCGTATGTAGTAAAACGTAATCCGAGTTCTAGATTTTAATGAGATTGTTATGTATGATAACGCTGAATTGTAATGACCTCTCTTAGATTGTTTTGTTATATACTAGCTAAAGTTTATTATATTAAAGACTGTGCCAGCAAAACATTTTACAAGTATGTATGAAAAAGATGCCACAGAGTATGTGTCAGCATTTCTGTATTCATGTTTTCTCTAAATTTTGTTTTTGCCAAATTGTCTCTATTGAAGTACCCTATTATTTTCTAACATTAGTTTTCTTCCATTTTTTTTCTCTTCCGTCTGTGTCCATTATGTTCTAATTATTCTGTTAACCAAATCCACGGTGCCAATGTTAAATATATGAAAAATCAATATTTTTTTATTGTCATGAGACAACTATCCACCAAAGTTCAAATAAAATGGATGTTAGCAATTATAGGCATCCGTACTGGTACAGTCAAACTTGCAAACCAAACCTTTGTAGTAAAGGTACGTATCAATTTATAACAGTCTATTAAACAGCGGTTTTTTTTAAAAAACGGAGGAGCAATAATCCTTAAATAGTATGTGCTGACAAAAGGAGACAATGGACATATACAGCGTCTGCTTACCCTTCCGGAGCACCTGAGATCACCCCCAGTTTTTGGTGTAGTTCGTGTTGCTTAGTCTTTAGTTTTCTATGTTTTTGTCTTCTGTACAAATATTTTTTTTTAGCAATGGCGTTGTCAGTTAATTTTCTATCCATGAGTTTGACTCTCCCTTTGGTATTTTTCGTCCCTCTCTTAGACAAAACAAGCAATGATTCATTTTTTTTGTATTCAGGAAAACATTTATTATTATGAAATATTATGATTTTATTCTCCCGGGTGTTTTATTTTTTTCCCCGGGCGCTTTTTCTTTCCTCCGGCGCGTTTTCCTTTTTTCCAAGCGTTTTTTTTTCTTTTCCGGGGCACTCTCATGCGCTTTTTAGTAGGACCGTCAATAAGACATCAACCCAAGAACAAAACTAACCGAAAGACATCTAACTGTTTTTACCTGATTGTTTCACCGACACAAGCGAGTCAGTTTGCCTCTTTTCCACATTATATAGACGTCCTTCCAAAGCACGAAACTGATCCATACTATAATTGCGTTTCTCGAGGTTAGAATTTGTTGTCTGCATTTGGATGGTGAAATTGGCATATGAGTTCGACAGCTTTGTTTTAGTTTCCTGCATTTGGGTCTGCAAGACAAGAACATCTTGATTCCGAGCCTGTTCCTGACTGTGTGAAGAATTGACCAATGTTTCCATAGTTTGCAGCTTCAGTTGTAAACTATCAACCGTTTGGAGTTGCTGAATGTTTTTCTTTTGGATATTTTTGAGTTCTGAAGTTGTATTCAATAGCGCCGAACTTAAACTAGCATACTGTATTTGTAATCTTTTCAAATTATCTACAAGTAAAACGTTCTTTTCTTCTAGTCCAAGAAACTTTTGTTCCAAGATGGCAATGTCTGTCTGACCTTGACCTTGGTGCGGCTCCTGATCCAAAAGAAATCCTGAAGTGAACATCAAAGCACAGCAAAGGAAAACCAACCCGCACATTTTGAAAAATTGTATAAATTTAAAAGTGAATAAAAATAAGTAATCTATACTTAAGAAATTGTTTGCTTGGACCTTGTGCATGTGTTATTAACAAATTTAGATTGTAAGCCGTTTTTATGCATTGATGATAGTAAATGTATAATTATATAATTCATACATGTTAAAATGTTTTTATCTGCATATTCAAATAAAGTAACATTAAGTCTTAACGTCCTTGATTTCATGACCTAGTTTACACCCACTGTCACTGGGCCTCGATCTGTTGTTATCATAAACTATGCTCTATAGCAGAGACATTATAATACAAGAGATTCGCAACTCTAGTAGAGTCTATGTAACAGCCAATGCAGTGCATTAGCCACCGGAAAGCCGATTATACCGATGGTTTTATGGGTGAAATCCGCCATTGTATTATATGTCTCTGTCTTTAGTTACTATACTGGACCACAATTTTTTAAACAATCTGCTCCTATCTAACATACCATAATTTTCCATCCTATAGCTTGTCGACTTACCCATTATGTAAATTGTATATTTGTTTTCGTACTCAATATGCATGAAGTATATTAATTATTAAGATTCGAAAATAATGGGCTAACAAACAATCAACTATATGGGGAAATGACCTAATAAATAAATTCAAGAATTCAGACTTGAAAGACTCCAACCCTGCCCCTAGCGGTGCATAACGTTTGCGCGCATTACCATTACATTTGCGCGCAAAAAATCATTACGTTAGCGCGCAGTTTTTGATTACATTTGCGCGCATTTATCTGACAGGTAAACTCAGGTAAATACAGGTAATCATACTTGCAAGCATGTATTTATTCCTTAATTTATTTTTGCTTAACTTTACTAGTACAAGCAACCCCTCTGATATTCTAGAATTTCCTGCTCACCAACAAAAAAGCGGAACTGGGATTTTGAGGCAGGATATATTCAGTCCGTTTTATTATGCATAAATAAAGATCTCTGTGACCTGTTTTACGTCTAGATTAATTACTAAATACTAGAAATATATAGAGATAACATGTTAAAATGTTAAAACATAACTAATCTAAAAGGTACCTGTAAAATAAATGCGCGCAATTGTAATCAAAAGATGCATGCAAACATAAAGGTTTAATCCCTAAATGCGCAAAAACGAAATGCACCCACTCTTAGTACTTGCACTGTAGCCATCTCTTTCGTACCTTTTGTTTATGTCGTTGAGGACGTTCAATTATCACGTTAAATTCATGACCAACCTCTTTTGCCTGAAAAGATTTAGAGCTCGTACTTTTGGGGAGAGACTAATTGTATGATTACAGACATAAAGTGTCAGGGCTAGTACATATCTTGAGAGACCAATTGTAAGGTATCAGGGGAACAAAGTGTCAAAGGATATACATTACTGTAAGGTTACAGTTGCTTAAAGTGTCAGAGTTTGTACATTTCTCGAGATATCAATTTGTTAGGTAACAGAGGCATAAAATATCAGAGCTTGTTCATTTTTGTAAGACAAACTGTGAGGTTACTAAGGTATAAAGCGTCAAAGCTTGTTCATATCTGTGGAGACCAACTGTAAGGTTACAAAGGCATAACGTGTCAGAGCTTGGTCATATCTTGGGAGACCAACTGTAAGGTTACAAAGGCACACATTGTCAGAGCTTAGTCATATCTGGGGAGACCAATTGTAAGGTTACAAAGGCATAAAGTGAGAGAGCTTGATTATATCTGTGGGACCAATTGTAGGGTTACAAAGGCATAAAGTGTCAGAGCTTGGTCATATATGGGGAGACCGACTGTAAATTTCAAAGGCATAAAGTGTCAGAGCTTGGTCATATATGGGGAGACCGACTGTAAGGTTTCAAAGGCATAAAGTGTCAGAGCTTGGTCATATATGGGGAGACCGACTGTAAGGTTTCAAAGGCATAAAGTGACAGAGCTTGGTCATATATGGGGAGACCGACTGTAAGGTTTCAAAGGCATACAGTGTCAGAGCTTGGTCATATATGGGGAGACCGACTGTAAGGTTTCAAAGGCATAAAGTGACAGAGCTTGGTCATATATGGGGAGACCGACTGTAAGGTTTCAAAGGCATACAGTGTCAGAGCTTGGTCATATATGGGGAGACCGACTGTATAGTTTCAAAGGCATAAAGTGTCAGAGCTTGGTCATATATGGGGAGACCGACTGTAAGGTTTCAAAGGCATAAAGTGTCAGAGCTTGGTCATATATGGGGATACCGACTGTAAGGTTTCAAAGGCATACAGTGTCAGAGCTTGGTCACATATGGGGAGACCGACTGTTAGGTTTCAAAGGCATAAAGTGTCAGAGCTTGGTCATATATGGGGAGACCGACTGTAAGGTTTCAAAGGCATAAAGTGACAGAGCTTGGTCATATATGGGGAGACCGACTGTAAGGTTTCAAAGGCATAAAGTGACAGAGCTTGGTCATATATGGGGAGACCGACTGTAAGGTTTCAAAGGCATACAGTGTCAGAGCATGATTGTATCTGTGGAGACCAATTGTGCCAGAACATGTACATTACTTGGGAAATTAATTTTGTGGTACATTAGAATATACAGTTTTTATCCTGTGTACGGTAAGTACCTCACATGCTGCCCATTTAAAAACTTTCAAATTTTTGTACTAACAAACGACAAACGACAAACTGCTGACGCATTTCTAGCGTTAGTATAGTTTGTCAAAGTTTATGAAAACTTTGCAAACGTATGTTTGAAAGAAGTGATCAAAACGGGCGTATTGCATTTCCGCTAATTTTTCAAAGTCCCAATACTACGTTTCCGCAAATTTAAAGTATACGTTTCCGCAATTTGTATTTATTACTTTTCCGGACAGTTACCTGGTAAATTATAAATATTTGAATATAATTATATTAGATAAATATTTTATTTTATTTTCTTAATAAAGAAAAGGTTCTGATCTTAAATCTTCAATATATTAGATATAACTAGTTGACTTTGGTAAGGATTTTGGTAAATGGCTAACACATTTCTTTGGTTTGGCTAACTTGCAAACTGACATGATTAAAGAATGCTTTGTTGAATTAATAGCCGATTCTCCATCTGACGACAAATGCATGAAGTTTGCCGATTATATATTGGAGTTTTATATAGATAGCAATTCGAGATTTCCACCAACCATTTGGGCATCACCTCCTGACCCCGACCAAAAGAGAACAACGAATGGTGCTGAGTCTTTTCTTTTTTGTCTGTGTCGATGTGTTATTGTAACTGCAGACAACATCTTACATTAAGGTGAGAACTCTAACTGTAAAAGCACCCGTTTAGAAATATGAAAAGGAAAAGATGGACTTCCTTCTTGAACAAAATATAAAACTTGTAAACGGTGAGTGTACTACTCTGGACTTTGTACGACGTGTGGGCTACAAATATTCTACCAGAACTGACTTATGAATTCATATCAAGGTATATCGGATTAGTGCTAACTTTTGAGCATACGTTTTAACTTAAAAATATTTGATATTTTTATTATGGCTTTGCTTTCGATCAACATGTATTCCTTAATTATTTGCGGAAAAGTAATATTTTTTTTTTTGCGGAATAGTTACTTTTTTCCCGGAAAAGTAAGATATTTATTTGCGGAAACGCAATCTATTTTTTCCGGAAACGTCATCTTTTTTTCCGGAAAAGTAATGCCAATTTGCGGAAACGTAAAACGCCGATGAAAACATTTGCGCGCTTAGCCGTTTGCATTGTTTGTGTTTGAAAGAAATGCACTCTTGAATACGTGATGAACTTTTAAATGATAAGTAAACTTGAAAACGTATGTCAGAATTAAATGATCAAAACATGTGAGCACTTATAGCGGTTTGCCTCGTTTATGTTAGAAAGAAATGCACTCTTGAATACGTGTATCTTTTAAAATAAGTTAAAGATAAAGGTATCACCATATGGCAATTTGTTTACAATTAAGCTATTTTATTGTAAGGAGTGAAGTACGGTCATAGGTTTTTTTTAAATGTTATGTACCGAGTACCGTTAAATGAAAAAGGTTCGTTATTCACCGTGTTTCGTGAAATCGATAAAAAGATCAGCGTGCAGGACATTTTTAATTGTTCATTCGTCGTGGAATGGCAATTTTTTTTCAAGTTCTTCCTTGCAGATACCTCCTCCTTTACGCTCCTCTTAAATTGATCACGTTCTGGTTTAAATTTATATAATCTTTTAAATGATTCTTTCATCTGGCACTAATTCAATTAATGATTTACGGAAAGTTATTTCTTTAAATTAAGAAAGAGAAGAACGTAACCTTTTCTGTGACACGAAACAAAGATGATTTTTTTACATAATGCTTAATTCCTTATTTAAACGACTTTGTACTGTTTGGGGATTTAGTCGATGAAAAGTATTACCACTGTTTTTCAAAATGTTTAGACAATATTATTCGCCGATTTTTATTTTTCTGTGGATGAATTACTCATGCAAATGTCAGGACTTAGATAAATTTGTAGCCCCGATAGTGGATAACAATGGGGCACCACTGGTTGCAATTGTAAATTCAACTCATATTAGTTTGCATATAGTCCGGTCGATAGAAATGCCTCTACGGAAAATAATAAATGCAACAATAGAATCCAAATTTGACGATAAGCTTAAAGAAGATATAGTGTCGAGTAAAATTTTAGGGAAAGTAAACAACAAGTTTGACGCCTTACAACAAAAGATTGAAGAACATATGGGAGATAACCGAAACCAAATGACTGAAGTAAACCAGGACATTGCTACTTTACGGAAAGAAATGGAAGAGTTGAAGAATTTGGCTATAACTGTCAATGACATAAATACAAGGGGTAAGTTTACATTTTACCATACAACATATCAATGAAGGTTTTGATTTCTGCGGTCGTATGATATTTTGACGTTGTCAGCGTCGTCGTCATCGTCCGATGACATTTGGTTTTCAGACAATAATTTGAGTAAAGGTGTACGTATCTGCATGTCTAACGAAAGGTTTGGATTGATTTTGGGAGTTTTCACCAAAAACGTTAAGGAATAACGGGTTAAATATATAAAGCAGAGGCTTTAAAACTAGGATATTCTGGTTACCAGACAATTACTCGGGTAAGTCTATGGATCTCTATAAAATTGTACCGCAAAGTTCCATATAGGTCATATATATAAAGAAAGGTTGCTGTCTCATTGACGATTACTCGCAAGTCCAACACCTCCTTGTATTCCTACATGCAAAAGTAATATTTTAATGATGCGACAAAAAAATAGGGAAAATCTAAAATCGAAAGGATACCGACATAATCGTGACAAAAAAAAGATAATACAATTCTATAACCAGACTACATGTTACCAATCTCAACAAGATCGAGAAACAATCACAAACCATCCGTTTTGAAGAATGCACTTTTCCATAACCAAGCAAAATGAATCATAGACAAATTTGTTTGACTTTGATTAGCACGGCATAATGTAGATGATTATATCTCATTACCATGAATCTCAATTCTGGTCTAGGATGAGATGAATTAAATTTGTTTCTCTTACTGTTATTTTTCATAATATCAATAGTATATTTTTCTTTTAGTTGCCCTGTCAGCATGTGATGCTTCTCATTCTACTGTCAGTCCACCAACAACTATAAAATTCTCGGACATCAAGACGAGAGAAGGAATCAGCAACCAACATCTAACCTCATTTAAATCTAGTGGTGTATTTGTGTGTGAAGTCTCTGGTCTGTACCATATATCTGTCGTCATTATGTCAAGTACAAATTATGCATTTGTGAAAATATCTAAAAATAGTAAAGAACTAATTAAAGGAAATATCAACAATTATAATGCAGAAAACCAAAAATATCATCAATCGAATGCTGCAATTGTGGTCACAGAATTACAGAAAGGTGATAGTATCGATATAAAACCTGGAAATAAAGACATGATGATACACAGCGACTATTCGTGTCTAACAATAGTTAAAGTGATATAATCAAAGAATATATGATAACAATGTGTAGAGAGCTCAAGGTGAGCAGGAGCAATTAAATTCTCCCTCGCCCTACTCGTCCGAATTTAAAGTATTTTATCTCTAAATTCAATAGGCTATAAACAAGACAAACACAGATAAAGGATTAGTTGCTCGCAGTAACATCGTATTTTTTCTTGCGATACAATATTTTATTTTACTTTATTGTACATATTTCTTCGATTGAAACAATATATAAATACATGACATATAACATTGTTCCTCTTTCGCATCGTTTCTTTTTCGTCGGCTAATACCTCCAACGCCTGTACGTACAATAAACATAGCAGCAACTGCACATATACCTATGTGACCAACTTCAATTCGACGTAACTGCGAGCACCTTCGATACGAATACATTTAAATCCCAAACTTTATATAGTACAATTAATCCCCACCCATAAAAACCGCCATAACTTTCCTCGTGCCTTCTGCACCTAACATCAAACTTATAAATAGTACATACTGTTACAAAACCAGTATCCGAACTAGTTATACTAGTTCCCATCTATAAATGATAACTACAAATAGCAAACGGGAA
Organism: Mytilus trossulus; assembly: GCF_036588685.1. Classification (NCBI taxonomy): domain Eukaryota; kingdom Metazoa; phylum Mollusca; class Bivalvia; order Mytilida; family Mytilidae; genus Mytilus; species Mytilus trossulus. The sequence goes on along the minus strand of NC_086381.1, from coordinate 63,483,691 downwards.
AAACCCTATTTCAAACGAAATAAAATACATTTCTGACTTAATCACTTACAAAGGGGATGACCATTTGATTTTTGGCCTGGGGATGGGGGGATGTGTTAAAAATGATTTGTTTGCAACCCAAAATATTAATGGAGAAGATAATTGTGTATACATAAAAGTTAAAATTTAAAAAAATCGTACCGGTTGCACGGAACACTGTGTCTCGTTTTCTCTTACTGCTAGTCGTCGCAGGCTCAACAAACCTCTAGGTTCTATCTTTTGATTCTGTCCAAGTTTTACGAAAAGCCAGGATGGGTTATGAATCTGATAAATGTAACTGCTTCTGTAAAAGTTTGGATAAAATACAGGATGGTTTATGAATCTAATGAATTTAATGTAAACTGGCAGAAAAAGTATTCTTTTTTTTACAAAATTTACTTCTGGATACTATCTTCTGATCATAAATTGCTTCTGTCCAATGTTGATAGAAATCCTGGATAGTTTAAGAAAGTTATTAAGGATGTACTTACTCTTAGGTGAGGTTAGGTAAAAATTAAGAAATTAAGAAATTAAAATTGAGACTATAAACTGGTAGATCTTCAATTAAGGATAAAGATAAGCTAAAAATATTGATATTAGTAGGTCATGGACCTCCTTTTTGAGATATTTGAGATTAAAAATATTGCGGGAAAAGGTTGTTTCGGACTTTTACCTTATATTTGCATTGGTATTATTTGGGTCCCAAAACAAAAGGAAAAAATTAAGAATCTTCTAAAATTTTGAAAATGACCTTTCATGAGCTTATAAGTCTTATACATGAAAAAATAAATGGGTGTTATGGGGCAAAATATTTTACATACTATTGTATAGAAAAACACCGAGAGTCCGAACATTCCAAATGGGTGTTATGGGGCAAAATATTTTACATTGTATTGTATGGAAAAAAACCAAAGAGTCCGAACATTTGAACACAAATTCCAAAACCTCATCTAAGTACATCCTTAAAATCACAGAGTGAATATTTGTGGACACCGCCGCCGACGACTGAATGTAGGATCGCTATGTCTTGCTTTTGCGACAAAAACGAACAACACCTGCGAACCTGACTACAACCACTGAACTTGCTCCTGGCTTAGGATAGGTGCATACAAATGAAGCGGGTTTAAACGGTTTTAAACGGTTGAGTAACATTACAATATAAAAAGTAACACTATAAAAAAAAAAAAATTCTTTCTCCAATGCACTTTCCTGACAGTTTAACGTTGAATTACATATCATGTGAACAAAACATGTTCGCCTGACTGTCATCTCTCTTCCCAATTGATGTTAGCCTTTATCGATGAGTGTCATGATTGATTTAAGGGGGATTCAGGTCTCTTTATATTCTTGACCCTCATATATTCGTGTGCAGAGATGAACTACGAATTCAAATGTTTAACTAATTACATAATTTTTCTCGAGGCTTTGTAAGCAGAGATTGGCAGAACCACGAAATCAAAATTCGTAATATTTCATGGGAAAAAGTGAAATCATAAAAATACTGAAAATTCAAAAACCCAATCAAATGGCTAAATTAGAAAGCTCAAACGCATCACAAGACAGATTTCCTGACGCGGCACAGGCATTTTTTACGTAGAAAATGGTGGATTGAGCATAGTTTTATAGCTAGAAACCTCTAACTTGTATGACAGTCGCATCAAGTTACATTATGTTGACAACGATGCGTGAACAAAACAAACATCTACATAATAGGTAACAAGAGTGCACACGCTGAAATGTCTCGCCTTCTTTACTAATCATTGATATTATTTATGTTGATATTCCTAAATATAGAGCTTTCACATAAACTTAACATGATCAAAGAAAATGAATTCTGCAAGGTTATACAAACCAAACAAGAAATATATGTACACCTTACAATCATTCAATACACTAAATATAGTTGACCTATCTATTTTAAGAAACAGACTTAAACAAGAAAAGTACACATTGACCAATGAACCATGAAAATGAGGTCAAGTTCAGATGAACCTTGCCAGGCAGACATGTACAGCTTACAATTCTTCCATACAACAATAATAATACTTTATTCCGAAAGCAATACAGCTTATAGGATACATATACACAATTTTACACCAATATAAGAATTTCACAAGAAATATATAATATATATAAATTTAAGGTGTGCATGAAAGAACGTATAATACATAATACATAATACATAATACAAAATACAAAATACGAGCGGAGAATAATATAATTACTTAAATAAAGTGAGAACAAAAATATAATTTACTGCAATTAAATTCTAAGTTTTTCTGCAGATTTTAGAAATATACCTAAGTTATTCAATTCTTTGATATTTCTGACAGATAACAACTGGATAAGTTTGAATGTAGAAGGATTTCTCCAATAATACTTTTTTATATACTTTTCTCGAATCTGACTATATTTTTTACATTCAAGTATAAAATGGTATTCATCTTCAATAGAGCTAGTATCACAATTTGTACATAGTCTATTATTTTTATCAACATTATAATATCTACCTGTTTCTATACTTAATATATGAGCTGATATACGATATTTACAAATGTATGGTTTGTATATATAATTTACAGGTCTATCTAAATAGAATTGCAATGTGTGTGTACTATACATGTATCTATACAAATGACATTTATTTGAATTCTCAAAAAACATAGTTACTTCACTAATGAATGCACCAAGCATTCTTTCTTTTAATTGTGAAAGAAAAACATCTTTACAAACTACACTTTGGTTTAACCAAACATAATTAAATCCATATCTAAACAAAATATCTCTAATTTTACAACACCAGTTTTGTTTATCGTTTTTTTTAATAGAACTTCTGTCATACATCTCATCATAGCAATTCTTTAATATACAATTTTCTGTACTCAAAATTTTTATCCAATATTTGACCATTCTATACTGCCTTTCAATGTACATTGGCAATCTACCTAATTCACAATAAATCATATTAGTTACAGCACTCATTTTGACTTTAAGAATACGTTTTAAAAAATACAAATGAACTTTTTCAATATTTGGTGCCATATGGAATCCCCATATTTCCGAGCAATAATTCAGTATACTTGCTACATAAGTATCAAATAATGATAACAAAGTTTCAGGATTATAATAATCATCATGTATTTTATTGAATATACTAAACACAGCCTTTTTACCCTGTCTGGTCTGATAGTTTCTTTTGAGTATTTGCAAAGTTACCAGTATAATAAAATAAAATTCCCAAATACATGAACTCGTTACATATATCAATAGCCTTTCCATCAATATACCATTGCTCTTCTGGTCAAATTTTCCCTCTGTTTCTAAAAACTACAATTTTGGTTTTTGACAAATTTATGTACAAATCATACTTATTTGAATAAACATTTACAGCATCTATCATATTTTGTAGATCAGTAATACTTTCACTAAATAAAACCATATCGTCAGCGTACATTAACAAGTACAGATTTAACATTTTAAGTTCATATGATTTACAATTTTGTGTAATAAGTTCTATCTCCATATCATTGACATATAATGAGTACAACAGAGGAGATAAGGATTCCCCTTGCATTAGACCAACAGTACATTCAAAAAATTCAGAAAATTTTCCATTAAGTTTTACACAAGTTTTTAATTTGCTATACATAGATTTAATGACATTTAAAAGTCTACCAGTTACTCCACATCTGACTAATCTTTGCCACAATTTGTAATGTGTGACACTATCAAAAGCTCTAGTGTAATCTACAAAGCAACAGTATAAACGTTTACCTTTACTCAAAGACTTAGTGATAAGGGAATAAAGGGCAAAGACGGCATCGACTGTTCCAAATCCAGGACGGAAACCAAATTGTGCATCTGTTAACACGTTATTCTTTTCACTCCACTGTAGCAACCTTAACAAAGAAGTTAAAGAAAAACAGACCAAAACATAAACACTTAACACTATACCGTGAAAATGAGGTCAAGGTCAAATAAAACCTGCGAGACTGACATGTACAAAATAAAATATTTCCATAGGAACTATACACAAAATATAGTTGACCTATTTAATACAGTATAAGAAAAAGACAAAAACACAACCAGATGCTCCGGCGCAGCTTTATACGACCGCAGAGGTCGAACCCTGAACGCTAGGGGCAAGTATGAACACAACATTCAACATGTTCAAGCTGGATTCAGCTCTGAATTTAGATTGTGATTAAATAGTTGACACAGCAGAGCTTTCTGACACAGAATGAATGTGGTCTAATGAACTTAAACATTTTTTTTTTGCTTTTGATCAATTCACTTTGCTGTTGAATATTAATCCTCTCCAAAAAAATTGTTTGAAGAAATTTTCTTTTTATTTCTGAAATCAGAAAAATTGAACATCCCCCAATTTTTTTTCATCTTCCCCTTTCTCTTATTCCAAAAATGATCTCAATTCAAATTTCTAATGGAGATGCAACAATAACTACTCATTTAAATACATCATAAAATATTAAAATATAAAATGTCATGGTTAAAATTAATTTTAGTTAATAGTAACTTCTAAACAAATACATGGGGAACGTGTCCAAAGGGACACAGATGATGCCCCCACTAACATATAACGTTAAAGAGGGACATAACTCAAGAACTGTAAATTGAACTTGAACTGAGTTTAGAGGTACTAAGAATTATATAAACATTTCATAAAATTCAGTTGAGAATAAACTCATCATAGATCACAGGACTTAATGCAAACTTAAGTTAAGAGAACAGAAATAAAAAAAATCTTCATTTTTTCCACTTGTAAAGGGGCATAATCCTAGAATGGTAATCAAAGTGCTTGTAATCACTGAATTGCAAAGATTGTTTTAATTTATCAGTTGGTAGTAAAAGTGAATATTTCATTGTATATTGTATATAGCATTGATTTAGGTTGATTCAACTACTATTCTGGACAAAGAAAGATAACTCCAATTTTCAAAGAATAATAATCATGGCTAAAATAAACACATTTTATATTGGCAAATTTCCAATGAAGTTTATTAAACTAAAGTTATTGGCAAATTTCCAACATACATAATATAAAAGTAGTTTAGGTGAGATAAACAAAAAAGCTTCATCAGCAACATTTTATATTGGCAAATTTCCAATAAGGTTTATTAAACTAAAGTTATTGGCAAATTTCCAATGGAATTTATTAATAATAAAGTTTTTAGCAAATTTCCAATATACATAGTTTAAAAGCAGTTTAGGTGAGATATTCAAATGAGTTTCAATTACCAACCTTACACTGCTTTTAAATTATGTGTTGTACTTAAGTAATTGTCCATTAACCTGGAAACCCTTTTCCCCCTTTTTTGCATCTTATTCCTTAACGGTTTGAGCCATAACTCCCAAAGACAATTCTTACCATCCCTTTGAGGTAATCCATTATCCAAAATCTAAATACATGGTTAGATTCAGCATATCAAAGAACCCCAATAATTCAATTTTTGATGAAATCAAATAAAGGTCAATTTTGGACCCTTTAAACCTCACTGTGGACCAATTTGATAACCGGGCCCAAATATCATAAATCTAATTACATGTTTAGATTCAACATATCAAAGAACCCCAATAATTCAATTTTTGTTAAAATCAAACTAAGTTTAATTTTGGACCCTTTGGACCTTAATGTAGACCAATTTGAAAACAGGACTAACAATTAAGAATCTAAATACACGGTTAGATTTGGCAAATCAAAGAAAACCAATAATTCATTTTTTGATGAAATCAAACAAAGTTTAATTTTGGACCTTTTGGGCCCCTTATTCCTAAACTGTTGGGACTAAAACTCCTAAAATCAATCCCAACCTTCCTCTTATAGTCATCAACCTTGTGTTTAAATTTCATAGATTCCTATTCACTTATACTAAAGTTATGGTGCTAAAACCTAGAAAAATGCTTATTTGGGCCCCCTTTTTGGCCCCTAATTCCTAAACTGTTGGGACCTCAACTCCCAAAATCAATCCCAACCTTCCTTTTGTGTTCATAAACCTTGTGTTTAAATTTCATTGATTTCTATTTACTTGTACTAAAGTTATTGTGCGAAAACCAAGAATAATGCTTATTTGGGCCCTTTTTTGGCCCCTTATTCCTAAACTGTTGGGACCCAAACTCTCAAAATCAATTCCAACCTTCCTTTTGTGGGCATAAACCTTGTGTCACAGTTTACAGTTTATCTCTAGCTATAATAATATTCAAGATAATAACCAAAAACAGCAAAAATTCCTTAAAATTACCAATTTAGGGGCAGCAACCTAACAACGAGTTGTCCGATTCATCTAAAAATTTCAGGGCAGATAGATCTTGACCAGATAAACAAATTTACTCATCGTCAGATTTGCTCTAAATGCTTTGGTTTTTGAGTAATAACCAAAAACTGCATTTAACCTCCATGTTCTATTTTTAGCCATGGTGGCCATCTTGGTTGGTTGGTCGGGTAAAAAAACACAAATTTTAAACTAGACACATCAATGATGATTGTGGCCAAGTTTGGTTTAATTTGGCCCAGTTGTTTCAGAGGAGAAGATTTTTGTAAAAGATCATGGAGATTTACGAAAAATGGTTTAAAATTGACTATAAAGGGCAATAACTCATAAAGGGGTCAACTGACCATTTTGGTCCTGTTGACTCATTTGTAAATCTTACTTTGTTGAACATTTTTGCTGTTTACAGTTTATCTCTATCCATAATAATATTCAAGATAATATCCAAAAACAAAAATTTCCTTAAAATTACCAATTCAGGGGCAGCAACCCAACAACGGGTTGTCCCATTCATCTTAAAATTACAGGGCAGATAAATCTTGACCAGATAAACAATTTTACCCATTGTCAGATTTGCTCTAAATGCTTTGGTTTTTGAGTAATAACCAAAAACTGCATTTAACCTCCATGTTTTATTTTTAGCCATGGCGGCCATCTTGGTTGGTTGGCCAGGTCAAAAAACACAAATTTTAAACTAGACACATCAATGATGATTGTGGCCAAGTTTGGTTTAATTTGGCCCAGTAGTTTCAGAGAAGAAGATTTTTGTAAAAGTTAACGACGACTGACGCAGGACGATGACGACGCCGGACGCCAAGTGATGAGAAAAGTTCACTTGGCCTTTTGGCCAGGTGAGCTAAAAAGCTTGTTTTTGGGCCCTTTTTTGGCCTTTAATTCCTAGACTGTTTGCCCAATAACCAAAAAAAAACAAATCCCAAACTTCTACTTATAGTAGTTAACATTGTGATACAATTTCAGAACAATTGAAATACTAATACACAACTGTTTGTCCTGGGCCCCGAATTCCTCAACCTTTGGGAGCATAAGCCCCAAAATCAATCCCAAGCTTCCTTTAGTGGTTATAAACATTGTGTTAAAATTTCATTGATTTCTTTTTACTTTTTCAAAAGTAATTATCCGGAAGACGACAACGTGATACCAATATACAACCAATTTTTTTTTAATTTTTGAGGTCGTATAAAAACTATAAGTAGACAGCTCTCTAACAAGCAAAAAACACAGGAAAAAGGACACATCTTACAGCATCCACACAGCACAAGCAACAAACCCTGCAATCAATATAAAAATATACAGATGTGGTATGATTTCCAATGGGACAACTATCTGCCAAAGTTCCCAAAACTCATAATGTCTGTTGTTTAAAATTGTTCACATTTGGTCAGTTTTATCAATGTAAATATTGTTAAATATATTGATCACATACACTAGACTCATCCAAACATATGTATTCTGCTGTTGATTAAACAGCGCATAACATTTGGTTTAGATTTTTGGTGTTTTAATTACTGGACACTTTCAGTTCTATTTGCTATTTAATGTTAGTTAGTTTGTATTGGTGGAGTAAGCAATTGCCCTTAAACCCAGACATCGTCCTGGGCGATTAATTATTGGTGTTTATCACCACTTACAGTACTTTTAACACCACTTTTAACTACTTGGTGGTAATTTTTTATTGGTGGAGGGAGCCAGAGAACATGGAGATAACCACCAACCTTTGGCAGCAAAATAGTAAGAGTGATTTTCAACTGATTTGTTGTGTGCTAAGATAAAATAAAACGTAAGATATAATATTGTTCTATTTATTTGTTGTTTTGGCTCTATATAGCCCATATGATAAGCAGTATAGTACAGCACATAGTTTATAAGGCACATTAACAAGCATTACATGCTAACAAACACTGGGTACCCCTACACACATGGTTAACCATAGAAAAAATTCAAATAAACATGTACCTACATAATACCACAAAATTGGAAAATTTGTACATGTATCAATTAATTTTTTTTCAAATGTCAACATTGGACTGCAATTGGGTATTCATAATGGTTTACACAAATCTTCCATTGAAATGTGAATGATTACAATTAAATGTTTAAAAATATTAAAATGTCAATTTTTTAAATACCTTCTAAACTTGAGTTAAAAAAAAAACAATAAAAAAATATGCATGTTTCCTTCCTCTATCATCTATAATATAGAGTTGGTTAGTCGGAAATAAAAAAATCCACTTGTTTCGTTTTTCGTTTCTAACAAAATATTATATTTTTGGAGTATCAACTCTGGATATTATGCATCTAACAATTTTTTTAAACTTTTTTTCCAATTTAACTAAAATAACTTTTAAATGAATATACCATGTGTGTAGAAGTTCTACTGGCCAGTGTAGGGATATATACAGTACAAGGCTGGTTTGTCTATTGTTAAACAATTATTTTTTTATACTTTAGAAAGTTCATTTTTACAAAATATACTGGTTAAATAACAAAGATTTAAAAACTTCAATGATTTTGTCTTTCCAAAAAGACAAATAAGCTGTGGACTTCACATCTGACTTTTACTCACCATTTCACAATTTTTATCCACATGTTAGCTTGAATTTGATCTAGTTAAAAACTAAAGCATACTTCATACCATATTTTTACCTAAATCTTTGTTAAAATTCAAAATATTGACTTAAATCTTAGGATTGAATTTAATTTGACCTAGTGTTTTGTTAAATCTAAAATTTTGACTTAAATTTAATTTAACCTAAATTTTAATTAAATTCTTAAAATTTTCACCACAATCTCCAGTTTCATTCATACTATCATGATTTTCCTGATTATCAACCCTAATTAGAGTCTGAAATTCACAACATGACAACCAGCCTCCTACTGCATCAGATCTGATGATAATTAAATTAAAAAATTTACATTTACCCGTTTAATTAAAAATAGCACAAAATCAGATCTGGGGTATCCCCTTAAATAGTATATAAACACATACCTAGAGAACATACAATATGAATAAAGCAATGACACAGAACAAATTCTCGTCTTAAAAATCTGTACATAAAACTAAATGATGAGACTGAACATAAATATTCATATAACAAATAATAATTTCTGAACATGAATATTCATATAACAAATGAAAATTATTGAATATGAATATTCATATAACAAATGATAATTATTGAACATGAATATTCATATAACAAATGATAATTATTGAACATGAATATTCATATAACACATGATAATTGAGCATGAATATTCATATAAATTATAATATCTACTAGTATAAGGTGGATATGAATATTCAAATCAATTTGAATAATGACCTTATGAAGCCCTAGAAAATATTAGTACCTTTTTATATAAACTATTAACCCAGCATACCTTTTCAAAGGGAGGTTATAAAATTGAATACAACAGATAACATAAAATTTTGTCATATTATATATGTCAATAAAACTGAATGAAGTTCTAACATTAATTTCTCATCAAGCATTTTCATGATTTTAGGAAACAAAACAAAAATGTCCTTAAATAACAAAATTTGAACTGAACAATTTATTCTGTACTCTAAATCTATCACCCCTATCCCCTTTTTAAAACACCTTTAGATGTCCTTGAATATAAGAATAAAATACCAATGTTGTAACAATTTCCAGATACAGAATTTTCCAGGGCTACATAAACAAAATTCCTGAGTTACTTTAAAACTTTGTTCACCTTATATAATTAAGTAGAGGTACATGTATAGACATCTTCATACATGTATTTTATTTTATTTATGAAATTAATTAAACACACACAATATATTGTTCATTTATAGTCAACCTTCACAATTAAAAAAAAACAAAACAGAGAAGTTTCTAAAACTTGGTTTTAAATGCACAGCATTTCCCAGAATTCAACAGCCACATCTTTGTACATGTAGTAACTTATTTCACAAAAAATCTTAGAAGAAAATAATCACAACTCTTTAACAATGCATACAGTAAACAATAAATTATGGCATTGTTATTTTATCTATTTTATCATGTAAAGATGGATTGTAGTTCTCTTAATGTCCAGTGGAAAATATTACATGAACTTTAAGGATGACATTTGCAAAGTCATTATCAAAATTACTTGTTATTCTTAAAAAAAGAAACCATGCTCTGACATGGAAAATTTAATTATTTGATGTTTTAATGTTTTAACAAAGAAATAAGTCTTCTATGAAGTCATAATAAGGCCTTGTGGTCTTTAAACTTTCAAGACCGATTCTTAGACTTAGAAATTAACCAATCAGAATACTGGATTTTACAGCACAAATTTTTCGAGAATTGAGTAAATTTTTATAATCCAAGGCCCAGAAAGTCTTTACATTTCCTAAGATGTTGGCAGCTCAATTCTGGTAATTTCAAAAACAACCTTTAAAATAATAGTCAGTAACAATATTGTACCTAAAAATTTTATAAAACAACAAAATATTTCTCATATAAAAAAAATGAAGCATGACAACCTTCCATTGTTATTTTTCAGCACTAATTTGTATTTCGATCACAATATAAAATAAGTATCACACAAAAACAAATTCTAAGAATTGTAAATATATAAATATTTGTTGTAAACTACTATTTTTTTTTCATTAAAAAAGAAAAATGGCATCTTTGCTCCATAAAATGTGTAATCTTCAAAACATTTTAAATCTTTTTAAGATTACAAACAGCATGCAATAAAAAATTTCAAAACTCAATAACAAAAAAGTATTTCTAGTAAAAATTTGGAAACTTTTTAAAAAGTTCTATAATCGTAAGGGAAATCTTCCCTTTGTGTAAACAAACACAAAACAACAAAAACAAAACGAAGAAAGAGTGGAGCGAGATCGAGAATAGAAAAAGAGATACAAGAAAACTCCTACCATCGAAAATTTAAAAGGGATTGTTATCTTTTTCAAATAAGTATTTCCGACACAAGACCAATGATTTGAAATTAACAAAACAATCAATTATTCAAAACAATGATTTTTATACTGAATGACCGGTAATTTTATAAATTTGAGATTTAAAAATAGGATTTCATAGAATAACATTAACAATCCCTTTTAGGAAATCATCCAGCTTAAAACACATATATATATTTAGCAATAGCATAAGTCTTTAGTACCATTTTTTTTTATTTCTCCTATCACAACATTACCACGATTACATGAAGGAGATAAAATTTCTGCCATTTCCACATAAAAAAAATGGTTAACAAGGTCATGAACTTAATGAATCAACTCAAAACAACAAGATATTTTTGGCAGTTGTGCCCTGGTTACACATAGCTCTATCTACAAAATGTACACAGATCAAAAGTCACCAATTAATGATACAATTTTAAGATTGAAGCCTAGTGTATCTAATTCAACAGGACCTACAGTTCAAAACAGTTTATTTGCCCTATAATCAATGACCCATATAAATCAGCCCTATACAAATATATAGAATGCAATTCAGATTATTTTTTCTGTAAAGTTGCCTGTTAGAGCATTAATTTTAATAAAACATACCAACTATTAACCTTGAAAAACAAAAATGATCACTTTGTCAATTTGGAGTTTTCATAGTTAGTAATGGACTGTCTTTTCACATGTGAAATAATTGAAATATTATTTTCTTATTTTATAAATATGATAAATACAATGTTTACATTTCAGACTGTGAATGCTATGTTCAAATTTGAAATGTTTTGAATGCTTAACGTAAAATTTGAAATCTTGTGAATGCTATATATTCACTTTTGAAATTTTGTGAATGCCTTGTTAACATTTAAAACTTTGTGAATGCTATGTTCACATCTAAAACTTTGAGAATGCTATGTTAACATTTTAAACTTTGTGAATGCTATGTTCACATTTTAAACTTTGAGAATGCTATGTTAACAGTTGAAACTTTGTGAATGCTATGTTCACATCTAAAACTTTGTGGATGCTATTTTCACATCTAAAACTTTGAGAATGCCATATTCACATCTTAAACTTTGTGAATGCTATGTTCACATTTAAAACTTTGTGAATGCTTTGTTTTACATTTGAAACTTTGTGAATGCTTTGTTCACCTTTGAAATTTTGTGAAAGCTTAATGTTAAGATTCAAAATGCCTTGATTACTGTTGAAACTTTGTGAATGCAATAATTACATTTGGCATGTTTGGAACTTTGTGAATGCAAAAATCTTGTATTAGTGATTGGTGACTGTTGACCATTTGACCTTTATATACATATTGTACACTGTATAAATATCATTTTTATACAATAACATCTAATACATGGCTTTATTTTTTTGTTTATAAAATGCCCATATCTAAAAATGTTGAGCACCAAAATTAACATACATGTAAAGCGGTAGCACAGTTTTCTAATATTAAGTGAACTGATACAAGTGTTGCAATGAATATTATGATGTTACAATATGTAGCATTGAGACCATAAAAAAATATTTCCTAGATTCTCGTTCAACTAGTTCTAAATTTGGATATGCAAAATATTGTTTCCTTTTTTTTTTTGCAGCATGAAGTCAGATGTGTAGATAAAATAGTTAACAATCCAAATTTAACTTTTTTACAATTGACACAAATATATTATTATTACTTAACAATAATCAAAACACACAAGAGAATTTCTGACTACATTAAAAGACAAGAATTTTTGTAATCCAAAATTTTCTCTGGTTATCTCCCTTAGATAACACCAAGAAAAAATTAGAAAATTCTAAATTATCCAAAAAGATAAAAGTAAACCGATTCAAAAGTGTAAATCTGAATACATCTATTTTTTTTTAAAGCAACAAACTTCAGCCACTTTGATGAAAAAATAAAAGATATTATCAAAACAGGGCCAATTTCAAAGAGTGTTGGATAGAGAATCTAGAAATCTTTTTCAAACTGGCCTAACAATAATAGTATTATATCTTATAAACCTAGCACAATGTAAAAACAGGAAGAGAGAGTTTTTTATAAAGAGAACCTGCCCCTATACCTCACCTAACAACTTAAATTTGAGCACTTTGTCAGTTATGCAGGTGAACTTCATAAAACCAATTTCCTTCTCATGTTTAACTAAAATGTCATATTTATACATGTATATCCTAAATATTTTTTTGGTTCACTGTCAAAATTCAACATCAGAATTTTTCAATAATGTTTTCTAATATTGTAATTAAATTCTTCATTAATTGTTAGAATACAATTTGTAAATGTAATATATATCTATATCAAACAACATAAAAATAAAGCCAAGTACAAGTTCTAACAATATATCTAGATAATGCTGACATTGTTTTAACACTTTCATCCGTATCATACAAGCACACACACACACACACTCAGTCTTATAACACCCACCCATACCAAACACTCAACACACATACTAACAAACTCTAGCAATCAGAATTAGCCACTGGCGATGGGGGCGGGGGATATGGATTTGAAAAACTTCTTTCTGTCGATGGTGATGGGGGACAACTAATCATATCGTCTGAGAAGTAATGGCTCCGTGGGGTAGGACACGGAGGATAAGGGTCATAGTCTGAAAACAATTCCATTATAGAACGTTTCGATTTATGTTTCTTAGTCCGCACATTATACGGATACGGTTCACTTTCCTCACAAACGTCTGTACTACACGGCGTTGTGTGTGGGGGTGGCACTGGGCGGAGCTTATAAGGTCGATACGACCTGACAGTTGATGGGCTGTTAGATGAATATCCATAGAATTCCCCATTACACACAGACCTATCTGTTGTAACCGGACTAGGAGGGGGATTCAATGTCTCATGCGGATATTGTGTCACTGTAGAACTACTAGAGGAAGCACCGGTCACATGATTTCTGTCGTAAATGCCAGTAGTCCCGACAGAGCCAAGCGACAATCCTGTTTCATGAGATTTCCCATGCGATGATAATGAATTTAAAGTCGTCTGAGCTGTTAATGGTTTAACAACACTCATATCAGTTTCATAAATTATCACTCCCGGTGGCTGCGACTTCCTCTTGCAAGCGAAAATGATTCCTAGAATTAACACAAGAACAATAAGGCCGATGACTATGATAATAGTATAATGAGCTGTGGATGGATTGGATGATGCTTTAGTTCCTGGGCAGTTCGGCCCTTTACATGAATGGGGAGGGGTCGTATGAGGGCACATTGTATCCCCCTCCAAACAACAATGCTCCTCGTCACTATGATCATGACACTGTGGCGTCCCGTCACACACTGAACTCTGATCAATACAATGATTATCATTACAACGAAACTGATCAGCATGACAAATGGGACAATTTGATTCGTCAGATGCATCTGAACATTCCTCAGATTTATCACAGCGCCAAGAGCGTGGAATACAATGTATATCTCCACTCACACAAGCAAACTGATCAGGAGAACATGTAGGAGGATCGGCACACATTTTCAAGTCGTCTTTAAGGTCTAAATTAGTGGGACAAGCACAACGCGAACTGCCGTCTCCTTTAGCAACACAGATATGTGAACAACCTCCATTGTTATGTGCACACGGATGTTCCATATGTTTTGGCAACACGTTCAATGCGACATGAAGGTCACTAAGGCCTTTTAAGCGACCCTGTATGTAAGTACGGTCCTTTCCGTTTAATTTGTCCGCCCTGGACATTAGCATATGATCCCTGTCAATCCAGTACAAATATTTGCCTAGAACGGCCATTCCTTTCGGACTAGCAATCTGACCATCAACTAAAACTATTCTATTGCCACCGGAAAGGTCAGAGCATTCGATTCGATTAAGATTTCCATCTGCCCAATATAATCTTGAGTTCTGAACATCCACTGCTAGTGGACCCGGTTTTCCTAAAGCTTTGGAGAACAATGTCATTCTTTCTGTACCATCCATGGCTGCTCTATCAATTGTTGGAGGCTGTACCATGTTCACCCAATACATGTGTCTGCAAAATACAAATACAATTACATTGACCAATATAGAGTGTATTTGTTTATGTCTCAACTCCCAAGAAAAATATAGATTCCATCACTGAAACAAGTGTAATACAATATTTCCCCACTGAAAGACATTTCAATTCTAATATCTAAAGCAAGGCTTGCCAAGCTTTTCAAATATTTAAATTTAACTGTCTCCAGTGGAGGAATATTGTTTATACACAATTGTGGTGGAATCTGTTTCTCTAATGATTTTTATCCTTCCTTTTAACAGATCTGCAGAAATTTGTTGTTCTTTTAATTAATGCATGACGTCATCAGAAATGGTTGCTATTTTTCAGGACATCACAATAGAAAATTCAGAAGAAATCAAGAAAATATAATATATTGATTTAATTTAGAATAATCATTTGCTTAGAACCGATATTTCACTATCAATGAGAAATATTTTTCTCACAACGCTGAAGAAATTTAAAAAAAGCACAGAAAATTAGAGAAAGGTTTTTCCACTTTTTTCTTTGATACCAGAATACTTGATCTGCACTTTTATGGATTGTGTTACTTTTGCCTATGTTGACATTTTAACTAAGTGTGGATTAACAATTCGGTGAAAAAATAAATAAAAAATAAATTATTTTGGTTTTCAAGATTGTTGTCTCAAGTTCTATAGGGCTTTATATGCAAGTGGTATAAGTATTTCAGCTGCATTGTTCATTAGCCTATCAACAGTGAGGTAAGAGTTCCAACCCAACTGGCTGCTAGGTGCATTTCTGTTTTTTTGAGGTTTTTTTTCCTTTTTGTGAGTCAAATCTTCTTGACGTATAACTATGATAATCTTCCTATATTTTTTTCCAAATGTGTATGTGTTATAAAAATTGTCTTAAATTTTTGATAATTGTTTGTTTTTAAGGATTTTTGTCTCAGTTGTTTAGAGTCTACGAAGTTCAACTCCAGTAATTAGTAGCCTATCCAACACAACTGGTAGAAAGATGTGTTTGTATCCTATCTTAATTGACCAGGATTGTCAGTTTTCCTGCTGAAGGTTCGTGATATTCTACAAGTAAACTGGTTTCCTCCATCAATAGAAACTGGCTGCCATGAAATAGCCATGTGCCGAAAGAAGCCTTAAGGTGGTATCTAACACCATACCCGTAGCCAGGGGGGGTTCGGACGAACCCCCCCTTGAAAACTAATAAGCACTGTTAAAGTCGATGTTCTGTTCGAATTGTGACTATTAAAGTCAAGTTTGTGAGTCAAACGAACCTCCCTTCGGAAATTCCTGGCTACGGGCCTGAACACTTTCACTAAAATTAATTTGACTCCTTTAATTTTAATAAAATTTTGCCAAATATTTACTTTGACCCTTTAACAAAAATATAAAAATTTCAAAAATTTTGAACCAACCGTTTTGTCAGAAAAATTACACTGCTATATATAGCAGTTTGACAAACACCAATTTTGATCTTTGAGAGGCTTATAATTCCCTTTACAACACAACGTAATTAAAACATTTAGCTGACTTTACAGAGTTATCTCCCTGTAGTGTTAGGTACCACCTTAAACACAATCAATTTATATTCTGATCAAGCACCCCATCCCCAAAACACCCTCTTCTTGAAAATATGTATAAAGTTACCCTTTGAGTGGATTAAGTACAATAGATCTTGGTTTCTCCTTCTCTCCTTCAATTACCACACCCAGAGATGTACCATCTAGCCTTGTGATATTTATAACATTTCTCTTGGCATCCGTCCAGTAAATGACTCTAGAGTATGGATCGATGGCCATGTCGTACGGTTTGTAAGCCTCATTATCATTACGAACTATCACTTGCACCTGGAAAGTAAAATATACTTTTAAAAATAGCTTTGAAAGATGATGATTTTCTGAATTTGTTTTTAACAACAAGATATCATATAAATATCAGGACATGTCAATGTGAAATATGAATACTACTTTGTACAAGACTCAGAGCTCAAAGGCTGAGCCAAATATTTATCTTGTTTGTTCACAAGGTTCCCATGAGTATATATGTCAAACTTTGTTCTGACTATAAGCTGTACTTTTAAATGCAGCAAGCAATTTTTAGCATAGAAGCTGCAAATGAGAAATATCAAGTCCTTGGTTTGCGAATCAGCTAGGGATCAAACCCTCTACCTCTTAAAAAATTAGAATTAGGCCATGGAAAATTAATTGCTGGTTTCCCCTAACATGGGAAAATTTAAAAGACCCGGCAAGCAAGCTTTTTTTTTTTTTTTTTTTTGTTACCATGCATAGTTTTATATCTATATGTTTTTGTTTCTATAGTGGAACTATAAACTTGCATTTTTTCAACACTTAAAGTTGTCTCTGCAATTTTGCAATAAAATTTAATAACCCGGCGGTTAAAAAATGACCCGGTCGGGTTAGGGGAAACCATCAATTATTTTCCCATGGCCTTATTACATAAGTTCTATTTGTGTCTCTGTTGAATTGTACTATTTCACATTTCTGGTCCTTTCATAGCTGATATTCAGTAGTTGCCATTTGTTGATCATGATGCACTTGGTAAGTATTTCTTGTGTCTCTTTATTTTTTTGTCTGCTGAGGATAGTTGTATTAATGAACATCTATATATACTTACATTGGTACCGTTATCTGTTGACCGTTTTATATTGTTTTGTTTCCCTTCTATCCAGTATATATAATGATCGACTGGATCGTAGGCTAGTCCTTTCACATTTTTTAAATGAGGAATAGGTAACACTACTTCTGGGGTCTGTGGGTCAACATCATCGTTATCAATCACTAATCGACTAATCACATTTTTCTGGCTAAACAGAAGGAAAGTCTTTGGAGCTGAAATAAAACAAAGGGTGGATTTTATAATATTATGTTGAAATCATAAATGCATTCAAAATCTGTTGCAGGTTGCAGATATATAGTGAGCAATTCTTCAGATTTATGAAATTCCTTGGGAAATTCACCATAAATTTGGAGTATCTGTAGGTCTGGCAAAATAAAGTATTATTACCAATTGGTTGTTTCAGAATCAAAAGTACTATAGTCACAAAATGAAAATAATGTCAACATTTTTAACAAATCACATGTTTTGATGTATACTTTTGAAAATATTAACCAGAATGTATTAGATTCAGAAACAGCAAAGTCAAGCACATGCTTCAGTCAACACTTTGTTTTCCAGAAAACTGATGACAACGATTTTTGTATTTTCTTATTTATGCCTCAGTGGTTTCGTAGTAGCTTGTTCGTCTGAAGTGGGGAGGTTGTGGGTTTCAAACAGCAGCAGGGTCAAACCAAATACTATGGAATTAGTATCTGCTACTTCTCCGGGAACCATGCACACACAACATTAATAAGTAAGAGCAAAGACTGGTCACCTAGAAGTCACAATAATGTGTCCAGATAACATAACTTGTCTTCCTGCTCACTGTTACCCACTATCACGTTAACATTGCATTGTATAAAGCATTGGTTGTAGTTATAACAATGTAATTGTTGTTTGTTAAGATTAATTTTTAAAATATGATAAACAAGAATGTGTCCTTAGTACACGGATGCCCCACTCCCACTATCATTTTCTTTGTTCAATGGACTGTGAAATTGGGGTCAGAACTCTAATTTGGACTTCAACTTCATCAAAAACTACCTTGACCAAAAACTTTTACCTAAAGCAGGACAGACGAATGAACAAATTAAGAAACGGACGGACGAATGGACGCACAGACCAGAAAACATAATGCCCCTCTACTATAATAGGTGGGGCATAAATATGGCTCAGAGTCTCGGTCTAGTACAAAGCATACTACATTAACATATTCTTGTCGTGAATATGCATACTACTGTGGATTCATTATTATTCGTTGGATATCAATTTTCGTGGATTTCGTGGGAACAAGTGAACCATGAAATTAAATGTTAAACGAATGACACAATTTCTATAGGTTTGGATGCAGACTTCGGCAAAACAACGAAATTGAATATCCACGAACATATCATTTTTCCTTCATCCACGAAAATTGGTACCCACGCAAATAAATGAATTCACAGTAATTTGCTGTTGGACGTTAAGCAGCCATCCATCATGGTCTTCTTTATAATGAACCTACCTGAGCAAGTTTTATTATCAGCATTCAATTTGTAGTGAGTTGGACAAGCACAGTGATGACTCAGATTTTTACCATCTTCTATAGGATGTGCCAAACACAAGTGGGAACATCCTCCATTTTTGTCATGGCAACTGTTGGTTCCTGTAAAAACAGTATGCGAAAAACAGTTATTCACTGCCAAAAAAATAAATTCTGAGCAAATATCTATTATGATTTGGTGTGTTAAGTGTGCAAACGTAGTAAAGATGCAAGAATTTAAATGTGTTCTTCTTAACATTTATGTGGTTCACACATGTTTCTTATTTGTTGTATAGATAGACCGTTAGTTTTCCTGTTTGAATGGTTTTACACTTGTCATTTTGGGGCCTTTTATAGCTTGCTGTTTGGGCGTGAGTCAAGGCTCTGTGTTAAAGGCTGTACTTTGACCTATAATGGTTAACTTTTACAAATTTGACTTGGATAGAGAGTTGTCTCATTGGCACTCATACCAAATCTTCTTATATCTACTAACAACTACAATATAGTCATACTCCTAATAATATAAGTGATCAACATGATAATTGAGATTGAAGAAACCTAGTTCTCAATCATAAAATAATTACACTTGAACATAAAAAACAGAATTGCAGCTTTCACAACTATCATTTTCCATACCTGCTTGTCTTGAAGAATGATAGACCAATATATCCATGACAACACCCATGTGATCTCTGAGTGTGGTACGGTTGTTTCCATTGGTCTTGTTAGCTTTCTCGACCGTCTGCTGCTCCCAGTCAGCCCAGAATATGAAGTCATTGTACAATGTTAAACCCATAGGTTTGGGTACCTGCTTAGTAATGATCTGAGTTCTGTTTGTTCCTAAAAAAAAAAAAACAATGTTTGGAATATATGTGTGGAAGATCTTTTGTCATCATTATCAATATTCATAGTAAGTGGGGTGTACTTTGGATTCATTAATATTCGTTGGATACCAATTTTCGTGGATTTCGTGAGTACATGAGAACCACGAATTTAAATGTTCAACCAAATACAAATTTTAAAAAGGAATGAGTGTAGACTTTGCCAAAACCAACCAGATGCTCCGCAGGGCGCAGCTTTATACGACCGCAGAGGTTGAACCCTGAACGGTTGGGGCAAGTATGGACACAATGTTTAAGCTGGATACAGCTCTAAATTTGGATTGTGATTAGGCCAAAAAAAAATTATATTTCTGTTTCCTGCTTCCAAGGCCAAAAAATCAGGGTCTGTAGGTCGGGATTTCTTTAAACTCGTTAATTGTGGCACATTTGTGCTGGGAGCAGCCATTCTTTGTTTGGGCATAGTAAAATACGGATCTGGATCGGACACGATTTTTTTCTGGACCGGAACCAATTTTTTTCCTGATTTGAATAAAAAAGATCTAGGGTCAGAGGGTTTGAGTCAGGGTCGGTCGGAAACAGGAAACAGACATATATTTTTTTTTTGGCCTTAAATAGTTGACACAGCATAGGTTTCTGACACAGAATGAATGTGGTCTAATGAACTTAAAATTTTTGTTTTGCCTTTGAGCAATTCACTATGCTGTTGAATATTAATCCTCTCAAAAAAATGGTTGAAGAAAGGAGTAGGGGCATTAAGGCCTAGTTTTGGCCCAAGAAAATAAAATGTTTGATAACCATTTTAAATTGGCACATAATGTTTAGAAATGCATAGGATCAAGAAATATGAATTAAAAACAGAAAGATTTTTATCTGCTGACGTCACAATTACGTCATAATATGTATTGTTTTCACAAAAACGATGAAAAATATAGAATTTATGCAGTTTTCTATCATTATTTCCTTTCAGGAAACATCCTGCACAGCCGAGAAACAACAAAATAATTTAACAGAAGCTTTATTATAACTATTGGCATAATCTCACCAAATATAAAGTTGTTTCTTGGATGCGCACATACTTTTTCAATCTAAAATATACTTAAAATTTGATGAAAAAACAAGGAAAATCACGAAATATAGCAAAATATGCAAATTAGGTCATGATTCGTTGCCATGGTAACTTGTTTGATGTCAAATTTGTTTTCTTTTTCTTAGTACCTTATACCTTAGTCAAGTTTTCAGTAATTTAAAAATATGTATGATTACTTTTAAATTTGCAGTAATTTTTGGGCCAAATAAGGGCCTTATTGCCCCTACTCCTTTCTTTTTATTTATGAAATTTCAAATGAGAAAAATTGAATTCCCCCCTCCCCCCAATTTTTTTTTCAAATCCCCCTATCATTTATTCCAAAACTAATCACAATTCAAATTTCTAATGGAGTTTGCAACAATAATTACTCATTTAAGTACATAATAAAATATTAAAATGTACAAATGTGCTTGTTATCACTGAATGGTAAAGATTATCTTAATCTATCAGTTGGTAGTAAAAGTAAATATACATTGTATATTGTATAAAACAATGATTTTAGTTGATTCAACTACTTATTCTTGACAAAGAAAGATAACTCCAATTGAAATTCTTGCTATTGCACAATATTGTGCAATTAGATATTTCTTGCTATTGCGCAATACTGTGCAATTGAAAATACTTGCTATTGCACAATACTGTGCAATTGAAGATTTCATGCTATTGCGCAATACTGTGCAATTGGAAATTTCTTGTAATTGCTGAGTACTGTGCAATTGAAAATTTCTTGCTATTGCTCAATACTTAATATAATAATTTTAGATCCTTATTTGGACCAACTTGAAAACTGGGCCAATAATCAAAAATCTAAGTTCATTTTTAGATTCAGCATATCAAAGAACCCCAAGGATTCAATTTTTGTCAAAATCAAACTAAGTTTAATTTTGGACCCTTTGGACCTTAATGTAGACCAATTTGAAAACAGGACCAAAAATTAAGAATCTACATACACAGTTAGATTCGGCATATCAAAGAACCCCAATTATTCAATTTTTTATGAAATCAAACAAAGTTTAATTTTGGACCCTTTGTGCCCCTTATTCCTAAACTGTAAGGACCAAAACTCCCAAAATCAATACCAACCTTCCTTTTATGGTCATAAACCTTGTGTTTAAATTTCATACATTTCTATTAACTTATACTAAAGTTATGGTACGAAAACCAAAAAAAATGCTTATTTGGACCCCTTTTTGGCCCCCAATTCCTAAACTGTAAGGACCAAAACTCCTAAAATCTTTACCAATCTTCCTTTTGTGGTCATACACCTTCTGATTAAATTTCATAGATTTCCATTCACTAATACTAAAGTTATGGTGCAAAAAAGTTGATTCAACTACTATTCTATCGAAAGAAAGATAACTCCAATTGATTTCTATTTACTTAAAAACCAAGAAAAATGCTTATTTGGACCCCTTTTTGGTCCCCAATTTCTAAACTGTTAGAACCAAAACTCCCAAAATGAATCCCAACCTTCCTTTTGTGGTTATGAACCTTGTGTCAAAATTTCATAGATTTCTATTTACTTAAACTAAAGTTACTGTGTGAAAAAAAAGAATAGGCTTATTTGGGCCCTTTTTGGCCCGTAATTCCTTTAATGTTGGGATCAAAACACCCAAAATCAATCCCAACCTTCCTTTTGTGGTCATAAACCTTGTGTTAAAATTTCATAGATTTGTATTCCCTTTTTCTAAAGTTAGAGTGCGACGACGCAGATGACGACGCCAACGTGATAGCAATATACGACGAAAATTTTTCAAATTTTGCGGTCGTATAAAAATTAAATATCCACAAATATGTAAGTTTTCCTCAAAACACGAAAGTTGGTACCCACAAAAATAAATGAATCCACAGTATACAATTTTTTTTTAAAGATTATATATTCAGACTCAATGATTATGGGCAGCTAAAAATCTTTCTCCATTTAATTCATTTGTAAATTGTATACTTTTAAACATTTTGTTTATGGTCTATTATCATATTCCAATTTATTTAGCACGAAATGTGTAAGGTGATGTTTATCTTTATTAGATACTTTGTCTGAAAAAGGGTCCTCTATGCTAAGGCCAAAAAAAATATATATGTCTGTTTCCTGCTGCCAAGGCAAACAAATCAGGGTCGGTAGGTCAGGATTTTAATATAAAAAATCTAATTTTTTTTTATTATTTTTGCACTCCCTGTCAGATTTGCAGATGGTTAAATGTCATGTTTGGTTGGGGTCCTGTACCCTAAAATCATTTACCGTATATTCCCGAATTTAAAGCGCATCGTTTTATAAGCCGCACAGTCGTTTTTAGGGGGGAAGATTGTTTTTGTCCTTACATAAAACGCACCTGAATATTAAGCGCAATTGCTACAATTAAAGTTTTAAAAATGTTGGAACCGGGAGGATTATTCAATTAAAGCTTCTTTGAAGAGATTTTGAATGTTTGGGGCTTTGAGTCAGGGTTGGTCGGGAAACAGGAAACAGGAATATTTTTTTTGGGCCTTATCTGCTATTAACAACATTTTTTATTATACACATGTTATAACCATATAAAATTTTTGATTTTTTATAATTTTAAGCATACATGCATGACATACCATTAATATTGGCAGATTCAATCATGGCTTTGTCGATGCTTGCCCAGAAGATCTTTTTCTCTGTGAAATCTATAGTCACAGCATGAACTTTGCCAATATCCTCAACAACCACCTGTCTCCCTGTCCCATCTAATGCTGCTCTCTCAAGCCTTGCTGGTTCTGACCAGTCAGTCCAGTAAATGTGCCTGATAAAAGGAAAGTAGAGTTAAATGCATTTCTTGTTTAATTTCAGCTGGAAAATTTAATCTTCACAAAGTCTGGTTAAAGGATTATAAAATCCTTCATAATTATTCCTTGGATTTCAATTTTTATGGATTTTGTCGATAATAGTGAACCATGAATTAAGATATTTAATGAAATAAATATTTCCTATTTATAGCTTGACTGAAGACTTTTCCAAACCAGGAAATCAAATATCCACAAAATGTCAATTTTAATCAATCCACAAAAATAAATGAATCAACAGGATGTTTCATTTGTAATCCGTCAAAATCCATACTGACTATGACTTTAATGAGGGTGGAAAAGGGTTATTTACGTGCAATGTGATTGCCATTTTTTAATTCACGTTCAACATGTTTTTACTTTTTTATTTGACGTTTAGTCGTGCAAGATGGGTGCCTCGTTCAACGTGTTCTGCTTATTTAAATTTACGTGCATCGTGATTTTCAATGTCTTATTTTGCTTGCTCTGTATTTTTAAAATAAAATTCAAACACTTGGCTGCAGGGGTCGTCAAGAAATACTTTTTTAAAGCCGTAAAACAATTATATCATAAATGTGTATACTAAATCGGGAATATCAAGTAAAACAAAGAGTTAATATAATTATACAAGACAGTGACACAGTCACAAATGGTTCACATAAAAGTTTTTATTTTTCGTGCAACCTTCATTACAGGTATTATTTCACGTTCAACATGAAATTATGTCTTATTTCACGTTTTTAGTGCAAGCATCCCCTTTAACACCCTCTTTAATGGTTTTTGGTGGAATCGTTGCTCAATCTATAGTTTGCTACATTATGTTTAGGAGTTGTTGATTTATTTTTTGACTTAGTTTGAATGTAGTTCTTGGTATACTTTATTTCTATTTGGCCATTTTTTTCTATTCTGTTTTTTTTTTTGTACCAATAATTTTCTATTCTGTAAACTCAACATAGAACCACATTTATATCAATGCGACGTATCTTTCATGTATGAGGTATAATTACAATACCATGAAAACTTTGAAAGTTGTGAATTTGATAAATATACAACAATTTGATAGAAAATTCCTACTTTCGTTTTCACCAACAAAAATACAGGTTTTTCCAGAACATACTATGTCCCCCACAAGGAAGGCAATTTCTTTTAACATTTTAATATAATGTGGGTGATTGGTTGTATTTGAAATACCAAATCAAAAGAGTGTGTTTTTTAATTTATTTTGATTTCTGTGGGTGGTGGGGGTTATAATAAGTTAAAGGGAAAGGGGGTGGGGGAGATCATAGTATTTTCTGGAACAGCCCTTAGTACTCCACAATATTTCAAAGTCAACCAAACCCAAAATTGACATACCCATTAGCTGGATCAATAGCTAAAGCTCTTGGCTGATGTAGATCTTTCCAAACAATAACTCTTCGCGATGTACCATCAGTCCTGGCCACTTCGATCCTCTTAGACCCAGTATCTACCCAATAGATATTTTTAGCCACCCAATCTACCACCATGCCCTCTGGATACTCCAAACCATATTGAATCACCTTTTCTACAGCACTACCATTCATAAAAGCTCGGCTTATTGTCTACAATTGACAAATACATATATAAATACATAATTATTTCATCTGGCAATAAAATACATAAGTATTTTATCCTAGAATAAAAAGTATACTTATTTCATCCAACAGTTAAATACATGATTGATTCTTCAGATAGTTTTTAAACTACAAGTTATGCATATTTATTTCACCAGACAGTGAAATACATTAATTGTAATTATTTCATTCAACAGTTACATATTTATTGCATATCATAGAAAATAGGGATGGTGGTAGGATATTTTTATATTTTTGTTCACTTTTTAACTTTTTGATTCTATTTATCTTCAGATTGAACTACAAGATCACATATTTCTTTAAGTCCAAAGTTACAATGCATATCTAGTTATTGGACATGAAAGGAGTAGAAGACACTTGTTTCACAACTAGATAGGTGAAGATTATTTTAGAAAGATAACCTGAACAATTACAGTATATTTTTTTCAATTTTATTCTTGTAACATTAAAATAAAGTGTCTTCCGACTTCCCCCATATATTTATATTCCTAACAACCTAACTCTTAAAACACACATACAAGACAAAAATTCTCATACCCTCTCTGTTGCGTCTGTCCAATAGATCCTATTGTCATTAATATCGTAATCAATGGCAATAGGAGCTTCTTTGATCCCTCGGATCGGAATCGGTCGGATTCTGTGATTGGATTCCAGCGACAGTCTCTTGATGTTCTGCTGACCACTGAATATTAGGAAGGCCTCGGGTATTATACATGTCTTACTGTTACCACTGAGCTCTAGCCCCATTGGACAAGCACATACTGATTTATTAGGGGTCATTAGACAAAGATGGCTGCATTCTCCATTGTTGTGAGCACATGGGTTGGTGCCTAGAATTGAAATTGTTAAAATAAATTATTGAAATCATATTGCAATACATACAAAAGATCATACATTTTTTTTTTAACTGTTTCAGATTTTGTCATGTTTGGGCCTAAAATTGCTACACAGTATGGGGTTTGCTCATTGTTAAAGGCCTTCTAGCGATTTATAGTTGTTTATATCGGCTTCCTTTATATGGTCTGTACAAACTAGGGAGATTGTTTGAACACATGTTTACTAAAACTTGCCTTGTGTTTCCTTAGGGCTATTCCATTAAAATGTATGAGGGTGGTAGGAAGGGAAGTTTATTCATTGTATGTTGGTCTTTTTTCAGCAGTTATAAATGCACATAATAAGTTCTAAATCAAAAGTAAATCCTAACCTGAAAAAGATGTTACCCTCTATTTTGAAAATTTTATAGCATTTTTTATAAGAAGCCATTCCTCAAATAGCAATCACTAATCTCCCATTGTTGTGTCTTGTTTAGAATTAGCAAAAAGTTCTCAATGAAAAGTATATCCTATCCTGAAAAAGACGTTACCTTCAATTTTGACTAGGTTGACTGCCTTAAGCCCCATTAGATCAGGCAGTTGGTCAACAATGGTCTTCCTATCAATGCCTGACCGTTTATTAACACGTTCTATTGACCGTCTCTGCCAATCAGTCCAATAAATGTAATCACCTGAAATATTAATTCTTTTATTAATATAAAATAGATAAAACACAATATGTACATATGTGACTTTATCGGACCACAGATGAATTATCACGTTGTGATTGGATAAACGCCGTCACGTGGCCTCCAGCCTCACCCCCTATGGGTTTTACTCATCCTCTATGGATCTGTATGGGGTCAGTAGGGAACCATATAACTTATAGGGTCCTCCAAATCCAATCCCCAACCCCAAAAACAAAAATCATTTTTGATTTTGGCTTGCCTGACCATCCTTACGTTTTAGCATGTTAATTAAGTGGCTACCCTATATATTATTATATATTTTTTTTAAAAAGCACTTTTAATTCAAGTCACAATTTTCATCTAGATGAATCCAGTTTTGAAACAAGTGCTTTTATCTTTATCATGTCTAATCATTATCATAAATGTCACAGACTGCTAAATACTGGAAAAAATAAACTTTTTGACTTTTTTATCAGAGGATAAATGATGATGTAGAAGGGTGACAAAAATATTTGTGCAAATAAAACATAACCAATTGGCTGTTTCAGAATCTAATGCATCCTGGGTAATATTTTCAAATGCTTACACCAAATATTTTGATTGGTTTGAAACGTTAAACAATGGCAATTCCACCAATGACATAACATTATTTTCACTTTGGGGTACGAACAATGAAATTTCCCATGATGCTTTAGATTCTGAAAAGGCCAATTGAATCTTAATTTTATGAACTTACCTAACAAACTAAATCCAAACAAATGAGGTAGATTTTGATTGACTAGTACACGTCTCCCTGTCCCATCATAATTTGCCACTTCTATTTTATCAAGACTAGCATCCCCCCAGTATATCTTCATCTCAGCATGATCTACTGCGATCCCATTAGGCCAACCTAATGATGAGTTTACCAGAGCCAACCGACCAGAACCATCCATGTTAGCTCGTTCTATTTTTGGTTTCTTTCCCCAATCTGTCCAGTACATGTACCTGTAACAGAAAAAAATGTTATAAAAAAATATACATTGATTGATTGATTTATTGGTGTTTAAACCCACTTTCAACACAATTGGATATTTCTCCTTTTATATTTTTTGAGAACAGATATATCAGATTCCTGCACTTTGCCTGTAATTTTCTTGACAAGTAAAAAATTATTTTGTAACTTAAATTTCTGATCATTGATAAATTTCAAGGAATATTCATGGATAGGATGTATAAAATATGATATGCTAAATGCACAATATATATATCAAGTCAGTACCATACAGTTTTGATTGCAAATCATTTAATCTTTACCCAAAAAGGAATACATCTTTACTTTTCTACATTGGCTAGAAGTATAGGAGGAGGGTTGAGATCTCATAAACATGTTTATCCCTGCCGCATGTTTGCGCCTGTCCCAAGTCAGGAGCCTCTGGCCTTTGCAAGTCTTGTATTATTTCTATTTTAGTTTCTTGTGTACTATTTGGCAATTAGTATGGCGTTCATTATCACTGAACTAGTATATATTTGTTTAGGGGCCAGCTGAAGGAAGCCTCCAGGTGAAGGAATTTCTCACTACATTGAAAACCTGTTGGTGACCTTCTGCTGTTGTTTTTTTCTATGGTCGGGTTGTTGTCTCTTTGACACATTCTACATTTCCATTCTCAATTTTACATCAACTTCTAGGATACATAATTTTCAGTTGTCTCCTTCCCAATCCCACCACGTCTCTATATATTCACAAAGACAGTGCAAAATATTTCATTTACAGAAATATTTCTATTATCTTAATCACATCAAACTTAATTTCATGGTAAAAAATTTACACATTAAACCTACCCTGAGATTGGATCAAGAGTTATTGCCCTTGGTTCTTCTAAATCTTCAGCTAACAGAACTCTACGAGAGGTTCCATTCAACCTAGAGACTTCTATTCTGTCTGTGCCTGTGTCTGTCCAGTACAAATTCCGACCAATCCAATCCACTGCAATACCGTCAGGATGCATCAAGTGGTTGTCAATAACCTTCTCCTGACCTGAAAAACAATTTATCAATACATAAATGTACATGTATTCGCAAGTAAGATATTCCAATCTCGAGAAATCTGGATTACTTCCCTTGCACCATTTCCTCTGCACACGTTTCCTATCTACATGTAAACTTTACCTTATAGATGGGTAATGTCCATTTGACACAAATAATGCCCCCTGCTTGCATTTAATGTTATAAAGGGACATAACTCAAGAACAGTAAAAGTTGAAGCAACCCAAATTCATTATTGATCTAAGTTTTGTGACAATAAGCATTTTGTATAATATTAATAACATTTGGGTTGAGACAAACTTAAGTTAGAGAACTCTAGAAAGTAATACCACCAAAATTCACACTTGATCTATGTTTTGTGGTAAGAAGGATTGTTTAAAGTTTCATAATATTAGTATGAGGTAAACTGTAATGTGAGAAAATGGAAACTAAATTCTGTATTTTAGTACAGACATACATAGACAGACAAGGATAAAACTGAATGCCTCTTCCGCTAAGTTCAATGTCATATAGTCTATTGAGGAGAGATTTCTCATTGGCAATCATACCAAATCTTCTTATTCTTATATGAAACTTACACAAAAATTGTCAACATGGGAAATAACTCCTTCTAATCTTAAAAGTAAAAACCAGATGCTCCGCAGGGCGTAGCTTTATACGACCGCAGAGGTTGAACCCTGAACAGTTGGGGCAAGTATGGACACAACATTCAAGCTGGATTCCGCTCTAAATTTGGATTGTGATTAAATAGTTGACACAGCATAGGTTTCTGACACAGAATGAATGTATTCAAATGAACTTAAAATTTTTGTTTTCTCTTAGAGCAATTCACTATGCTGTTGAATATTAATCCTCTCAAAATAATGTTTGAAGAAATTTTCTTTTTATTTATGAAATTTCAAATTAGAAAAATTGAACCCAATTTTTTAATCACATCCCCCTTTCCCTTATTCCAAAACTAATTTCAATTAAAATATTCTAATGGAGTTTGCAACAATTACTACTCATTTAAATACATCATAAAATATTAAGATGTAAAAAAACTGCTTGTTATCACTGAATGGTAAAGATTATTTAAATTTATCAGTTGGTAGTAAAAAGTGAATATACATTGTATATTGTATATAACAAAGATTTAAGTTGATTCTGGACAAAGAAAGATAACTCCAATTAAAAAAAAATCTTGCAGATATTTCTTGCTTACTTTACTGGACAAAGAAAGATAACTCTTAATTAAAAAAAAATTTGCTATTTCACAATATTGTGAAATTAGATACTTCTTGCCATTGCACAATACTGTGCAATTGAAAAGACTTGATATTGCACAATACTTAATATAATAATTTTAGATCCTGATTTGGACCAACTTGAAAACTGGGCCCATAATCAAAAATCTAAGTACATGTTTAGATTCAGCATATCAAAGAGGCCCAAGAATTTGATTTTTGTTAAAATCAAACTTAGTTTAATTTTGGACCCTTTGCACTTTAATTTAGACCAATTTTAAAACTGGACCAAAAATTAAGAATCTACATACACAGTTAGATTTGGCATATCAAAGAACCCCAATTATTCAATTTTTGATGAAATCAAACAATGTTTAATTTTGGACCTCGATGTGGGCCAACTTGAAAACTGGGCCAATAATCAAAAATCTAAGTACATTTTTAGATTCAGCATATCAAAGAACCCCAAGGTTTCAATTTTTGTTAAAATCAAACTAAGTTTAATTTTGGACCCTTTGGACCTTAATGTAGACCAATTTGAAAACAGGACCAAAAATTAAGAATCTACATACACAGTTAGATTCGACATATTAAAAAACCCCAATTATTCAATTTTGATGAAATTAAACAAAGTTTAATTTTGGACCCTTTGGGCCCCTTTTTCCTTAACTGTTGGGACCAAAACTCCCAAAATCAATACCAACCTTCCTTTTATAGTCATAAACCTTGTGTTTAAATTTCATAAATTTCTATTCACTTATACTAACGCTATGGTGGGAAAACCAAGAAAAATGCTTATTTGGGTCCCTTTTTGGCCCCTAATTCCTAAACTGTTGGGACCAAAACTCCCAAAATCAATACCAACCTTCCTTTTGTGGTCATAAACATTGTGTTTAAATTTCATTGATTTCTATTTACTTTAACTAAAGTTATTGTGCGAAAACCAAGAATAATGCTTATTTGGGCCCTTTTTTGGCCCCTAATTCCTAAACTGTTGAAACCAAAACTCCCAAAATCAATCCCAACCTTTCTTTTGTGGTCATAAACCTTGTGTCAAAATTTCATAAATTTCTATTAACTTAAACTAAAGTTATAGTGCGAAAACCAAGAAAATGCTTATTTGGGCCCTTTTTGGCCCCTAATTCCTAAAATATTGGGACCAAAACTCCCAAAATCAATACCAGCCTTCCTTTTATGGTCATAAACCTTGTGTTAAAATTTCATAGATTTCTATTCACTTTTACTAAAGTAAGAGTGCGAAAACTAAAAGTATTCGGACGACGACGACGACGACGACGACGACGACGACGACGACGACGCCAACGTGATAGCAATATACGACGAAAATTTTTTCAAAATTTGCGGTCGTATAAAAAATGAAAATCGTATTCAAACATCCATCTTTACCTGTTCCATCAATATTGGCCCTCCAAATAGCATGAACCTCATCATCAGTCCAATATACTTGGTTATCCACGGGGTCGAAATCAATAGCTATTGCATGCTGTACATTGGTGAGTTCTAATACCACATCTGTGTAGTCAGGTGTGTCTAGTGATATCCTCCTTAAATCTGTTCTTCTGGCTAGCAGTAATAATTGCTCATATCCTACAAATAATAAAAGTAATTATACAATGCATTGTATTAAATGCAATGTTAAACTATTTATCTAGTCTAATCTGCAATACTTATTTTTATTAAAGTAATATTTCATCGAAATGCAATTTCCTATCCTCGTTAAAAAAAATCTATAAATTCATTAATAGTTTAGACATATTTCATTTATTGTGAATTTTGAATGATTGATTGATTGATAGTTTGGTATTTAACTTGACTTTCAAGCCTAATTTGCTATTTTGTGGCTAACATCTTTGTTTAAACGAGTTGACTTTTTGTAGGAAAACGGATAATTCTCGTCGCTTCCTGTGGGACAGGCTCATGTGTGGAGCTGTGGTGACACCTACCTTCATTAAATGTTTTGTTGTCCAATTTAAGTTTGATTCCTGTGGGACAGGCATCTTGTATGATTTTTAATTTCAGTTTCGTGTGTATACATGGTATAATTCAGAGTTTAGCATGTCCTCCATTATCACTGAACTAGTATACATTTTAGTTTAGGGGCCAGCTGAAGGACGACTCAGGGTGCGAGAGTTTCTTGCTGCCTTAAAGACAGATTGGTGGCCTTTGGCTGTTGTCTGCTCTTTGGTCGGGTTGTTGTCTCTTTAACAAATTCCCTATTTCCATTCTCAATTTAACATGTGTAGAAATGATGAGTGGTGTGGACACCTACCTTCATTACAAGTTTTGTTGTCCAATTTAAGTTTGATTCCTGTGGGGCAGGCACATGTGTAGAAAAGATGAGTGGTGTGGACACCTACCTTCATTACAAGTTTTGTTGTCCAATTTTAGTTTGATTACTGTGGGACAGGCACATGTGTAGAAAAGATGAGTGGTGTGGACACCTACCTTCATTACAAGTTTTGTTGTCCAATTTAAGTTTGATTCCTGTGGGGCAAGCACATGTGTAGAAAAGATGAGTGGTGTGGACACCTACCTTCATTACAAGTTTTGTTGTCCAATTTAAGTTTGATTCCTGTGGGACAGGCACATGTGTAGAAAAGATGAGTGGTGTGGACACCTACCTTCATTACAAGTTTTGTTGTCCAATTTTAGTTTAATTCCTGTGGGACAGGCACATGTGTAGAAAAGATGAGTGGTGTGGACACCTACCTTCATTACAAGTTTTGTTGTCCAATTTTAGTTTAATTCCTGTGGGACAGGCACATGTGTAGAAAAGATGAGTGGTGTGGACACCTACCTTCATTACAAGTTTTGTTGTCCAATTTAAGTTTGATTCCTGTGGGACAGGCACATGTGTAGAAAAGATGAGTGGTGTGGACACCTACCTTCATTACAAGTTTTGTTGTCCAATTTTAGTTTAATTCCTGTGGGACAGGCACATGTGTAGAAAAGATGAGTGGTGTGGACACCTAGCTTCATTACAAGTTTTGTTGTCCAATTTTAGTTTAATTCCTGTGGGACAGGCACATGTGTAGAAAAGATGAACTGTGTGTAAACCTACCTTCATTACAAGTTTTGTTGTCCAATTTGAGTTTGATTCCTGTGGGACAGGCACATGTGTAGAAAGGATGAGTGGTGTGGACACCTACCTTCATTACATGTTTTGTTGTCCAATTTAAGTTTGATTCCTGTTGGACAGGCATATGGGTAGAAAAGATAAGCTGTGTGGACACCTTCCTTCATTACATGTTTTGTTGTCCAATTTAAGTTTGATTCCTGTGGGACAGGCACATGTGAAGAAAGAATAAGCTGTGTGGACACCTACCTTCATTACATGTTTTGTTGTCCAGTTTAAGTTTGATTCCTGTGGGACAGGCACATGTGAAGAAAGAATGAGCTGTGTGGACACCTACCTTTATTACAAATTTTGTTGTCCAATTTAAGTTTGATTCCTGTGGGACAGGCACATGTGAAGAAAGAATAAGCTGTGTGGACACCTACCTTCATTACATGTTTTGTTGTCCAGTTTAAGTTTGATTCCTGTGGGACAGGCACATGTGAAGAAAGAATGAGCTGTGTGGATACCTACTCTCATTACATGTTGTGTTGTCCAATTTAAGTTTGATTCCTGTGGGACAGGCACATGTATAGAAAGAATGAGCTGTGTGGATACCTAATCTCATTACAAGTTTTGTTGTCCAGTTTAAGTTTGATTCCTGTGGGACAGGCACATGTGTAGAAAGAATGAGCTGTGTGTATACCTACTCTCATTACATGTTGTGTTGTCCAATTTAAGTTTGATTCCTGTGGGGCAGGCACATGTGTAGAAAGAATGAGCTGTGTGGATACCTACCTTCATTACATGTTGTGTTGTCCAATTTGAGTTTGATTGCTGTTGGACAGGCATATGGGTAGAAAATATGAGCTGTGAGGATACCTACTCTCATGACATGTTGAGTTGTCCAATTTGAGTTTGATTCCTATGGGACAGGCATATGGGTAGAAAAGATAAGCTGTGTGGACACCTACCTTCATTACATGTTTTGTTGTCCAATTTAAGTTTGATTCCTGTGGGACAGGCACATGTGTAGAAAGGATGAGCTGGTGACATAAGACATAAGTGTGAACATCCACCATTATGTTTATCACAGGCATTCTCATTTGTATCTGTAAAATAAACCATGTAAAATTACCAGAATGTAAAAATAATTTACCTAACTACAGATTTCTTAGCTACAGTTAAAACATATTGGTTTGCTCAAACCCTACCAAAAGGTAGAGGCAGTTGGTAGGTAGCTATATATTATCATAGGTGGCATTTCCTTTCTCTTTTCAGCAAAGAAGTTGATTTGTCAAGATGTTTTTTTAGTTTATGCCTCTCTGATAAAAAAAACTTTTTAACACCAGGACAATAAATTAAAAAATGAAAAAGATTTTGAGAAGGCAGCTATTTTATGGGTCACAGTAGGGCTAGGACAAATGATGGTATTCTTTTATGGCCTTGAACTTATAAAAGAAACTTGATACAATAATCTACAAGCACTCAATTTTGGTAATGATTTTGCTAAAATATGAGATTCAAAACTTCCGCTTGTTAACAAAATCTATTATATTCAGAATAACAAGTTATAACACTTCCACATGATCAAATTGGTATCACTTGACAACACTCTATTTGTTCAAATTTCAAATTATAATTAGTATTAAGTATGAAGTATTTCCTTTTTCTACGACGTCATCTAGTCCTGTAATTAGCTTTACTTAAGTATCAACAGTTTTATGAATGAATTTTAGATTTTCATCTGACGCCATGTAGCGTGTGACATGGCTCATATTTGCACTTTGTACATTTGAACATAAAACCATTTTTGTTTTTTTCATACATAGCATACAAATGTAGTCAGGTCATGCAGGTATACATGGTATATATTTACCAAATCTTTGAAGCCTATTTGCTTGAAAAGCGTTGTGTTCTAAAATTACAAGATTCATTGGACTCTGGTTAAGAATATTAATAAATTAAAGCTCTCTGTCATCTCTTGTGGGTCATATATATTTATATAGACATTTATACATTGATATAGATAGTTGTCTCATTGGCAATCATACCACATTTCCTTATTTTCATATAAATCCCTTAAAATAATTGACATCAATTTAAGTTAAAACTGCAGACTGGATAAAAAGTCATAAAAGTCTACCCTTCAAGAAAAAGAAAAAAAATGCCAATTACAGCTATTTCATGCTACAAGAGTTGCGTAACAAAAACATGCCTCTAAGACAGGCTTGAGGAAATAACAATAAAACATGCTTTGTTACGACACAACATATATATCTGGGAGGTAACAGACTGTCAAATACTACCATGCCAAATTTTACGTTTTCTGCCAACTGATTAAAATGATAAATAAAGTCATCTATTATCTCGAAATTAAGCAGATTATTCTAAGAAGTAATCAACCAGCGATGGATCTGATTAAACTCAATCTATAAATATATACATCAACAAAATCTCTATTGATTCTGCATGCTTACAATTACTTTTCTGGTTTTAAGATTTTTATATAAACAACATTTACAATGCATAGAAAATTTTGAAATATTGTGATTGTTCTTGGGTTAGCTTCAACTTGATAGTATAGATATCAAAGGTACTTTGATTCTGTATGACTTACAATTTTTTCTGTTTTATGATGTTTTGAATGTATATAGAAAATCTTGAATTATTGTGACCTTTGATTGTTCTTAGGTAAGCTTAGTTTCAACCTAAATTTATATAGATATCAAAGGTACTTAACCTTGTCAAATGCTCATGATGCTTGTTAGATAATTCTGTATGCTTAGAATTATTTTTCTTTTTTATGATTTTTTTAACATGTTGAACATGTTGAATGTTTCTACGAAATCCTGATATATCATGAAAATTGTAACATTTGCATTGATTTTCTTGGGTTAGCATAGCTTCAACCTAAACTTATAGATATCAAAAGCACTCAACATTGTTACAATGCTTGTTAAGATGATTCTGTTTTGCTTACAATTATTTTTATTTTCTGATTTTTATAATGCATAGGAAATCTTGGGAATATTGTGACATCTGATTGTTCTTGGGTTAGCTCAGCTTTAACATAAATTTATAGATATATCAAAGATACTCAAACTTGCTGAAATTATTTTGAATGCTAACAATTATTTTTCTGTTTTTATGATTTTTATAATTATGCATTCGAAATCTTGGAATATTGCATTGCGACATCTGATTATTCTTTGGTTATATTAGCTTTAATTTATCCTACATGTTTTCAAAGGTTTTCCACTAGTCTATTCCAAGTTTTAGGGTAATGATATAGCTTTAACATGTTTAACATAGTAGTACCTCAAAGTTATAAATTATGAAGTGGACATATACATACATTATGTATGTGCCTGTTCTAAGTCAGACACCTATGGTTCAGTGCTTGTTGTTTTTTATTCTGTAGATCATATTTGTTTTCTGTTTGTTGTTTTTGTATACAAAGCCAGCAATTTATTTTCTACATTGTTCTAGATTAACTATTCTATATTTGTCATTTCAGGGCATGTTTAATACACTCCTTGATGAAGGTCGTACTGTGACCTAGAGTTACAAGCTTCTACTGTCATTTGGTCTCTAGTAAGGAGTTGTTTCATTGACAATTAACCACATAAGACATTAGAAACAAAATCATATGAAATATTAAATTCTTTAAAAATTGCGAAAGCTATTTCTTTACAATTTTTGCAGTAATAAAATATCACAAAAATTTCTGAATAGAATTATAAATATATAACAGGCTATTATTTCAACATAAAGCTAATTTTGATTATGGAATTTGCATAATTTCTAGTGCTTGATTTTTTTTAATAAATTCCATGTTTTTTCTGTATTTTAATGTTCTGTCACTGCACATGTCTGTGCGGTGCACGACATGTACACTTCCTATTAAAAAGAAGATAGCCCATTTGCAACAGAATGTATATGTACTGTGCAGCGCACAACTGTGAACACTATCTATACAAAATATCTTGTATGGAAAGTGTAAACTTATGCACTGCCCAGAAAATTATTATACAGAATAAACATGGATTTTATTCAAAATTTCAGGCACAAGAAATTAGGCAAAATCCATAATCAAAAATAATTCCAAGTTGAAATATTAGCATGTTAAATATGTATATATACACCATCCTATTTAACTAAGAAAGAGGACATCAGTAATTTAGGAATGCCTATAGCTAGAGAAATAACACATCATGATCAACTATTACTGAAAGCTGACAAATTATCTCCTTGTTGCACCTTGACAGCTTCACAAACGATCTTACATTGTAGGTAATTTACAAGAATTGACTGCTTTAAGCTTCAGTGAACATGTTACAGCCAAAACAACACAGATGTTAACCTACTTCTAAGACATCTAATAACTCCATTTCAAATATATCAAAAGTACCTGCAGGGTCTAATCTATGATTTTAAAGAAGGAGATGTGGTCAACTTCTTGGACAAGTGGATTTCACTTATTGTCACGGTTACTTCATGTTTACTCATCCATCTATGACATGTATAGTATATATATATACATGATATAAGCATGACAACCCATACATAAAGTTGTATAGGGACATTGATGCACCCAAATTTCGATCTTGATCTGAGTTAGGTGGTAAAGAGCCTATGTCCTGTGTTTGAATTTGTTTGTTAGCTTTTTGATCATGAATGTTTGTCTCTAATATTTAATTAACTGTGCATTTGTATTCAGATATCGCAGATCAAATTTATTCATTCATTGTTTAATCATACGTATTTTGATTGAGTTAAGTCTGCCAATTGATATTTTATCGTATGTTTTTCTATGTTGTGATGTTATGCTATTGTTTCAGAAAAAGGGAGAAGGTTTGGATCCATTAAAACGTTTAATCCCGCTGCAAATGTTTGCACCTGTCCTAAGTCAGGAATCTGATGTACAGTAGTTGTCGTTTGTTTATGTTATATTTACATGCTTCTCCTTTTGTTTATATAGATTAGACCGTTGGTTTTCCTGTTTGAATGGTTTTACACTAGTAATTTTGGGGCCCTTTATAGCTTGTTGTTCGGTGTGAGCCAAGGCTCCGTGTTAAAGGCCGTACTTTAACCTATAATGGTTAACTTTTCATATTGTTATTTTGATGGAGAGTTGTCTCATTGGCACTCACACCACATCTTCCTATATCTATTGAGTATAAATTTCATAACATTTGGTTGAAACAAACTTAAGTTAGCGAACAGAAATGAAAAATTCAGCGATTTTTCCATTTGTAAAGGGGCATAACTCTAGAAAGGTAAAAGTGACACCACCTAAATTCAAACTTGATCTGTGTTTTGTGGTAATAAGCATTGTATATAAGTTTCATAACAATTGGCTTAGGCAAACTAAAGTTAGAGAATGAAAACGTAAAATTCAGCAATTATTCCATTTGTAAACATGGTAAAGGGCATAACTCTAAGACAGTATAAATGATGCAACTAAAATTCAAAATGATCTGTGTTTTGTGGTAAAAAGTATCGGGTATAATATGAGTGTCATAACATTTGGTTGAGGCAAATTTAAGTTGGAAAACCGAAACTAATTTTGAGAAGTACAGGCGGACAACTAAATGCCCCTCCACTAAGATGGGAGCTTAAAACTCAATGCATAATTGAAAACATGTATTCTCGATAAAAAATTGAAAATAGAAAAGTACAGAGTTTTCATCAAGCTTGATTAACTAATTATAAACAATACATGTACACATATATATCAACACATGTACACAACAACACATGTACAACATCCATGCATACCTTGTGATTTTTTGACTGGCAGGCAAAAAAAGATAAATAATATATATCCATCATGCCCAATACGACTATAGATCTACAAATAACTTTGTCTAATGTGTCTATCCTAACATTTACATTACATTAAGCAATTTACTGTCTTAATTGTTATCAGCCCACAGCTAAAAGTTATGAAAGATGTAAATTGTTTTTGTTTTATTTATTTCAAAGAGCAGCTGCTGCCATTAAAAAAATAGCATTATATAAATGTGTCATTTTTTTCAAAATTTTAAGCGTGTTAAACAAATAAAGTTATGTAACATGGCAAGAAATGTAATGAAAGTTCCTCATTGAAAATTCAATCATACAAAAAAGAATCGGGGACAAATATATGACAGAAGAAAGCAACCTTTCCAAAACACATGGTTTGGTTGAGAGTTTATATTTTCAAAGCCTTATACATCATGTACATGTATGTCATGTATGTCAAGATTTGTTACAAAAATTTATGAAGCAAGAATAAGTACTGTTATGACTGTTGTACAAATCATTTATCTTAAAGTCTCCCCCAATCACTTCATTTTTATAATCCCTTCAATGGTTTGTTGAAATTCTTCATTGAACCACAAATACACCAAAGCTAAAATTACCATTGAAAGATCATTTTCTGATTGAGGTTTACCCTGGGCAAATCTTTCTCCCGACATTTAGTGTAAACTGTATGGTTTAAAGTTTTTATTGTCAGATTAATTACAATTTTCTGGTGAAAAAAAATAGTGAAGCAGTAGGATAAAACTTTACCTGTTTACTCTGATGTGTCATGCGTAATCCATATCAAGCTTTCAATGGTATTTTTAAACATAGTGTAAAGGAGTGCAAAAAACAACCTACTCAGTGTTCCCCAAGGATCTTACTAGCACCATCATGGTACAATTATTTCCCTATGGTAATTTATTAATATGCTGTAAATTTAGGGGAAAGTGTTACTACATATCCCATGTTGCTATTTGAAAATATAAATAAAAGACACGGCTTCTACTGTTT
Organism: Mytilus trossulus; assembly: GCF_036588685.1. Classification (NCBI taxonomy): domain Eukaryota; kingdom Metazoa; phylum Mollusca; class Bivalvia; order Mytilida; family Mytilidae; genus Mytilus; species Mytilus trossulus. Next base: position 63,443,358 of record NC_086381.1, on the reverse strand, counting down.
CTACTATTTACCTTTTGGTTGTCTTCTGGCACTAAATGAATGGATGTCCATTGGTGAATATATATCTCTAAGTATAACTCGCCGATTACTACCGGTAATTTTATCACAGGAATTAATGGACCGATCCTTCCAATCGGTCCAGTATAACGTTCGATCGTACAATGTCAAGGCAAACGGGTGAGGTAGTTCCCCTTCAACGACCACACGGCGATCAGAACCATCGAATTTACAACTATGTATGAAAGCATTTTTAGCGTCTGCCCAATAAATTTGTGAATCTTCATAATCTAACGTAAGTCCATTTGGCCAATGAATATTTTCCTTTATAATGACAGATCGATGTGCATGGGTTCCGTCCATTCCAGCACGTTCTATTTTTGGTGTCTCTCCCCAGTCCGTCCAATACATGTACCTGTTAACATGAGATAGTTAATATAATACTTAGCTGTTAACAAAATACTTAACTGTTAACATAACATGGTTAACATGAGAAAGATTTATAGATTATGGTTGATTATCTCAACGAGATTGATTTTCTCGCTTGAGCTGGAATAGCGAAAGTAAGAAAAGCAATCGAGTTGAGATGACCAATGATAATCTGTTTATCACTATTTTACCTGTGACGACATTGTCAATTTCAATGTCAATTTCGTTAGCAACGCCATGTGGCCTCCTTAGTTTCTAGCGATAATTTTTCCATCTCAAGCGAGAAGCATGATATGAAAATTATCTGACACAAAAAAAGATCAAAGGAAAAATGCACAAAATAGCGATAAAATATAATACTTCACTGTTATATTATCAGTACAATGTTCATGCACCGTGAAACACTAAGAGCAAAAGAACAACAGATATTTTAGTGGAAGTTGTCTTTTCATGCTTTTCTTATTTGGATGGAGAGTTGTCTCATTGGCACTCATACCACATCTTCCTATATCTATTTTGCTATAGAGTATGTTTATTCAATAAATATAGAGTTGAAATTACGGTTGTGTCAAATACTTTAATCAAGAGTTATCTCCCTGTTTTTCAGTCTGTCCCTGGTGTGTGAATTATAACTCAGATTAACTTACCCATTTAATGGATCCAGTGCAATAGCTCTTGGTTGGTCAAGGTCGTTCCAATAAAGCACCTTTCGGTAACTTCCATCCAAGTTGGCAACTTCAATTCTTTTAGTTTCTGAGTCGGTCCAGTATATCTTTCGACCCAACCAATCAACAGCTAGACCGTCTGGAGAGATGAGACCTGTTGTAATGACATTGACCGTAATTTCCGAGCCATTAAACCATGTCCTTTTGATCATTTCCTGGCTGACGTCCGTGAAGAAGACCGATCTGTCCTCATAAAGGAAATCCACTGCTGCTGCATCCTCGAGGTTTCCAGCGACAACGGTGGAATTACCTCGAGAATTGTTCCCGTCCACCATTCTAACATCTTTACGATTTGCAAAAAGCAGCAAGGGACTTCCTGAAAATATATAGATATCGTTTAATTGAATTTAAATATATTTATTTATAGTGGAATGGGAAACAAATTTTTGCAACTTTATTTTTAACGGACTATCATCATTTCCTTAAGACCATACCTCTCAAATGGTGTCAAGGGAGAGCCAACAATTGTGTTTTTTAAATAACATGTCTAAATAACAAGCTTCAAAGAAACAAAATGGGAAGGAAGGACAGAAAAGTGGACAGTTTTAAAAAAATAATCTATGGAGTAGAAGTCAGAGATTTGACAATTTCAAGACAAAAATTTAAGTTGGTTTTTCCCTGATTTTATGTGCTTTCTATACAATTGTTCATCCATTCTGAAAGAATTCAATCAGTTATATTTCAAATGATAAATGAGATATATGCATTATTTTTTTTTTTTTTCAGTTGTAGTTCATTGAGCCAGACATCCAGAGTTGTATGCAAAATTTTACCGAAATATGTGACATAGCCCATATGGTCCGAGTACACAGTTATTTCGTAGTGCATTTCTTTTAGACAATAAATGAAAATAAAAAAAATCCCACCTGCGCTTTCTCAATAATATTTTTACAGTATGTTGTACTACTTTTGGGACAAATTATATCAAAATTATAGAAAACTTCATCAGCTCTAACTCAAAATATGGACAATTTTATGTTAAGCGGGTCTTGAAATCTTTTGATAGCTTCCGAAGTGCTAATTTTTGACCTTTTTCAGCTGGACCTAATCACTACTTTACTTAAATATTTATGACACAAATTTTTTAACAGTGTCATTTCATCCCCCAACTTGCTATATGAGGCATAAAACATGAAGAAATAAATTTGGAAGGGGTATAACAAAAATTGACAAGTAACACACTGTCCACACTAAGGACTATATTCGTGGACAACGAAAATCAAAGGACGATAACTGTGTACTCGGACCTAATAGGATAGAAAAAGTTGCCCAATCTTAATAAAACTTGGTATGACAGAAGCTTAATATATTATAAGACTGCTAACAAAGTTTGATAGCAATAGAATATATATTATAGACACTATGATTAATTCTATATTCAAGTTTGCGTGTTAAATTTTGACGTTAAATTTGAGAAATTTCAACTATCAACATTTGGGGCTTTTAAAATTAAAATATTGCAAAAAAATACTTTTAAAATGCCTTAATATATAATAAATCAGGTATTTAAAGCAATAGAGTACTCATTTGATATATCAGACTTAGGATAATTTTTCAAAAGTCAAATTTATATGAGCCTGTGCCTAAAAATGCAGGTTTTCCAATGAAGGGGGGCCTTACATGAAGGTGTGATATTTTCCAGCAATTTTAAATTTGTGAAGCTTTTTGATTATTAATAATCCTTACATATGTATTTAATGTACTTTAAATGGAAAGAAAACTTACAAATAACATATCATATTAGTTTAAAAGGGTCTTAGGTCAAGTAAGACTAAAAATAATTTAGGGTCAATTTAGGCCGTAGCACATATTTACATTTAAAAATGCATATTGAAGCTATAGGAAATAAAAAATTGTGTCTTTCCTATCATTTCTTTACTCAGGTGACATGACACAATAAATCTGAACACAAAAAGGCTCTTACATTCAACTTTTTTAGCTGACAGTATGGTCTGATACAAAGATTTTTCACTTTTTAGTGAAAAACTTGCATGCAATTTTAGTCTCAACAGGCTTATATGTGAACCACATGGTATCCTACAGAAGTAAAGAAAGATATTATGTGAAATGTAATAGGTACAAAAGACATTGTTAAGTGCTTTTTATACAAATTTAGTGACGTCTTTATTATGGACTTCCAACTTTTATGTGCCATGCTCCTCACATTTAACTTGATCCAAACAGGGCGTTAGACGAGGGTCATTTATACAACACTTTTTGCTCATATTGTCTGAGATAATCTTCTTTTCTGTAGATTCAGAATTCACAAATGAGTAATTCAACTGGATTAAAGCACAGAAACACAAAAATTGACACATGAAAACATGTCAGATAGAAAGTCAGAATGCCACTTATGCATCAAAATTGAAAAAGCTATGAAATGCTTATTTTGACCATATAATGCCAAAAATGGTCATTTTTGCAGAAATTCTATCAAATAAAAGTTAAAATCCTTTAGTTTTATGCTATTTGACAAATTGACACCATCAAATCATTCAGGGAAGTTGCCAAAGTACAAATTCTATATTTCCTGATTTCACCTCTTAATAGGATAGAAAAAGTTGCCCAATCTTAATAAAACTTGGTATGACAGAAGCTTAATATATTATAAGACTGCTAACAAAGTTTGATAGCAATAGAATATATATTATAGACACTATGATTAATTCTATATTCAAGTTTGCGTGTTAAATTTTGAAGTTAAAATTGAGAAATTTCAACTATCAACATTTGGGGCTTTTAAAATTAAAATATTGCAAAAAAATACTTTTAAAATGCCTTAATATATAATAAATCAGGTATTTAAAGCAATAGAGTACTCATTTGATATATCAGACTTAGGATAATTTTTCAAAAGTCAAATTTATATGAGCCTGTGCCTAAAAATGCAGGTTTTCCAATGAAGGGGGGCCTTACATGAAGGTGTGATATTTTCCAGCAATTTTAAATTTGTGAAGCTTTTTGATTATTAATAATCCTTACATATGTATTTAATGTACTTTAAATGGAAAGAAAACTTACAAATAACATATCATATTAGTTTAAAAGGGTCTTAGGTCAAGTAAGACTAAAAATAATTTAGGGTCAATTTAGGCCGTAGCACATATTTACATTTAAAAATGCATATTGAAGCTATAGGAAATAAAAAATTGTGTCTTTCCTATCATTTCTATACTCAGGTGACATGACACAATAAATCTGAACACAAAAAGGCTCTTACATTCAACTTTTTTAGCTGACAGTATGGTCTGATACAAAGATTTTTCACTTTTTAGTGAAAAACTTGCATGCAATTTTAGTCTCAACAGGCTTATATGTGAACCACATGGTATCCTACAGAAGTAAAGAAAGATATTATGTGAAATGTAATAGGTACAAAAGACATTGTTAAGTGCTTTTTATACAAATTTAGTGAAGTCTTTATTATGGACTTCCAACTTTTATGTGCCATGCTCCTCACATTTAACTTGATCCAAACAGGGCGTTAGACGAGGGTCATTTATACAACACTTTTTGCTCATATTGTCTGAGATAATCTTCTTTTCTGTAGATTCAGAATTCACAAATGAGTAATTCAACTGGATTAAAGCACAGAAACACAAAAATTGACACATGAAAACATGTCAGATAGAAAGTCAGAATGCCACTTATGCATCAAAATTGAAAAAGCTATGAAATGCTTATTTTGACCATATAATGCCAAAAATGGTCATTTTTGCAGAAATTCTATCAAATAAAAGTTAAAATCCTTTAGTTTTATGCTATTTGACAAATTGACACCATCAAATCATTCAGGGAAGTTGCCAAAGTACAAATTCTATATTTCCTGATTTCACCTCTTAGGTCCGAGTACACAGTTATTTCGTAGTGCATTTCTTTTAGACAATAAATGAAAATAAAAAAAATCCCACCTGCGCTTTCTCAATAATATTTTTACAGTATGTTGTACTACTTTTGGGACAAATTATATCAAAATTATAGAAAACTTCATCAGCTCTAACTCAAAATATGGACAATTTTATGTTAAGGGGGTCTTGAAATCTTTTGATAGCTTCCGAAGTGCTAATTTTTGACCTTTTTCAGCTGGACCTAATCACTACTTTACTTAAATATTTATGACCCAAATTTTTTTACAGTGTCATTTCATCCCCCAACTTGCTATATGAGGCATAAAACATGAAGAAATAAATTTGGAAGGGGTATAACAAAAATTGACAAGTAACACACTGTCCACACTAAGGACTATATTCGTGGACAACGAAAATCAAAGGACGATAACTGTGTACTCGGACCATATACTGTAAATCGACCTTAAGACTATTTTCCACCTATGCATTGATACTGTATTACTTTTGTTTCATTAATTGAAATTTGGTCTTCAGAGAGTAAACTTTTCAAATCCATCTCAATTAAAAATCATGACAAACAGAAAAAAACATAAATCAGACAAATGCACCTAATGCAACTGACAAAAACATTGTGTGTCAAAAATTTCAACTGTATTTGACATTACTTTCTTATTCATGTTATAACTTATTCTAATTAAAACTAAGATTTAAATAACTGTTTTGAGCATTGTTGAAAACTAAATACAATTCTTTAATTTAATTTTAACTCTTAATTACATTTAACATGTTAAGTTGTCAGGATTTTTTCAGCATGCCATTTTACATCAATTTCAAAAGAACCTCAATACAATAATAACTCATGTAACTGGTGGTCAAATTTCACCACATTTTTTACATAATAGATCAATTCTTTTTATGTATTATATTACATGTATTACAGGTGTAGAAGCTGTTTAAAAAAGAGCTAAATAGTATAATATTAAAACAAATTCATTTTTTAGTACACATTCATGTATAATTTTGGGGCCCTTTATAGCTTGTTGTTCATTGTGAGCCAAGGCTCTGTGTTGAAGGCTGTACCTTGACCTATAATGTTTTACTTTTATAAATTGTTATTTGGATGGAGAGTTGTCTCATTGGCACCCATACCACATCTCCCTATATCTATAAAGAACCAATTAAGGTTACAATACACCATTAGATTTTATGGGTGCAGCCATTTTATGAGCATAACATGGTATTCAGAATTAAGAGTATGGCGAATCCTGATTGGTCGATATGTGCGCCCGTTATTTTTTATTATTAGAGACTTCGTGCACTTTGCTTTATATAAAAGGCAAAATAAAAATTATTCCGTAGCCCTAAAGGCACTGAGATGACTTTTCAACGCTAGGACAAGACACGTATTTTTAAGGGCAAAATTGATAGGCATGGGAGATAAGTACAAAATACGCTAAGAAAAGCAACACGAACCTATATTTTTTGGACCAAAAAATACTGTCCTAATAACTTTTCTTTGATTCTAGCAAGGTTTCGTTAAAAAAATCAACTTTCTAAAGTCTGTATCTCGAAAAAAGGCTACCATTGTCGCCTATGGGAAACTTAATTGTTTATTTCAATCTTAAATGACTCTGTAAAAATTCATACACATCATACAATGATATCATAAGGGTTGGAATATTCACAAAAAAAGTTGGACTCCTGATACATCAAAATTTATAAAGTTGGGAGTACCAACTTGCCGAGCTCACCATGCACACACATGACATTTATTATTATTTATTTAATTTCCAGTGGCAAATATTCCATGCATACTCAGTTTTTGGTGGGTCTTTAATTTTCTATGCTGTGTCTTGTGTATATATAGTGTACTAATATTTGTCTGTTTGTCTTTTTCTTTAATAGCCATGGCATTGTCAGTTAATTTTTCGATGTATGAGTTTGACCGTTCCTCTGGTATCTTTCAACCCTCTTTCAAGACATTAACAAATAAACACTAAATCCTATTAACAGTGGTTCAACTGGATTGGGCATTGAAAATTACCAATTGCACTGGAAAATGAGGGTATAAGTTTAACTGTAAGACCCTTAACACATGTGTACATGTACAAATTTATTAAGTGTACATGTGTAAAACAAAATATGTATAGGTCCAATAAATATGACACTTACCGATTTCAAGTTTGTTTACACAAAATTGAGACGTGTTTTTGGCACTTTTACCATGTTTACCTGCTTTTAAATATTTACTACACATCTAAAGTACACGTCCCCTAACATTACTGAATCTATTTGAAGAGATTTACGACTTTCCAATAGCCTTTTATTGTCCTGTATTAATGGTATGTAAAATTTGTTCCCTTTTTTTCCACCCAACACAATGTATACATACATATGTTTGTAAATGCATGAAAGGGTTACATGTACCTTGCAGATTTAACTTTAAACTTATAATGTCATAAATGTAAACAAATTATAAAAAGTCTCTTTAATCATGTTAATACATTTTAAAATGAACAGTGGGCTACAGAATAATTTGGCATCCAACAAGAAGTTAGCCTCCTCGTGGCGTATAAGATTTTGTGATTACTAATGGCCATTATTATAGTGATTATTTCTTAACCAGACCAAATATGTCATAAAAATTTGATTAGTTGATTATAAAGTAGGGATCGTGGTTTTGTGGGAACCCCCCTTAAATTTTTTACCAACAATGCATTAGAATCAGGACATAGAGTTTGAACCCCTATCTCTTTTTCCCCCAAAAAAACCTTCCCTCTGTATCAATAAATGAGCCTGAATACCAAACACATTAAATAAAGTCATATTAAACAAATAAGTCTAGCAATTATAAAATATTTCAAAATAAAAATATTTCATTTCTCCATAAGAAACCCCTGTACAAAAGTACATTGACTACGTATACCCATGAGGGTCTTACAGGGTTAGGAATTTATAAAAGTCCACACTTTCTTGTAAAGCACTCTTGTTTCTTAGTGTATCAGCTAATATCTCAATCTCTCCTTAGTCATGTTAGAAAATGTAGATATAAATATTCTTGTCATGAGATGTAAATAACCATGCCATAGATATATATATATATATATACTTTCTTTAACAAGACTCTGTAAGACACCAGGACTTAGATGAACTTTGTTTTGACACCTGACAGACAAACAAACACCTGTCAATCATCCCTGCCATACCTTTACAGGTGACAATAATTACAATTAGCAATTAATTTAAATATTACATCAGACAGATCTCCTTACTGGCAATACACAGCCGTGAATAAGTAGATAAGTCTGGGATATTTCTCCTGGCGATAAATCAATGGCAGATTTTAACTTGAAGGTGGTTTTGATTTAAGACGTTAGGTTAAAATTTAAACTTATGTTATCACTTACAATTTTGTGAAAAAAATAATATTGCAATGAATATATTAATACAATGAACATGATGAAGGATTTATTATAAAATGAGGTTTCAAATATTTTAGGATAAAAATAATAATCTTAATATATATATCATGTAATTCTCCTCTAGTTTCATGATAAAGGAAAAATTATAAAATATTTCTTGTTAAAATACAATGGACTTGAGTTAAATTAGTGGGTCTTTCAAACATAATTTAGGTGTTAACGTTTTATCTGGAATTAAAATTGATATAAAAATAAATCAGAAAATTAAAAATACCTTTGCTCAAAACAATTTTGTTTCTTCCATTTAATTCTTTAATAAAACAATAATGTGTCCATAGTACATGAATGCCTGACTCCCCATCATTTTCTATGTTCAGTGGACTGTGAAATTGGGGTAAAAAATCTAATTTGGCATTTAAATTAGAAAGATCATCATATACTGAACATGCATACTAAGTTGCAAGTTGATTGGACTTCGACTTCAAGAAAAACTACCTTGACCCAAAACTTTAACCTGTTGCGGGACAGAGGGCCCAATGGACTAACAGACCCACAGACCAGAAAACAAAATACCCCTCTACTATTGTAGATGGGGCATAATGAATTTAAATCTGTTGATTGTCCAAAAAAAGGGGGGGGGGGGGGGGGGGGGGGGGGTTCTAACCCCCTCTGGATCTGCAACTGAGATTAGGTCTTATGTATGTATAGGTATCTTTCTTCTCTTATTTCTAGAACATGTATTGTATTAAGACTAAGTTCTGTAACTTTTAAACAATTTCTAGAACATGTATTGTAAAGACCTTAGTTTGTAACTTTTAAACATTTGATCTTAGACTTATTGTTGGGTAGCTGTCTCATTTGGAATAAACTGCCTTTTTCACTACATACCAGCTGTTTGATCATATACAGATTTGTAAAACCTATTGAATTTGACCTTGCTGTCCGACGAAACAGAAAGTGAACTTTCAATGCTATTTTTAAACACCATGTAAAGGAAAAAGATAATAAATTTAAACAGACAATGTACAAATGTAATATTAACAAGGATACTATATTTAAAACAAGATCATTAATACATTTGTCACTTGGGGGTTGACAAAGTACAATTTCATTAGTAGAGGCTTAATGTCCACCCAGTGACAACTTATATGAGACACTTAAGCTAATCAGAAAGAAACTGTTTAATCAAGTGTCGAAACTGTCATGTGGCTGGCAGATTATTTACTATAGCTTGAAATGATGTTATTAATTTGTTTACCTAGATCTTAAGCCAACAGAAATTTCTGCTTATCAAATATCGGTACAATGCTGACTTCAGTGTACACTACACGCTGCACAGTGCAAGTTTATGACCTATTCTAATTTTACGACATGTATGGGTTTAGATAGGGTGGGGACAGTGGCGGATCCATAAATTTTTATAGGGGGGCCCACTAACTGCCCTAAGTGGGTATATTTTTAACAATTCTTCATCTTAGTCAAACACTTGTACAGACAGTCCAAAAACCAAAGTACATGTACATGTATGTCCATCAATTTAAAATGTAGTGGACCAGTGTGGTGGTTCTGATGGTCAACTTAAAGTTTGTAATAGTTCTAAATCTTTTAACATGTTTAAAGCTTTCATGTATCTAATTTAGGTCCTACATTTGTAAGTATAATGTACATCACAGTACATGATGCCAGTGATTTATGACCCCGGCCCCAATAAAAGCCCAGCATTTAATGCCAGGCATACAAGATGCTGATGATTTTTCAGACCATGTCCCAGGGTGTACTGTAACGGTAGTCTGGGGCATCAAACTAGTGGCTAACCCTGAAACTTTGGGACCAGAGAAAAGAAAGATAATCTTTGAATTGACATGAATGAGGTTCAAAATTCATAGATTCAAAGCATCACATGGTCCATATTTAAAACCCTAGAGGACCTTGACTTTTCTGATGATATATAGCACTCCTGTCGTCAAAACAAGACAATATGCAGGAAAAGACAAATCGCCTCAGCCATTTTGCTAGCGAAATTGAACTAGAATTGAACGCAAAAAGACTCAAGAAATGCGACTAAACACAACATCAAACTTAAGATTAAAATCTGAGGGCATAGAAATCTAACAAGTAGATAAATTTACCTATCTAGGTACTGTCGTTAATACAGAAGATCCAACCAAAAAAGATATTAAAAGTGGGCTAGCCAAGGAAAGATCTGCATTTCAAAATAGTCCAACCAATACAACAGAAAAACAAAGATAAGGCTATAACAGTAATGTTAGATCCATCCTTCTGTATGAAAGGGGGGGGGGGGGGGGGGGAATGCTAGAGAGTAACAAAAACAAACATACATGTATATAAGATTGTTCTCAAGTTTCCACAACAATTGTCTGAGGTGAATTTGTAAAATCATTTGGCGAAACCTTATCTCAATTAAATGAACATCTTCTTGATATGAGCAAGTCCATGTCATGATGTGCATCATCAAAGAAATACAACAGACTCAGGCTGAGAGGCCCTTCAGATGGCTGGGGCATCAATGTTCTCCTGATGCCTGTATCCAACATAACCAGGACAGCTCTAAGATGGACACCTCAGGGGAAGAGACCAAGAGGAAGACCCAAAACCACCTGGCATCAAACAAATGAGGCAGAACTGAAGGAGGTTGACATGACCTAGATGGCGATATCTTGTGGCGACCTTATGCTCCGCCAGGAATGAAGAGGATAGGTTTTAAGACAGGTGACCCTTTAAAACAAGGTTGACTGATGTAGGAAATTTGTGTATTGCAAATGAAATCAAAAGCCATACATTTTAGCAACATATGTATTAAATGGTTCATGTCATAATATGCATGTATACTACATGTAAGTAATAAACCAATATATTTGAATCATAAACTACCACAACCCAATACATAACCAAACCAGGACAGAAAGACGCACAGACAGGAAGAAACATAAGCCTCTACTTTAATACATTGTTACTTTTGTACATGTAGGTGGGGCATAAAAAGTTACTATCTGTATGAAAACTGAAGTTTTATACAAGTTAGACATCACATCAGAATTTCAACATTTCAAGTGCACTAGTCAGAATAATTTTGAATGTAAATGTATTGTCAGAAGATGTGTGGTATACAATGGAATAGGTTAATATTTATAAATGAGACATCCCCCAAGGGTGACTGGGGTATAAAAATATGGTCACTTGGTCTTCTCCCGACCGGCAGTAAAATGCTTGCCAAAGTTTGGCTGTGCTGGATGTATCAAGTTGGCAGTCACGTCCGGTTAGAATGGGACATTAAATCTGATGCCTCGTGAAAAGAGAGTGCCACACTCTTTGCATGTTAAGAACCCTTGCAACAACTCATTGAGTGGTCCATATGTGGCCTGTTGCAAGGAAAAATTTCTGTCTCTATCCAATATACTCTCATTTTCCAGTGGCAATCCAAATTTCCTGGACCATCATCCTCTATTATAACAACCTACCTATTGTATGTATTGTTAACTTGTTCTCGTCCTGAATATGCATGAAATATTTGCCACTGGACGTTAAGCAACCAACAATCAATCAATCAATAAATGAGACAACAACCTAACAAGTTGATCATAGGCTGAAACTATTGTCGAGATATAGCCAAGGTAGCTTTAAATCTAAAAGGTCTTTAAAATCTAAAAGGTCAGCTGAAAGACGCCTACGGCTGCGGGAATTACTCGCTGTATTGAATAACTATTGGTGACCTTCTGCTGTTGTCTGTTTATATGGTCGGGTTGTTGTCTCTTTGACACAATCCCAATTTCCATTTTCAATTTTATTTGCCACCAACACTTTTGTGGAGCTTGTGCCTTTGCCTTGTAAATTCTAAATCTTTTACAAGTCCTCAAATATATTCTATGATATGAAGAGTTACATTGCAACTGTAATTATACATGTAAATACAATGACACAAACAAGATTCTATGGCCTGTCAATAAGTTACGGTATTATTTTATCATGTGAACAGAGGCGGATTTTGCGCCCCCCACCCCTTTTTCCTGGCCACTTTTTTTTTATTAGTTGGTTTATGGGATTCTTCTTAAAAAAGGAAGGGTAGGAGGTCGAAAAAAAAAATAAAATAAAAACAATGAAAAAATGTAGGGTAGGAGGTCGAAAAATAAATAAAAATAAAAATTGGAATTAATACTGTTTTTTTTAAACCAAAAATGGAGAGAAACAAACAATGACATTACTCTATATAATAGTAATATGATCGCTGGAGTATATACACTCAAAAATGAGTCCACTCCTTGACGGGAAGATAGATAGATATGATAGTATTATGCATTTTGTACTTAACATGTATGCAGATCGTTTCATAATTTGGTATTGATTCTTGCTGTTTCAATTTAAATTTAATGTGTTACAAGGAGTCCAATGTCAATGTAGATTGATGAAACCATGTCCCTGATGAAAGGGAAGTGTCTTTACTAATTGCATTCCTCTTTGTTCCATGTATTTATTTATCAAATTTAGATCAGGGAGTGACAAAATTCCTCATAACAAAATACAATCTTATTGAGGAAATACCATATGCGCTCTGCATGTCATATACCTTCATATGTGGTACATGAAAACATGTCCTTCTTAGGCTTTTTATGCTATTTTACACTGCTATTAATAAAGTATAAGCTTATATCTCGAAGTGTTCTGGGATTGTCCCTTTTTACAAATGTTGAAGTGATTTTAATTGTCAGGCATTCTATTACAGTAATACATGTTCTGATTTTGTGTTGGGATCTTGTCCACCATATCCCATCTCTGTTCCATTAAATCTTAATGGGTATGGTGGGATGGTATTTAGGTATTTATATAAGGCACTGGCTACGGTTACATGGAAATGTAACAATAATAAAAATATTATTGTTACATTGGAGACTAATGGCCGGAATGCAAAGTTGGGTAAGGAACTGATTAATTACGAATGTAACAATAATTATTCAGGCTACAGTTACATTGCGTTATGGTTACATGAAAAACAGCAACGTACGCTAGATTTATTAAACTTAAATCTTCTATAGTTTTGTTGCTTAATTCTTTCATATGTACTAAATAATACTTGTTATAATGATAAATAATAAATATCATTATTCAACAAATGGTGTTTGAATAGTTTTAAGCATTAATGGTTTTGATGTTCTTAAAGATATACTACTTCAGATAAGTAGTGCCAAAGGCGAAAAATATAGTTCATGATGGTTTGTTGTTGAGAACTCGGGCTGAGAAAAGTGTGCCCTTCTACGTATTTAACTGCACAGCTACTTTTATAACTGTTACTATACTTTGAACAATGGAAGAAGAGATTCATATTACCAATTTTGTATAGGGTGAAAACATTAAAATTTGGGATGCGTTTGAAACGAAACCGAAACAATATCAAAACACAAACCTGCAACTTCATATATGAATCAAAAGCAAAGTTTGCTAACTGTGAACCTTTAAAAATACTATGAACTTCTGTATACATGTTACGATGATGTATCTATTTTCCTTCTTGTCCATGGAGGACGTAATTTCGTTTCAAAATCAAATGGAGTTCACCCAAACCAAAGGTATTTTCCCCCTTTTTTAACCAATATACCTACATACAAATATTGCTTGGAGTTGTTTCATCAAAAATTTGTCGGACTTGATCATGCTCCAAAAACCACTTCAATGACTGGATATGTAGAAATTTTCATTTAAGAATTGAATGCTTCTTTTTGTAAATTTATTGGGTGGTAAAAGCGTTGACCGAAGTACATTTTGTATGAAGCGCGGAAGCGCTTCATTCTAAAAATGTACGCACGGTCAACGCTTTTACAACCCTATAAAGTTTCAAAAAGAAGTATTCAATACTTATAATTACATTTCATTAGCTAAAATCATGAAAACACGATTTTTATCCAGTTTTATTTAATTCACCTGTGCACTTTTTTGTGGGATCTCGTGTCATCATGCATGATAAATGTTATTGTCTGATGCAATTGTTTACGGAATAACATGTTAGCCAATCAGAATAACGTATTATAATGAAACTTACATCTAATGTAATTATTGTAAATAAAAAAAAATCAAGAAATTGTATGTAATATTATTGTATATATTGTATATAAAATGAATGTCTTTAACTTTTATTATCATCAGTACATATTTCTAGTCCCATCGTACATTTCTGTTTTTCATGTTACAATAACGCCATGTAACCGTAGTCTCAATAATTATTGTTACATTCGTAATTAATCGGTTCCTTGCCAACAATGCATTCCGGCAATTAGTCTCCAATGTAACAATAATATTTTTATTAAAAAACTCGTCAATTATACACGCCTTTATGACGTCATTTACCAGATAGAGGGGCTCGCCTGTATCCCTGCACTTTTTACGTTCATCAAGCGTCTAAGTGATTGTCTTTGTGCAGGATAAACTAGAAATAATGGTTGCTCTGTAGGTACTTACTGACATTTCCCTAATGACAGCAGTGTTGATTGTCAATTTTGAGAATTCAATTTGCCGAATAATTCGTACAATATAGAATTATAGTTTTCCAACCACTCGCTCAACATTGGAAGGAAGTGACGAAGCCCCTAAACGCACAAATGACGATGATAAAGGCGCGTATAATTGACGAGTTTTTTCCGGTGACGGATGAACTCGAAAGTGGTCTATTAATCAGACACCCATCCCTGGCAGCAAGTTAAAAGATTCTTCCCTTAAGTGACGTCTGGCAAGGCTATCTAAAACAAATCTTGGATGCCAGAAAGCCTTGCCAGACGTCATAATTATTTATACCTCATATATGTAATGACAAATGCAGCTCAATCCTCAAGAAACTAAAACAACCCCTTTCGACGGGTTTCAGACTTTCTGATCAACACTTAAACCAAAGTTGACCCGCCGTCAACCTCACTGACTGTCTAAAACAGGGTTTCAAATTAGCGGTTGTTCGACCTTTTAAACCAAACTTCCCAAACCATCTCAAAAATAATTTTCATTTTTATTATTCATGACTGCGATGTTTGTTTTGTTCAACCGTTAAGAATACACCGAAAATCTCCAAGGCAACAATATTAAAATCGTATCTGGTCCTCCATTTCAACTTCTAAAGCAAGGTTGTCGCCTCTCCGAACTTTTCCGAAGTCCTGCGTGTAACATTGATTGCCGAGTTTATGAGCTTCGGTCCTTGCTTGGAAGTTGCCTCCATTTTCAACTGGTTCCTTTTCACCGCATTAAATCATGATGAAACTTTGACTGAACAGGGAACCGCCTTTCAACTGGTTCCTTTTCACCACATTAGATTATCGTGAAACGTTCACTGAACAGGGAACCGCTCGGGATTTCCGAATCCACTCCGAGGGTATTCCGACTGGAAGAAGAAAGACCGATCTTTTTTAATCATGTTTTTATTTTTATTTGTACTTCTTAACAGAAAAAGGTCGGCGGAATTAAAAAAAATCTTCAAAATCTATCTGGTCTATTAATCAGACACCCATCCCTGGCAGCAAGTTAAAAGATTCTTCCCTTAAGTGACGTCTGGCAAGGCTATCTAAAACAAATCTTGGATGCCAGAAAGCCTTGCCAGACGTCATAATTATTTATACCTCATATATGTAATGACAAATGCAGCTCAATCCTCAAGAAACTAAAACAACCCCTTTCGACGGGTTTCAGACTTTCTGATCAACACTTAAACCAAAGTTGACCCGCCGTCAACCTCACTGACTGTCTAAAACAGGGTTTCAAATTAGCGGTTGTTCGACCTTTTAAACCAAACTTCCCAAACCATCTCAAAAATAATTTTCATTTTTATTATTCATGACTGCGATGTTTATTTTGTTCAACCGTTAAGAATACACCGAAAATCTCCAAGGCAACAATATTAAAATCGTATCTGGTCCTCCATTTCAACTTCTAAAGCAAGGTTGTCGCCTCTCCGAACTTTTCCGAAGTCCTGCGTGTAACATTGATTGCCGAGTTTATGAGCTTCGGTCCTTGCTTGGAAGTTGCCTCCATTTTCAACTGGTTCCTTTTCACCGCATTAAATCATGATGAAACTTTGACTGAACAGGGAACCGCCTTTCAACTGGTTCCTTTTCACCACATTAGATTATCGTGAAACGTTCACTGAACAGGGAACCGCTCGGGATTTCCGAATCCACTCCGAGGGTATTCCGACTGGAAGAAGAAAGACCGATCTTTTTTAATCATGTTTTTATTTTTATTTGTACTTCTTAACAGAAAAAGGTCAGCGGAATTAAAAAAAATCTTCAAAATCGTTTTTATTTTTATTTCAATATCGTGAAAAACAGGGTCGGCGGATCCGTAAACCAACTAATAAAAAAAAAGTGGCCCCTAGGATAATTTGATTGATTATATAGGGTATCACTGAAGCATGACCGAAGCATGTCCCCTCTTAGGCAGGCAGTGTGCCCGCACTTATGAAACATTCTGGTTCTGCCACTGCAGAAGATGGAAGGATGGCTGGCTGGGAGTATAACAAGACAAAACAGAGACTGAAATTTCTGGTGAAATTTTTATCACAAAATTCTGGCTTCTAGAAAGCTGTCAGAGCAAAAAAAAAATCCTTTACATATTCAATAAGAATGTTTTACCAAACCAAAACACAATAACATGAATAAGTCTAAATTTATTAAGTCCTTTAGGTTAACTGTTGACGGACCTGTCCTAAAATTGCATATAATATTTAGTAGGTAGCAAAAATAATCTCACATTCCTCTTTATAAAATCTATTTCTGCATAAATTTGGAATTATTAAAATGAACTGACTGTATTGTATCATTTTTTGGTTCATGAAAAAAAAAGTTAACCTTTCAACAGAACACCATCAAGTATATATAACTGTTTGACTAGTAAATCAAGAGGGACAGAGAATGGTCACGTGACCAAACAGGGAATTTGTGTATTGCCCTAAAACACATTTTGTTTACTTTACAAATCCACAATTTAAGACATTCTTTCATGTTTACAAACATATTTAAGTTTAAAAACATTGTAAAATGATAATTGTATATGTGTTTAAAATGATCAAAGATCGAAGCGAATACACAAAATCACTGCAGTTCTCATTATGGCGGCGAGATCAAAGGAATGGTCAAAACTTTTGATTGCGTATTTGTTTTTTGATTGAAAGAATAAAGCGTTTGAGAAAATCAATAGTTTAGATGTTATAATTTGAACGATCTATTCTTTAATATTACTAATTATCTAATTAACATTTCATAAACAAGGGGACGGAATACACACGGTATCTTTGATGTTTTGTGTACACTACTCCATCTCAGGTGATGATCTTACCTTTGACTATGGACAGACATCCGATTATTAAATATAATTTTGACACCATCCCCATCCTTACGGACAGATGAATGTCTGTAAAAACAAGAAAGTCCGGTCCCAGACATCAATAATGTCCATAAATTTAGGAACGGTAAACTTATTTAGGTCACATTTGTATTTTTTGAGATCATTGGCAGCCATTACAAAATTGACCGGAACTATAAAACATGTTGTGTATTACTCCGCTTGGCAGGTGCCCGTGATTCGCCTTTGTTGTAAACCGTTAAGTAAACATTTATATTTCCAATCCATTAACAAAAACAAGCCAAATATTGCATTCATTGTTGTAAAATGAACATAGAAAAGATGTCAGATGAGAACCCAAAAGATAAAAGAATAAAAAGGAAAGCTAGCGAGTTAGCACTATTTGCATGTCTAAGAAAAGGTTAATCATAACTGGCACCTGTCAAAAAATAAAGAATGGGGGTTTGTTTGAAATCAGATTATAGAAAAATCGCAATTACTTAAAAAGATTTAGTCACATATTTATCATATGTGTTATTACACATTTTTTGCATGTGAAAACAGATTTATGACATTTATAGGATATTCGTTGCCACTTTCAATTAATAAAAGGATCATGGACAAAAATAGATTTACAAAGCATTTAGCTAGGATGACTATGAGAAAAAAAAACTTATAAAACATTGATTGAACAATCAACTAGGTAGAATTTTATCAGCTCGAGGATGGACAGTTATCTTCCGTACAAACCCGGCAGGCCTCATGATTGATTCCTCCTTTCAAGCCCCTCCAGAACTTTGTAAAAAAGGGGGTGGGGGCACTGACTGACATAAAAGGGGGGCGCTCCAGTCATTCTTCGGTGATTCCGTATATAATTTTAACACAGGCGGGCCCGGGACCCCCAGGGCCACCCGCCCTCGAGCACCCGCCCCTGGATCCGACTATGCCGTGGCTCTCATTGGGGTCTAAGCGTGATGAAGGATTGCCTGATTTTTCGTAAGCGTGAAACGTGAAAGTCAAATTATTGTGTCGTGAAAACGGGAAATGAGGTCTTGCGGGACCCGGGAAATGACAAAAAAATGAGAATTGCTTACGCAGATAGTGTAAGCGGGATATGGGAATCTAACAAAACAGTAAGCGGGATCCGGGATCGGAACCCCCCTATGCGACCCCCTATGCCCCCACCCTTATTTAACTCCCATTGTAATACCCTAGTGACAACCCTGAACAATTAATAAACGTTTGATATTTTTCTAAAGTTGGTGCAACACGAAGGTATATAAAGAAAACCTTTTTTCCCGACTCATTGAAGTGGGTCAGTGGATGGGGATTCTTGTAATATAAAAAAAATGTTTTTCTGTTACAAATCATGATGTATTGTTTTATTTGTACATGTTATGCTGCCCACCAAGGGCCCTTGATTGGACTAATAAATATTCTTATTCTTATTATTCTATATCTGTATTCTCCTGTCAATAGTTTAAGCTGGGACTCAGTTATACGAATTAGTATATAATAGTTGGGACTATCATACTAATTAGTATAATAGTCCCAGGTCTTAGTTTTTTTTCCCTATTCTTTTTTTTTGTTGTCCATTTTATCTATTCTCTCGTGTTTTGTGAATTTGTTCCATATTTCTCTTTGTATTTTCTTTTTCTTTTGTATATATATTATTCTCTATTTTGTAGACCCCAATAAACATCCTCATAGAAGGACTTAGACAATTCCGAAAGGGACAACATTAAAACTGTCATGAAGTCGAAGAATGGATGATGAAAAGTGTATACAGTGTATTTTTGGCCAATTATTCTCTATTTCATATACCCCCAATCCACACCGTCATAGAAGGATTTAGAAGAACCGAAAGCGGCAATATAAGTCGCAGAAAAGGGGTTAAGAAATGGATGATGTAAAAGTGTACATGCAGTTTTTTTAATTTTTGTAGATCACAGTGGCGGATGCAGGAATTTTCGAAAGGGGGGGTTCTAGCCCAGGGCAAAGGGGGGGGGTGCAAAACATATGTCCCGATTCAAATGCATTGATCGGCCAAAAAAAAGGGGGGGTGCGCATCCCCGGAACCCCCCCCCTCTGGATCCGCCACTGGATCAGAACCTCAAAAGAAAGATGCGTTAACAGTAAATTATAAGATGCCCACATGCACTTTTATTTAACAGTCATAGTCAGATTCTCTTTGTAAGTAGCAGTCTTACACGAAAGACTTTTTGAAAGAAGTCACAGAGGCAAATATTCGGTTATTCAGAGGCTGACCCAGCGTGGTTGGGGAAGGGGTCGGGTCTTCCTGATGATTTCAAATTTGTATTTTTAGTACATTTTGTGATTTGTAACTACAGCCTATTTTTATTTCCTGGAATCTGCCCGTTTTTAAAGATAAAGATTTTTTTGCAGGGGCCTTTTGTGTGCATTATAAGATTAACTCATTGTTGAAGGTTGTACGATGACCCACATATATTAAAACTTTTAAGTCATTTCGGGTCTCTGTTGACGCGATGTCTCATATTGGCAATCATATGCTCTACCTTTTTTTAATATCGACAACAAATATATGTATAGCGTTTGTTCAGACTTTGTAACTTATTGTGAGTCTTATGTAGACGAAACGCGCGTCTGGCGTATAAAATTATAATCCTGGTACTTTTGATAACTATTTGTAACTTATTGTTTCCCGTCTAACATAATGTCTAATTTGGTACTATAAGATCATTGTGAGTTCATTTAATGGAAAATAAAGTTACCATATTTTTCACTGTCCAGTATCATAGACAAGCACGGAACAGCGAAAATCGGAATCAAATTCAACAATTGTGGAAGGCTATCATACAAAGGGACGTAATTCAAGTTAAAACGCAGGACTAACTAGAACGAACGACACTGAACGAACGACACTAAAAGCGTATCAATCCATCAATCAATCAATCAATCAATTTAGAAATATTTTCTTGATTGATGGATTGTTGTTTTCATGTCGTCCGTGGCAAGTATCCAATGCATGTTTAGGACGATCGAATAAAAAAATGATACCAAAATACCTTTTCCAGACAACTATTAATAGAATTAAAGGAGATAAGGGATTAAAAGTCAGCGGACAGCAATCTCAAGACAAAATTAATCAAGCAAAATATGTGACCAAGAGACACAAACCCGACCATAGATCAGACAACAGCAGAAGGTCATCAACAGGTCTTCAAATAGCGACAACTTCCTGCACCCGGAGACGTCCTTCAGCTGGCCCCTAAACAAATATAGATATAGAAAGATGTGGTGTGAGTGCCAATGAGACAACTCTCCTTCCAAATAACAATTTATAAAAGTAAACCATTATAGGTCAATGTACGGCCTTCAACACAGAGCCTTGTCTCACACCGAACAACAAGCTATAAAATTAAATGGCCCTAGAATTACTAATGTACAACCATTCCTAACTTACTTAACAACCAACTTAATATAATCTTCCTATTGTAAATGTAATGTTTAATTTGTTCTCTTCCAGGAAATCCATGAAATACTTGCCAATGTACATTCAATAAACATCAATAATAACCAATAAATCAATAACCTTGCAATCCCCGTGATATATTAAACCGTTGAAAAACACTACCAGGAGGAGTTTCTCTAGAATTGAATTAAGAATGAATATGGGGAATATGTCAACGAGACAACAACCCGATCAAAGAGGAGAAAACAGACAGGCAAGTCCACCAATGGGTCTTCAACGCAGCGAGAAAATACAGCTCACATAGACGGGCTTAAGCTGGCCCCTTGCCAAGATTGTGTACTAGTTCAATAAAAGTGGACGTCACACTAAACTCCGAAATATGTATAAATGAACTAAAATTTTGAAAAAAACAAGCAAGACTAATAAAGGCCATATGTTTTTGACCTTGGACGGACTCACAAATACGGACAGCAGTGGTCCTTTTAAACATCCATTTATGCTAGTATTGTTGTCAAAAGTTATGCCCCTCAGTTATCTGTTTAAATTTTTGTTTTTGTTTATACGGGTGATTACTAAAGTACCTTTTTCATAAATATTACAATGATGCCAAGGACTAGCATCTGCAGGCGAAAAAAATAAATCGACTTAATCTAGAGTTATGCCCCTTAGCTTCCTCATAAATATTTTTGTTTTGTTTTATGTTTTAATATAAATTCAACGTCGTTGACCATTTGGCCTTACATACAGGTCAAGTACGAATATGACAATAGACATTTACCGTTCAAGAATCAGAAATACTGCGGGATGATGTACGAGATCACTGAAAAGGGAGAAAGAGGGTTCGCACGCTCTTGGGAGGTGGGATATAGGGGTTTAAAATGAAGATGTAGGATCTAGAGAATACAAAAAGTGGATATGTGGGAAAGAGGTTTAAGAAAGGGCTAGGGTATGTGAAAAAGTGGCAAGTGGATAAAAATTACAAAATAGAGATCATCTAATTGTTTTCTTATATTGTTTTGCCCTCAAACACCAAATTGCCTAATTTGTCATATGATACCGTTTCCTATTTAATACGATACATGTCAAGCTGTTTGATGATCTATTTTTAATTCGTTTGAGTGCATGCAGTCAACAACTCAAGTGACTAGAGACTTGTATTTGAAATACGGACGGGAGTCAGGTACATTGACCATTGAGGTCAAACAGAAAGTTTTAACGGTAAGATTCTGTTTGTTTGTTATTTGTGTTCTGCACACATTACCTTTCTTATGTTTGAAAATTTCTTTTCATTTTTATATAAAAATGAGAAGATATGTTATGAAAACCAACGAGGCAACTATCTTCCAGAGTTTAAATTAAGTGGAAGTAAGCAATATCAGGCCACCGTACGTGTACGATATCAGCAATTCAGCAATGAGAATATAAAACCTATGCAGCATATAGTCGGCTATACAAGGTAATTGTGAAACAATTCAAAAGGGTCAATAAACCAAGCAACAGCCTGATTTATCAAAACCAATTTACGAACAAAATATGACAGACATGAACCAGCGACAATCACTAACCTACAGGTTCCTGACCTGGGACAGACACTGACACACAGAATGGGACTTGGTGAAACATGTTTGAGCGCTAAGCCCGCAAGTGATGTGACAGCTCAACATAAGAAGAAACTTAAAAAAAATCTGTTGCATTTGGCCTTACGCAAAAGATTAATGAGAGTCACAAAAAAGAAAACAAATCCAAGACACAAAACACCAAAACACCAAAATAAAAGAACTCGAAATTACTAAAAGCTAGTTCCTAGACAATAACCAATATAGTTGAAATTGTCAAGTGTTTTGGGGTTAGGGAGGTCTACACCCTATTTTGGGGGGTTGGGCGGGGATGAAAGAAATTCTTTATGACGCATATGTATGACCAATTAGATAATGCGCCATATTTACTTTATCTGTGAACCCTATATGTACACATATGAAATTTCTGATTTATCAACCACCGGATAATTATTCATATCAAAAATTATTTGATTAGATATTAATGACGACATAACTCGAGGTGTTGACCTGATCAATTGGTTATATAGGGAATTTTACGGACATTTGGTCTTTTCAGTATAAGAATTAGGTAAGTATTGGATACAACTGAAAGTACGGAGAAAAAAATGATCAAAAACGAAATTTTACATGTATTTTATCGTGACTGTTTAAGGATGAATGAACTTGTATCTTTCGTGAAAAAGTGAAAGGGGCGTACGCGTATTATGTACAGGAATAAGGACATTGGACTTTTGTATTGTCTGATGATTATATCAGTAAAAAATCATATTTGGTAGAATTATTGTTTAGAAAGTTGTAAAGGAAACGAGTAAGTATTTCCAGTTTAAAATGGGAAAAGTAAATTAATTAAAGTTTTTATCTAATTCACAAATATGTTTGTAGAACTCATAAGGTTTGTCTTTTTTCATCGGTGACTGTTGCAAAACGCAAATAATAAACGTGTATGACACATATTTTTTCTACTCATAAATGGTCGTTAAGTATGGAATATCAAACATATTCGATGTAACCGTAACTGACGAGCAAGAAAAAAAACCAGGAACCAACAAATGTTTGTGTTGTGTATCTTTCTTATTTATTGTTTCACGATTTCATTTCCCGTTAGGTTTTGCAATGCCAATATGAAAACTATCATTTTCATTAAAAATCAAAAATCAAACAGAAACAAGCAACTCCCTCAGCACCAAATTCCCAGAATTAGAAGAAACAAAATCTACTAAAATACTAGTATGCTAATTATGTAAATAGGATCGGGAACAAAAACAAAGAGATATAACAATGCTTGAGTACCGAAGCGGCCGACTGGTAACTTAAAGACATTATCAAAAAACCTGCAATTCGAGGTGTTGTTGAAAGCTTAAACTGTAACTAATCGGCATACATTCATGTTTTGTTGATTTTCTTCAGTCCATAAGTTATGTAATCATACAAAACTCATTCCAATCTTCTTTTTTTTAAATACTGAAATTTTACTTTCAGAATGGGTTGTTGTGATGGATTTGCTCGTTGTGTCCTTGTGACATTCAACATACTATTTGTTGTAAGTACTTATTATCAACTTCGAAGAATTGATGGTATAACACTCGTTTGTGAACAAGATGAAAATGGGACTTTACGTACATGACTTCTAAAGAGAGAATGTTTGTACTTTGGATTCATATTTATTCGTTGGAAACCAATTATCCCTGATTTTGAGGGTACTCACAGCACAACAAAGTAAAATGTTGAACGATTTTGGAAAAATCACGAAATCGAATATCCACGAAAACGCAAGAAATTTTAATATTCGAAAATAAATGATTCAACAGTATAGTTTTACCTACAAAGATTTCAGGTGACATACAAAATAATAAGAGAAGACATCACAAACACGAAAAATTTAAGCTAATAAAGCGAATGATCCCTAAATGTTATCGTCGATGCTTTAAAGGAACTTTTGTCGGAAAACCAATGCAAGTCTTTGCAGAGAAACTTGCTGTTCGCTTAATGATCATTATATTCTAGATCTAACTACCAGTCAGCAAGTAAAATCTTTATACTCCTTTATTAGACAGTATATAGAACTGAGGATAGTGAACAATTAGCTATTGGTAGTTTGTTTTGTTGTGCTGTGGACAATTAGTTATGGGTCTGTTGTGTTGTGTCGTGTCGTGTCGTGTCTTGTTGTGTTGTGTTGTGTTGTGTTGTGTTGTGTCGTGTCGTGTCGTGTCGTGTTGTTGTGTTGTGTTGTGGTGGTGTGTCGTGTCGTGTCGTGTCGTGTTGTGGTGTGTTTTGTGCATGTTTAATGTTTTATTCTTTTTTGTGTAAACATAACGAAGGCCAGTGCGGTTGATTTTATTGTAGTTTGTATGTCATTATGTCTTTGACTCCTTATGAATGTAATTTACGCTTTTAAAATAGAACAACATCACCGTAGGAAAAAAAAAAAAAAAAAACCACACAATGTATTTTATAACTTGCTTTATGTTTCAGCTCACAGGTGTATTTGTACTGGGTGTAGGAATATTTCTAAAAGTAAATCCTAATTTACTAAACATACAACATGTCATAGAACTGAACTCAGGAGACAAGTACATATCTACTGCTGCTTACATATTAATAGGCTTCGGTATATTCGTTTTGCTTGTCGGTCTGTTTGGTTTTATTGGTGGATGCAAGCAGATCAAATTCTTCTTGGCACTGGTAAGTCAACATACAATACGAAATGATGGAACAGATCAAATTCTGTTTGGCATTGGTAAATCAAAGTACAGTATGAAATGATAATGCTTAATGCTCAATGAAATGTATGTTGGAAATTCATCTTCGACTTCGCTTCGGGTCAATTATCCATTTATAATTTACGATTATGGCCAAACTTCATTATTCTAAATACTTTTCGAAATATCTGTACATGTAGCTCTGTACAAAATTCAGGAGAAAAGACAACGTTTTAGATGATGAATATATAAATACACAATTTGCACAATTGTTAGTGTAATTTTGGCTCGCCGATGGAAAGTTGTCTCATTGACAATCATACCACATCTTCTACTATAGTATTCTTGTAATACGGATAAAAATCATTTAAGAATTACAATAAATGAAAGACTATAAATATGGCTTATATATGGCATCGTATACTATAGTCCGAAATTACTCTGACGTCCAACGGCTGTTTTGCCAGACAAGCTGGGGTCCCACGGCCCAAGCTTGTCTGGCTAAACAGCCGTTGGACGTCATGAAGAGAAATCTCGGACTACATATACTCATACTGTTTATTTTCCTTTTTAGTACATGGGATGCGTGGTGCTTGTGTTCCTTGGTGAATTTTCAGCAGGAATCATTGCTGCTGTTTACAAAGGAAAAGTAAGCTTTTGACAAGTTGATTTGATTGAGAGAAAAAAAGATGTGTATACGATATTCGTAAATGGTGTAAGAAAAAATAATGATTTTGACTAGCTTAAGACACAGACTCACTGAGAGTAAAGCAAGTCTCGCTCAATAAAAGAATGGAAAAATGAATAACTAAAATCTGTTACTTAATGGATTTTTTTGGGGGAATATTTATAATGTAATATTCATTATTCTTGCAAACAGTTATAAATATCGTATAATAATAAGTTTGAAGAAATTATGAAAAAAACTAAAACAAAACAACAACAATCTAGTCGGAAATAGATCTGTAATAGATTGGTGATACAGTCCAGAAAGAATTTGGGGTAAACATTATAAACTCTTCCCATTAATGATTTCTTAATGACTATATGAACCCATAGCAATTGAATATACTATTATTACGTTTCAAACGATGACTAAAACTATTTGTTTTTGTTTAAGGTAGACGACACGCTACAAACTGTATTAAGAGAATCTCTTTCGGAGTATGATTCGAAAAATAAGACAAGTGAATTGGTCAATAAAGGATGGGATGGTGTACAGAGCTGGGTAAGTGCAATATAGAACCCCAAATAATTGACGGCTTTTGCTTCTTTAAATTCGCTAAAATTGATATCATATAGAATCATCAATATTCTGTATTTAGAATTTAAGAAACAAAAGATATGAAGTACCGACCGTGCAATAACCGTCAAGATCGTCATAAAAAAATTCGACGTAAATTAAGATATGCAGAATTTTTATCTGGAAATATGATTGGTTTGTTGATTTTTGGTGTTTAACGCTACTTCATGGAGAGTACTCCGTCCTTCTGCAGGAACAATGACAATCCTAGTCAGTTAACTATTTACGCACTAAAAAATTAAATAATATATTCACAAGGGTGTACCACGTCTAAAAATTACCACTGAAAGTAAACCGATATAATAAAATGTTCTGTGAAAAAGTGTCACTGCTAATAATAAAATAGAGAATGGAAATGTGGTATACGTGACAGAGACAGCAAACCGACCAAAGAGCAGATAACAACCGAAAGCTACCAATGCGTCTTCAACGCAGCGAGAAAATCCCGTAACCGGAGGTGGTCTTTAGCTGGCTCCTAAATAAAATATGTAATACTTCTGTAAAAATGGACGCCACACTTAACTCCAAAAAATATGAATGAACTACTAGTAAAAGTAGACTTACAACGGCTAGAGGCGCATGACTTAGTTTGGGACTACGTTTTGATGGTAAATCGTAATAAAACTATGTGATGATTCCGTTTGAACAACAGACAAGAAGCTGTCATATCTATCTCGACGCCTCATCTTTCTTTTTCAGTTAAAATGTTGTGGCGAACGCAACTTTACAGACTACACTGTAATGAAAATACCGCTTGCTGGTGACGTAAGTTTACATAAAAAAAAGGCAGTGGCTATTCGTCCGGCTAGCCGGACAAATAGTCAAAAATGTCTATTCATCCGGCAAGCCGGACAAATAGCATTTTTACGGTTTTTCGCTATTTGTCCGGCCAAAAACATAATGATGAAGATATAGCTTTGTGTTTTGTAGAATTTAAATAAAGCACGAGTTGTTTTAATTTTTTTTGTCTAACGTAGTTTAATGAAAAAGAACTCATTATAAAAAAAAAACAAAAAAAACTATACATTTGATTCAGATTTTCTTATTCTAATATTCTAAAGGAATTTGGTTAGGAGGAGGGGATGATTCTCTCTTTTGTAGTTCTGCCTATGAATTTCATGTAAGGTAAATAGTCGGGCCAATCATTATTGGATTATATTTTTTTGTTGAGAAAGGTTTCTGCAGATATTTTCAGGTTTGTTTGAGACATGTTTTCAGATGTGATCCATTAGTAGTTTCCATGTGGGAAACTATCAGACCAATCTATTTGATGTCTGAGGGTTTTAGCTGTTCCCATAATGGATCGGTAGTTTCTTTCCGAGATCCTTTATCGTAGGATTT
This sequence comes from Mytilus trossulus, assembly GCF_036588685.1. Lineage (NCBI taxonomy): Eukaryota > Metazoa > Mollusca > Bivalvia > Mytilida > Mytilidae > Mytilus > Mytilus trossulus. The sequence continues at coordinate 63,415,254 of NC_086381.1, read as the reverse complement.
TCGTCTGTCCTCTACCAGGAATACAGCTGGGCATTTAGCGGTATCGGTTTGGATTCCAAGTATGTCCTCTCCGCTTTCCCGTTCGTTGTGTAGGCATTTGTGCGGCATCCGGGATGACCTTATTCTTTATTTTGTATATAATGGTTTTTTTTATATTATGCTTTTTTTATATTTTTGAGGATGGGCGAGTCAGGTGAGTGGGTGTGTTCGTATGCTTTATTACATTGTACTTATTGTTTTGGGGAAGGTCTTCCTTTTTACACCATAACCCATGGTGGTGCTCCTACTAAAGGAGGGAGATACGGAACATACATTGGCTTTATTTATGATTCTAAAAGATCCTGAATTTATTGTTTCTGTGAAGTTTGGTTAAAGGAAGGTCCCCATATGATTATGCACGATTCTTCACGTGTAACCTGTCCCCAAAAGTAGGATTTTGTTTTCGATAAGATTGTTTTAGAAAAAAATGTGTATTAGATACAACAGAACAAACAGGGGGGGGGGGCTACCCAAACCCTGGTGTCTTATTCACAGCCAAGGCATATCAGTTTGTTCATATATCTCCGTTGTAGTGAACTGGAAAATAATGCATCCAAGCAAGTTTGATATATCATTTTTCATTCAAGCAAGTTTGATATAGTATTTTTTCCGAATACGTTTTGCCTCCATAAGGTAAATGGGCACGGTAAATCATCAATTTCACTTCGATTTCAGGCTTATTCCTCGCAGTTAACATGTACACGCTATTATTATGGAATCACTTCTATATATATACATTTGTTTAAAGTAATCACATTCTCTCAGGTTTTCTTTATGACATCTTAAAATATAAGTAACGATCTCCAATTCTCAAAACGTCCATTGCATACGCGCGTGTGTTATCCGACACCGCGTGTGTTATCCGACACCTCATCCGGGACACTTTCCGCGTCACATGACACTTTTGTTGATATTGAAGATTTGCGCATCCGCAGACGGATGGCCGGACGCCGGAATAGAGATTTTTAACTATTCGTCCGGCTAGCCGGACGAATAGACACTCCGTAAAAAAAATTCCTGTGAAATTTATTTCCCATGACTTCATTGATACGTCTATAAAAAACAGGGAATGTAAAATGAGCACCCTTCAAATAAGGATCTAATTGTCTGATAGTCATGACGATACACAATAGGTGAAACAAGAAGAGAGGAAAACGATACAATATGGTTATTCAAACTCAGAAGTCGAAAACTAACTGACAATGCCATTGCATAAAAACGAAAAAAAAGACAAAAAGACGCATGCACAACAATACACAAAACATTTAACATAGAAAATTAAACTGAGCAACACGAACCCACTCATAACTGTGGGTGATCTTTGGTACTCCGGAAGGGTTAGATAAGTGGTTGTTTTAACTCTTTTGTAAGAAATGAGAAAAACAAGTGTAAGGTTGACTGTTACAGAATGTCAAAGCGGCAAAATTTGCAAACATATTAAACAAATTAAGAAGCAATGAGTTAATGGGAGCAAACGTTGACTACCGCTAGAAAATGAGTATACATTGCATGGTTATTGACCTCAGGACCCCTAAATGAGTTGCTACTGGGGTCCCTTATGGTCTTTATTCATCCCAAATGAGTCAGCAATGCTGAACCAGTGACCATAACGAAAATCGCAAGGAATTTACAATTGTATTTACTAGTAAATTCAATAAATATTCTGTTATATCAGAAATTGTCATTGAATTCGAAAAGCATTCGCGTACACGTTTGTGTCTGAGGAAATAAAATATTTTCTCTTTGTGTTTGTATAACGTTGAAAACTATTTAAATATCTAACTGGAAATGTTAAAATCATTTTTAGAAATAAGTTTCGGATTCTCGCGTCTGAGGAAATAAAATATGTTCTCTATGTCTTTGTATAACGTTGAAAACTATTACATATCTAACTGGAAATATTCAAATTTTTTTAGAAACTTGTTCCGGATTCGTGCTGTGGATCAAATAAACAGGAATGCCAAAAAGAAGCAAAGGCAAAAGTAAAACCATTTAAAAACTTGTATTACCAGGTAAGTCTGATTAAATAATTTCATAGTAAGTCTAACTTGTATATATTCGATCTTCATCTTGTATTGGAATGTCATTTATATGCAGTAAATAAATATATCAAGTAAAACTTTTATTGATACTGCATGATAGATTCCCTTTAAAGTTGCCTGTATTGGTTTTACGGATAAGTGTATTTTTTTTCTTTCAGGGTTGTTACGATCAAATGGAAAACCAAATAAAGTCACATATAACTCTTCTGATAGGCGCGGGAGTTGGTGTAGCCATGTTTCAGGTAAGAACAGATAAAGTCATGATAACAGTTTTTTTGTTTCGTATCTTTTTGTATATGAAGTATTTTCACACTAATAGCATCTGATTTATATTTTATAATGATGATGTATTCAGAGCCAATTTCTGTTTCTTTATAAAAAACACAATTATAGTTTATTTTCACTATTACAGATTCGTGAATAGATAAGAAATTAATTGAAAGTTGATGACGCAAAAGGAAATAGATAGATCCAAAGTTTTGGAAAGGATTTTTTTTAGTTTTTAGAACATGGGAACGAGAGAAAGAAAGTATTTGCAATTAGAGTTATCTCTCTTTGATCAAAAAGCTGAATCATATTGCATTAACTTCTGCCATGTTATGATATACATTTTATTTCAGTTGCTTGGTATATTTTTGGCCTGTGCAGCATGGAAACGGAGTGGAGATGATGATATTATTTAAATTTACCTACTTTTCTATTTATTTTGGTTTTGGTGAGATATTTTGTGAACTGAACTTATAAGGATAAAACACTAATGTATACTATTGAATTGTATGTTCCATGTATAGATAACGTAAATAATTGTTAAACATTTTTAATTCATTGCTATTATTTTGAATTTCAGTTACTTGGTATATTTTTGGCTTGTGCCGCTTGGAAAAAAAGTGATGATGATGACCTAAGAGTTTAACTATGTTAATATTTCTTACAAATGTGTTTTTATTTGAATTGTTATGAACTATTAATATTCTTTTATAAAGATATGCATGTAAATTTTTAGTTTGTTAAGGTTGGATTGTTGAACAAAATATAAGTTGTAACATTATTTGCGTTGTAAGACTTTGCTGTGATCTGTTGAGATTTGTAATTAAAATTTATCGAAAACATCGGTGTTTGTTTATCTTCCAAATTTATACTTATTAATTATCCATAGATGCTTACTTATCTTAGCAGGCCACTGATGTTTGCAAATATGAATATAGCACCTGTGGATAAATGAGATCATGTGATGACCTTCTATTTTATAAATGTTTCTATAGCCTGATAATGGTTGCACATTTTACACGTATTTTACCAATTAAAACTACAGAATAGCCTGGAAAAGAATAGTTTTCATTTACACCAAATAAGGGCTCCAGGAGGGCATATATACTAGCATTCACCAATAGCATTACAATGTATAATAAGGGCTCCAGGAGGGCATATATACTAGCATTCACCAATATCATTACAATGTATAATAAGGGCTCCAGGAGGGCATATATACTAATATTCACCAATATCATTACAATGTATAATAAGGGCACCAGGATGGCATATATACTAGCATTCACCAATATCATTACAATGTATAATAAGGGCACCAGGATGGCATATATACTAGCATTCACCAATATCCTTACAATGTATAATAAGGGCACCAGGAGGGCATATACTAGCATTCACCAATATCATTACAATGTATATTAAGGGCACCAGGATGGCATATATACTAGCATTCACCAAAATCATTACAATGTATAATAAGGGCTCCAGGAGGGCATATATACTAGCATTCACCAATATCATTACAATGTATAATAAGGGCACCAGGATGGCACATACTAGCATTCACCAATATCATTACAATGTATAATAAGGGCTCCAGGAGGGCATATATACTGGCATTCACCAATATCATTACAATGTATAATAAGGGCTCCAGGAGGGCATATATACTAGCATTCACCAATATCATTACAATGTATAATAAGGGCTCCAGGAGGGCATATATACTAGCATTCACCAATATCATTACAATGTATAATAAGGGTTCCAGGATGGCATATATACTAGCATTCACCAATATCATTACAATGTATAATAAGGGCTCCAGGAGGGCATATATACTAGCATTCACCAATATCATTACAATGTATAATAAGGGCTCCAGGAGGGCATATATACTAGCATTCACCAATATCATTACAATGTATAATAAGGGCTCCAGGAGGGCATATATACTAGCATTCACCAATATCATTACAATGTATAGTAAGGGCTCCAGGAGGACATATATACTAGCATTCACAAATATCATTACAATGTATAATAAGGGCTCCAGGAGGGCATATATACTAGCATTCACCAATATCATTACAATGTATAATAAGGGCTCTAGGATGGCATATACACTAGCATTCACCAATATCATTACAATGTATAATAAGGGCTCCAGGATGGCATATATACTAGCATTCACCAATATCATTACAATGTATAATAAGGGCACCAGGATGGCATATACTAGCATTCACCAATATCATTACGATGTATAATAAGGGCACCAGGATGGCACATACTAGCATTCACCAATATCATTACAATGTATAATAAGGGCTCCAGGAGGGCATATATACTAGCATTCACCAATATCATTACAATGTATAATAAGGGCACCAGGATGGCATATACTAGCATTCACCAATATCATTACAATGTATATTAAGGGCACCAGGATGGCATATATACTAGCATTCACCAAAATCATTACAATGTATAATAAGGGCTCCAGGAGGGCATATATACTAGCATTCACCAATATCATTACAATGTATAATAAGGGCACCAGGATGGCACATACTAGCATTCACCAATATCATTACAATGTATAATAAGGGCTCCAGGAGGGCATATATACTGGCATTCACCAATATCATTACAATGTATAATAAGGGCTCCAGGAGGGCATATATACTAGCATTCACCAATATCATTACAATGTATAATAAGGGCTCCAGGAGGGCATATATACTAGCATTCACCAATATCATTACAATGTATAATAAGGGTTCCAGGATGGCATATATACTAGCATTCACCAATATCATTACAATGTATAATAAGGGCTCCAGGAGGGCATATATACTAGCATTCACCAATATCATTACAATGTATAATAAGGGCTCCAGGAGGGCATATATACTAGCATTCACCAATATCATTACAATGTATAATAAGGGCTCCAGGAGGGCATATATACTAGCATTCACCAATATCATTACAATGTATAGTAAGGGCTCCAGGAGGACATATATACTAGCATTCACAAATATCATTACAATGTATAATAAGGGCTCCAGGAGGGCATATATACTAGCATTCACCAATATCATTACAATGTATAATAAGGGCTCTAGGATGGCATATACACTAGCATTCACCAATATCATTACAATGTATAATAAGGGCTCCAGGATGGCATATATACTAGCATTCACCAATATCATTACAATGTATAATAAGGGCACCAGGATGGCATATACTAGCATTCACCAATATCATTACGATGTATAATAAGGGCACCAGGATGGCACATACTAGCATTCACCAATAGCATTACAATGTATAATAAGGGCTCCAGGAGGGCATATATACTAGCATTCACCAATATCATTACAATGTATAATAAGGGCACCAGGATGGCATATACTAGCATTCACCAATATCATTACAATGTATAATAAGGGCTCCAGGAGGGCATATACTAGCATTCACCAATAGCATAACAATGTATAAACAATCATATATGCAATACACAGGCAATAGATATGTAACATGTGTAATAAAAAAATACAACAGAAAACACACAACAAAATTATAGCAATATATTATAATTCTTGTACTAATAATATTGTGCTGACATTGACTCAAGTGCACCAGGTTATTGTATTTTTACTATATAAAGAAACAACAATAAAAAAAACAAGAGGCTTACGTAGTGTGTGAGAAGAAACTGATGACAATTATTGAACAGTCGTCTGAATTCATTGGAACCCCCCTTTTTGACGATCAATGCAGTTGAATGGGAGCATATAGTTGGAACCCCTCCTTTACTCTGGGTTGGCCCCACCTCCCCCCTATTTTTTTAAAAGTGGTTGGATCCGCCCCTGCCCTCAATTACAAGTGTTAAGGTTATGACCTCGTTTTACCTCCCCAAATATGAGTATTTTCAACTTCAGTTTTATACTTTACTTCTTTCACTGATACATCGTATGAGCAGATGCAAACATATAGAACAAATTTTGAATAGGGACATAAGGTTGGAACCCCTCTCACCCAAACTTTTTCTTTTTTATCTTAATTACGGGTATTAACATAAGAAACAAATATGAATATGTACTGCACTGTGCGGATGAGACAAAATCCGGGTCATAACAAATAAAAACAAATAAAAAACAAATAATCAAGAAATAAGAAACAAGATGCATCAATAAATTGCTACGTGCATTGCATTAAATAAATAATATACAAATGCATTTGGCCAAAGCGTGAAATATATGAACATAATACAAATATGATTCGTATCGGTATTAATACTATGTAACCAAACTGTATATATATATTGTCCAAACTGTAATTTGAATATATATCTGCCAGATATATCAAGTATTTATAAATCTTAAATACACTTTTAAAGGTGGGTGCTTTTGAATTACAATGAGTTGTATTTTTGGTATACATTGTATAAAAGCTATTGAGACAGTAAAACCACTGTCTGCCTTCTTCGGTTTTTTTTTCCAATTCCATTTTGTCGTACGTTGTCTTTCCCTTTCTTTTCATTTTATTTTTTCTCACCTCATTTCCTTTGCTTTCCATTTTTCGGTTCTGCCAAACCAACAAAAAACTTGAGGTGGCACTGACTGCTTTAGAGGGAGCACACTCCAGCCATGCCTCAGTCATTCCCTATATAATCAAAACAAAAAAAAATCACAAAAAAGAGGGTGCCTAGTTCCCCTAAATCCCTATCTGTGAAATGATATAACAATAAATATCAGTGAGAAAATGGGGAGGGACGAGACAAGATGAAAAAAAAATTATTCCCCTCACTGTTTGCATCAAACAGACATTTTTTTAGTATTACGGTTTTCCCCGATGCTCTGTTCTAAGTTTGTTCACTATACCGACTCTAAACAAAGCTTGTTCATTTACATATTATTGCAAACTTTGAATATGGATTTATGAAAAAGAGAAGTACTTAGAAAGTAATGAGGCAAAATAAGTTTTTTACATCAATGTATGTAATACAATTCGATGTAAGCTCGTAAAGGTAGATCGTTTTCACCTGGTTCAACCCATGGTCACTGTATACATACTCGGTTGGTACAAGGGAACAATAACTTTCTCAGATAACGTTATCGTCAACTTATCGTATAAAACTTCATATCAGAGGGTCTGTATGGTAGGAAAAGGGGTTTTTATTTTTATATACTTTTATTTCTCTCTCTGTTTTTTTTTTATTTTTCTTTATTCTTTGTATCTATAAGTGCACTGTTTGATCTCAATTTTTCTTTTCTTTGGCGGCCCGTTATTTCATATTTACTATAAACACAAACTTAATATTACACAATAAGAAAACGACCATTTATTTTCAAAGGAGGGGTGGGGGTTGTTATTTTGCCTAAAAAAAAGTATTCTGGTCTCTGATAAAAGTATTCTGACTCCGACAAAACACATTGATATTAAATGGTTGCTCCCTAATGCATTTAAACTTCCATCATTCTTCAGTCTCCCACTTAAAGAATCGTGGAAGCAAGACTACAACGGGCCCCCTTTTAAAGCAGTCAGTACTCCATCCCCCTTTAAAAAACTTTCTGGATCCGCCACTGTGGGAGTACTTTCTTCATGGTTGTTTATCAATTTCACTGCATCGATCCTTCATTGAATGAAATACTTTTTGTAATTTCCCGATTTTCAAGAATTCATGAATTTCTCCTTATTTCAATTGAAATTAATATGACAAATTATCTGGAAGTCATCCAATAAAATTTAGTGACGCCATAATTTTGATAAAAATACCATTGCATGCATGTATGGCTCTTTCGAAATACAGCAGCCTTCGTTCTTGATTTCTGCTGCGTTGACACAGAGTGTGATTGTTCTCGGGCTGATAGCATGACCTCAACAAAAAATATTACATATTCGTAAAAAGTCCTGACTGCGAAATTATCAGCTGAAATAAACTACTAGACATACACTGTATAATGAACTTTGAATCAGTTATCGTGTGAAAATCGTACGTTTACATATGAAATATACACGTATACATGTAGATTTGTCCCGATGAGTACTTGCTACATGTACATGTACACACGAATATATTTTGTCCGGATGAACGCTTACTCCATGTACACTGTCATACACGTTAATGTTTTGATTGATCCCGTTCATTGATCAGCCGAGCCAAGACAAGTTTTCACCACAGAAAAATGTTCTTGACCCTTGAACTAGTGACACTTTTAAAAAGATCAATATACGACACAACTGTTGCACATTTCTTATAAAGTTTTGCGAGTTTTGTATGCATTTTACTTTACAAGTTTGGATTTCAATAGAATACCTGGATTACACACCTGGACGGACAGGTAATGTACATATTATCTGATAAATCATTAGTATTATGATCACACGCCGTAAGGTCAGTACAAATAAGACATCATTTGTAAAATACTTGACCGATATCATCTTTCTTTAATTTTGTACAAGGTAGATCTCTTCGATTGATATGCATGATTAGCTTAACTTAATAACAATCTAATTTTAACAAAGCGCTTTGAAAAACTTAATCAATTTAAATAATTTATTTACATATTTGTTATTTTTTCCTGGCGATTTCTTAAACTGTTTAAAAGGACGGAGGAAGTCACTGTGTCGATTTTAGAATTTGTAAAATTTGGTATTTGTTTCATCTTTGGAGTGAATGATCTACCACAGAAAAGAGTGATTTTGTATCCATCCATTTGTTGTTATTTGGAAAAAGAAGATAAAACAAGGAGAGGGTCGAATCATACTTTTCTCCAGGTCTAGTACAAAGTTTTCTTAACCCGACCCGTTGAGTGAGTCATGCAATAAAGTTTTTTAAAATAAACAAATAACACAAGTGATAGCCTTGAAGTCCTCTTATACGTATACCTTCCTGCTACATGACATTGTATAACTAAAAAACACACTACAGTTTCATTGGTAAAAAAGGAAAAACGAAGTTGTTAAGATATCGAACAGGCAGATAACGCGAAATCTTGGTAAGATTCATCTTAATTTCTTGTATTTTGTGATGTGCAATACGAGACGCGCTTCAAATGCTTTAGCTTTTGGACAATATACTTCCATAGTCTCTATGATATTTATATTTGTTCTAGACTGGCGGAAATAAAGCGTGGTATATTGCCATACACTGTCTCATGATTGTTGAAGACGATGTTTTATTGACTTAGAAATTGTCTTGTTTTACGGTCTTTGGGTAGCTGTCTCATTTGTGTATATCTCATATCCTTTAGTCACCTACTAGCAGTCCAAATTTTCTTTTATCCCAAACATTCCACGTTGAAAAACCTTTCATTTTGTAAGCTTATTTTAGATGAACTATTTGTCACTGGACCTGAAAAATAAACAACCATCTAAAGATCCTTCGATTTATGTATTCCCAACAAAAACAGGATAAAGTTATGTATCAATTTCCAATATGAATTTATTGAACTTAAAAAAACTACCTGATGTAAGAAAGTCAGGCACGCGCAACTTTTAAAGAATTAATTTATTTATATCGTGCGCAGACAGTGTACACAATGGTGACAGTAACATAATATTTTTAAGAATGAAAATAGATGTTCTTAAGTTCATGTTCATAACCGGAACACATGAATACAATTTTGTGGTTAAAAACGATGCGTGATTTATGTCATAAAAATAAAATTCTATTCCGGGTCAACGGGAAACAATACATACACACTCGTTTATAGGAAGTTTCTATAGGATTGTATAAATCAGCCATTGAAAAGTTAAGTTTGTGTGAAAAGGAGACCCTAAATACGAACTTAAAGGAGAGGTTTGTCCTTTCTATAATTTTTCATATGGATTCAGAAATATGTAAAGCTTATCATGAAATTGCATAATAAGAATGGTGTTCAAGATTATGTTTTATATTTATATCTGAACCCTGAAACATGCTGTTATATTTGTAAGCAATTGCCCCAAGGATATAAATTGATATTATTATTTTCTTTTCAAAAGAAACAGGTGTTTTTAACGAAAATAATCTTTTACCATAGAAACGGTTAAAATCCATAAGATTATCAAAAATGTTATTGCTAGCTTATTGGTATCAAGGGGGTCATTTCCACATAATTCAGTTGTTATGTACACTAAGTTGAACCATACCTCCGCCATCGGATTTAAAATTGTCGAGTAAGCAAAATGACTAAGTGACAATTGACCTTTCGTCACGAGATTTTGTCGTCCCTGATCGTCTTTGAATTTCAAACAAATGTTCGCACGTGTCAAATGAATCATTGTTTGCAATAAAAACGTATTGGGGTTTGGATTGGGATTCTAAATTTCTGTATTATTTTATTTTCCGGGCCATTTTGCTCTACTCTTTAAACTTTTTGGGACCATCGTTCTTAATTTGATATTCTAACACATTCCAATGTTCTCAATTCGTTATAAAATTTAGTACTTTAATATTCTCTCACTCAATGTGTTTGCCCCCCCCCCCCTTTTACACACACACACACAATATATACCCTGAAGCATATTAGTTGGCACAGTTTTCCCCATGATTCTATATTCTGTATACCCCGTCAAGACCCTCATGAAGAATAATTGACAAAGAATGTCTGTCGATAAACATCAAACATCTAAAAGTACAAAGATGTGTTCTTGAATTAGACGAAAAAAATTCAACGGCATATTTATACTGTTTGTATAGAAAAGTACTTTATAATGTCTCCTTCTGTCGCATGACCGTTTTAATCAGCTCTAATGTTTGCAGATACTTGATTATTAGAATTTCGTGTTCTATGCATCTACACGAGAGTATATTGTGTCACTTTATCTAATTGGAATTCTTAATTAATAATGTTGGAAAACCAGTGCACAATTCAAATTACGAAATGGAGCTAGGAATGCTGATTGAACCACACCAGAATTAATTATATGATGATACAAAAGAAAGAGTGCGATTAATCTAGAAATGAGATTGTTCTACAAATGTCATTGATGAGATGAAAAATTCCCTCGATCTTTCTACTTTTTTAATATGATTGTTTTTATCCAAATTTCCTGCCATTTTCGTTATTCTCTCACCGTTCTTGACCTCCCATCTTTCAGGACAAAAACCTTTCAGTTTTCAAAATTAAAATCAGCATCTATTAACGGAAAATGATGAAAACAGTCAAGCTTTATGTTCCAAACGTTCAGTGGCAAATACTTCAATCGTATTCCGTACTACTTTGACCAGTTATGGGAGGTTTGTTTTTCTTTCTTTTCCCACTATTTTTGTACTTGCTATCATCGTTCTTGATCTCCCTACTCTCTGGACAACAACCTTACAACATACAAAATCAATATCAACATCAATAAACGGAAAATGATGAAAACAATCAAGCTTTATATTTCTGTTCCAAACGTTCAGTTAGGGAAGGTTTGTTTTACTTTCTTTTTTCAACCCTTTTCTCTACTTTCTCTCACCGTTCTTGATATCCTTACTATCTTGGCAATAACCCGGTATACTAATATACTACATTGATATTAAACATCAATCAGTTTAACGGAATGTCATGCAAATAATCAAGCGTAATGATTCTTTTCCAAACGTCCAGTGGCAAATATTTCAATCGCATTGCGTACTTGTTTCACCGGATTACATAGGGGTAGGTTTAGTTTATTTATTTCCCATAATTTTTTGTTAGCTTTCTCTCATTTGCCTTAATTGATCTGCTTTCTTCGTGGCAACCACCTTATAGTATACAACATTATTATTTATGGAACGCCATAGCTGTCTTATGTGTCTTTTTTTTATTGCTTTTCTATTATAAGATGGTGGTTTTCTATTATAAGATGGTGGTTTTCTATTATAAGATGGTGCTTTTCTATTATAAGATGGTGCTTTTCTATTATAAGATGGTGCTTTTCTATTATAAGATGATGGTTTTCTATTATAAGATGGTGCTTTTCTATTATAAGATGGTGGTTTTCTATTATAAGATGATGGTTTTCTATTATAAGATGGTGCTTTTCTATTATAAGATGATGGTTTTCTATTATAAGATGGTGCTTTTCTATTATAAGATGGTGCTTTTCTATTATAAGATGGTGCTTTTCTATTATAAGATGATGGTTTTCTATTATAAGATGGTGCTTTTCTATTATAAGATGGTGCTTTTCTATTATAAGATGGTGGTTTTCTATTATAAGATGATGGTTTTCTATTATAAGATGGTGCTTTTCTATTATAAGATGATGGTTTTCTATTATAAGATGATGGTTTTCTATTATAAGATGGTGCTTTTCTATTATAAGATGATGGTTTTCTATTATAAGATGGTGCTTTTCTATTATAAGATGGTGCTTTTCTATTATAAGATGGTGCTTTTCTATTATAAGATGATGGTTTTCTATTATAAGATGATGGTTTTCTATTATAAGATGGTGCTTTTCTATTATAAGATGGTGGTTTTCTATTATAAGGTGCTTTTCTATTATAAGGTGCTTTTCTATTATAAGGTGCTTTTTTATTATAAGGTTGTTTTCTATTATAAGGTGCTTTTCTATTATAAGGTTGTTTTCTATTATAAGGTGCTTTTCTATTATAAGGTGCTTTTCTATTATAAGGTGCTTTTTTATTATAAGGTGCTTTTCTATTATAAGGTGCTTTTCTATCTATTTCTATTATTAACCCCCAGGGGTATAAATGTGCATTTCATTAATAAATAAATAAATAAAATAAATTAATAAAAACTTTGAGCTCAAAATATTGACTTGAGTAAGTTCACCAGCACACTAGAAGACCTGATATATAAAATATTTATTACATGTATTTAATTAGATTACTATCTAATTTTGACACCTGTCGTAATCACTAATCAAGCAAATAATCATGTCATTTAAGTTTTCACACCTGAGACATCAAATACATTTAATTGAATTAACTTATATAATCAGATGGCAATCAGAATCCAAACAAAGATTACAGTGAATTGAACTTTTTATTAAAGAATGCCAAAACTGGCTCTCTCTTTTTTTTTAAAGATAAAACTAGATAGCTGACATGGATTAAATTAAAGTGAGACCACCAATCTGCCGGTATCAAATCATTTGAAAAAACAACAACAATGTATTCCAATATGACCTTTTACATCGAAGAAGTAAACTTGCATTCAGTCGTGTTCAGACACTTTACAATAGAAAATAAAGGACGGGCATCGAACACAAAGTTACTTTGTATAATACTGCACTGTCACTAACTAGTCTGTCACTATATTTAAATTTAAAATTGAGGCAAAATATATTCACCATTCGGTGAGGGGTCTGGCGGTCGCTCAAGACCCCCAGAAGCCTTGAAAAAAAATACGCAAAATCGTGCATCCCGAGAGCTTCTCGGACTCTTAGGAGGCACATTATTTGAGTGTCCTTTCTCTTGGAACCTCAGTCTCCAAAAACAACAAAACACCAGCCAGGTTAAAGACATCAGCCAAGTTGAAAACACCAGCCAAGTTAAAAAATACCTCAGTCAAACAGAAAGGTTGTATAAACACCGAAATCTACTAAGAATGAGGTATGCTGATAATGGCAGTCAAGATCATCAGATACTTCTTACTGACAGTCAACCTTCTGTGAAGAAAGAAAAACCTGTTAATATATTTAAAACCAAAGACCTAAAATACAATTATAGATGTGCGAATCTCTTCATGTATCATATATGTCTCTGTTAAACACATCGGCGAATGTGAATTCAGTCCGGTCAACTTTTTTAGCAGAAACATATTTGTTTTTACTATAAATTTATATTTTCGTATAATTTGTTTTTAAGTCTCACAGATTCCTGAATTACTTGGACAATTATTGTCAAAGATATTAACACTTGTTGTCGACAAGTTGAATATATGTACAGCGTATAACGACGAGTGTGAATACCGTCCGGTCAACTTTATTTGCTCAAAAATATTTTTTTTTCACTTATTTTGTTTGATTTTCATAATATATATTTTAATATCTTTAAGGTCTACAAATATTAAACCAATCTACCGAATAACAAAAAAGTTATGACTATTTATATCTCGTCCGGTAAACCGTCTTGTCACTATCCGGACAATCGTCTTGTCATTAGTGGTTCCCCACACTCCCGGTTAATCACGGGAACCACCATCACATAATAAAAAAGCACCTTATAATAGAAAAGCACCTTATAATAGAAAATCACCTTATAATAGAAAACCACCTTATAATAGAAAAGCACCTTATAATAGAAAAGCACCTTATAATAAAAAAGCACCTTATAATAGAAAAGCACCATCTTATAATAGAAAACCATCATCTTATAATAGAAAAGCACCATCTTATAATAGAAAAGCACCTTATAATAGAAAAGCACCTTATAATAGAAAACCACCTTATAATAGAAAAGCACCTAATAATAGAAAAGCACCTTATAATAAAAAAGCACCTTATAATAGAAAAGCACCATCTTATAATAGAAAACCATCATCTTATAATAGAAAAGCACCATCTTATAATAGAAAAGCACCATCTTATAATAGAAAACCATCATCTTATAATAGAAAAGCACCATCTTATAATAGAAAACCATCATCTTATAATAGAAAAGCACCATCTTATAATAGAAAAGCACCATCTTATAATAGAAAAGCAATAAAAAAGACATATAAGACAGCTATGGCGTTCCATAATTATTCAGCATCAATTAACAGTAAATAATAATAATAAAAAATGCTCCATGGTTCTTTTTCAAACGGCTAGTGGCAAATATTTCATTCATATTCCGTACTAGTTTGATCAGTTGGCAGTAAGGGTACAAGGTTTGTTTTTATTCCCACCATTTTTAAGCTTTCTCATATTTGCCTTGATCTGCCATCTTTCTTGGCAACCACCTTACAGTATGCAACATTAATATTCAGCATCAATTAATGGAATATGAACAAACAATCAATGATGGTTCATTTTCCCAACGTTCAGTGCCAAATATTTCATTCGTATTTCTAACGAATGTGACCGATTGACAATTCGGGTATGTTCATCTACAAGTACATGACATTAATCTTTTCATCTTTGACTTGTTGCGTAATAAATGACATTAATGACTACCTTGCGTCTTTTATCATAGTCTTTTACATATACTATATATACTAGTTTACTACCGGAAGTTAGCTTATGACTTATCTATGGAACGCCAACACTGTCTTGCTATGACCATTTTCATTATATGATGTGCTTTTACCTTTATATGATGTGTATTTACCTTTATATGCTGTGCTTTTACCTTTATATGCTGTGCTTTTACCTTTTTATGATGTGCACTTGTCATTATATGATGTGCAAAAACCTTTATATGATGTGCAAATATCCTTATATGATGTTCAAATATCCTTATATGATGTGCAAAGGTCATTATATTATGTGCAAACATACTTATATGATGTGTATATATACTTATATGATGTGCAAATATACTAATATGATGTGCAAATATACTTATAAGATGTGCAAACATTCTTATATGATGTGCAAACATTATTATATGATGTGCAAACATTATTATATGATGTGCAAATGTACTTATATTATGTGAAAATATCCTTATATGATGTGCAAATATACTTATATGATGTGCAAAGATCCTTATATCGTGTGTACATATCATTATATGATGTGCAGTTACCCTTATATTACGTGGAAACATCTTTATATGATGTGGTTGTGTCATTATATTATGTGCTTGTAATCTTATATTATGTGGTTAGGTTTACTTCATTATATGATGTCGAAACGTCATTATATGATGTGCTTTCATCGTCGATATGGTCAATGAACATGATTACGATTAGAATGATTACTGTCTACGTCATATCTGATTCCGATCTGCTTCTGTAAACTATTAACCCGGCTCAAATATGTGTCAATCGCTAGCGATAGTGCAATTTATAGGGAAAATGAGACAAAGCAATTTAACAAAATCAATGTTTCAAAAATTTCGGTTGAAGATTAAGATCAGTTCATACAGGAGCTAGTTGAAGAAATTCCCGGCTGTGGAGAAAATGATAACACACTTAAGAGCCTTTTATAGCTTGCTATTCGGTTTAAGCATATGCTCCGTGTTGAAGGTCGTACTATGACCTATAATTGTTTCCTCTTACAAATTATGACTTGGATGGAGAGTTGTCTCAGTGGCTCTGAGTCTCATACCACATCTGCTTATTTCTATTCATTGCAAAAGACACCATTGAAATCACCGTATGTTTCAAAAATATTTCATAACAATAACAATATAAAATTATCTACTTATGCATACTATGGCGAGATGGTTTGTTTTATGAAATGTTATTGAATACTATTTATGTTAATATGTAAATGGTAAGATGTATAATGTAGTATTGAATATGTACAATGATATTAAATCTAGTATATCATTTAATCTATGCTACTAAAGGAAGAGATCGATTTCATTGAGCCGCAACTCCTCTAATACCATATCAAGTCGGAAATATGTGTGATAGGACTTTTAATTTGTATTTGAACCAATCTTTTTTCCACAGAAAACGCTAATTATGTGAGAAAATACCACAACAATTTCGAAGACTGCAAGCTTAGTCGACGTAGTGCCCACGAAATGCGAAATGGCTATGTGGGTGATTATAACAAAAGAAAAGTGGTATCTTTGCTAATGAGACAACTCTCCACAATAGACCAAATGACACAGAAATTAATAACTATAGGTCACCATACGGTTTTTAACAATGAGCACATATTGGCATATACAGATTGTTTATTTTCAACTTATTTGAATGGAGATTTTTTAAATGCTAATAAAATTCTGAAATATGAGTTCTCTTGAACTGAATTTTAATGTGCGTATTGTTATGCGTTTACTTTTCTACATTGGTTAAAAGTATAGGGGGAGGGTTGAGATCTCACAAACATGGTTAACCCCGCCGCATTTTTGCGCCTGTCCCAAGTCAGGAGCCTCTGGCCTTTGTTAGTCTTGTATTATTTTGATTTAAGTTTCTTGTGTACAATTTGGAAATTAGTATGGCGTTCATTATCACTGAACTAGTATATATTTGTTTAGGGGTCAGCTGAAGGACGCCTCCGGGTGCGGGAATTTCTCGCTACATTGAAGACCTGTTGGTGACCTTCTGCTGTTGTTTTTTTTGTTTGGTCGGGTTGTTGTCTCTTTGACACATTCCCCATTTCCATTCTCAATGTTAGTATGTCAACAGAATTGGAGTAGCGTCAACGAATTCTGAGATATGAAGGGTTGATTCCTTACGAAGTGTTTTAGATTTTTTTTTTTCGTCCGATTAGAACGGATTTTACCGTTGTGGTTCTTACTTTGATCCTTTTCGGTAATGGCAACGGATTTTACGTAGACGATACAGTTATTGAGTTAAAAGGGAGAAAACAAACACTGAAAATCACACTTTGCCACACTTTTTCCAATTTAGGGTATTTAATATTTTTATTTTCCAACCGAGATGAATGGGGTGACGCCCGTCTTTTGCATTTTGTTTCTCTTTTTCGTCTCTTTAAAAAAATAGAATTAAAAACATTAGGTTTGTCATTACTGTGTCCACCTTATTACTGTGTCATCACTTTTTGTTTCAACACTTGCCCGCTCGCTGGCATCTCCTTGTATCATCGGTACAGCGGATATAGGTACTAACCAAGGGGTCGTGATTGATTTTTCTTCTGACACGGTACGAAAATCTTTGTACTGTTAACATTATATCAATATGTACTTCAATCTTAAAACATTTGTTGTTTTAAGAAATGATTTGGTGGTAGGTTATTGATTAGAGAAGTCTCACTATTTGCCCAAAACAAGAATCCTTACTAAAAACATGTGCAAATACTTGTCAAAGAAGTTGGCGCTCGTCTCATCCGATATGATTCTATATTCATTGCATCTCTTTTTCTGATAGAAGGCCACTGTTGGCGTTGAAATATTTTGTACATATGTTATTTTTCGATATTTTATTCCGACAAGAAGCGTTGTGTATAGCTGACCACATGAATCCTTCTGTACGGTGCATAGTTAAATAAATGTACGGTATATAGCTTTTCACGCTTCGAAGTACATTGTACCTATAAAGCTATATCCGCTGTACCGATGATACACGGTAGCAATTATAATTCGGAATACTTTGCTTGCTTGTGACAATGGTGTTCGACAAGGAGAAAACGTATCCCCTCTCCTATTCTATTTACTTTTGATTGACTAAAATAATTTCTTAGTGACTAATAATATCACAGGACTAAACAGAACTATACCAGAAGATCTGGAAAGAAAATTAAAAATATATCTTAAGTGTTTTGTTAAATTGTTTGCAGATGACACGGTGTTGAACTTGTTGGCTGAAACAGCACTGGACCTGCAGACTCAACTCAATGCTTTCCATGATTATTGTAAGGCTTGGAACTTGAAAGGAAAGTTGACAAAATTAAAGTCTTAGTAGGGTTTTTTTTTTGGACGGAAGCCAAAAAATCTTCGATTTTCTCACTATTATACTAACATTGAGATGATAAAACAATATAACTATATGGGAATTGTTGTTACTAAAACGGGAAATTTTAATATGACAAAAAATATTTATCCGATAAGACTTTAAGCCATGTACGGAAACTTGAAAACAGGAAAGGTGTGTAAGATTTCTGTAAAATGTCAACTTCAGCTTGTTCGTTTATTAAAAAAAAATATATAAACACGTGCGTTTGTCCACCAGCTGGCTCAGTAATTTTGAAACCTGTCTATCTCTCTTCTTTTGTATAGTAAACTGTAAATAGTTATAATTTTTATCTATGTATACTGATGTCATACAATGACTTTGTGATACTAAATATATAGATTTAGAGGCCATAAGTATACCGGTATGGATGATTGATTGACTGTTATTTAGCGCCACTTTCAACACTTTCATGCTATTTCGTGGCGGTGAGTTTATATTGGTGGAGAGAGCAGAAGTGCCCGGAGAGACCCCCTGACCTTCCGAAGGAAGAATTGTATATCACCTTACCCGGACACATTTTTCTGATTCCGAACCGACCAGCTTTTTCTCTTAATCCTTAATCCCGCGTGCTTATATAATTAGCTTGGAAGCAGCATGTAAATATGAATTTTAATGTCTTTGGTTTTGACCCGGCCGAGGTTCGAACCCACGACGTCTCTCTCTTGAGGCGAACATGCTACGACGAAAGTACCACCACTAGCTATATAGACATGCAGTAACCCGCAATATAAAAGGTTTCGTGGGAAGCCGCTCATATACTAGTATTCACCTCTTGACTAAATTAAACAGGGCTAACGTACCGACCATTGATATTTTTTATGTGAAGGGGGGGAGTTGTTTTGTAAATGTTGGATTCTAAATTTCTTGAAAGAGATTTTGTCTATTTCAGAAGGGAAGCGAAATAGTTTGTTTCCATTTAAGATGAGGAAAAAATAAAACAATGATGAAACTTAAAAAAAAGATAAACCATGTTTTTTTTGTTTATATTTAATTTCGAACAAGGAAATACACGTGCTCCTTCCCTCAAACTAGAGTCGGTGTCTAACACATTTATTTATTAATATATAATGTACATATTATATGTTTAAGCTTTTGATACAAGGATTTGACAACACGTCATTTTATTTTCTGTCCTTGTATATATTACATCAGCCAATGACATTTCAGCCTTTAAATTTTTGAGGGTGTGTATCAATCCAACAAAACCATAGAATTGAGCGTTTTTAATCTGCTGTCTAAATGAACTTAAAACACTGAATTTATTTATTTTTTACTGAGACCTGTTGTTCTCTTACAGATGGAGAGTGGTGTTTTGAATTTTTCAAAGTGAAGATTTACGGCAACGGCTTTTAAATTTTGCGTTTATCCTGGAAACATAATATATTTAAAAAAAAAACCCAAATAGTGCAATGTGTCTGAATATACTCTATAGTAAAGGTACTTTTTGGGCTGTTTTGGCTTTTCAGAGTTTTGTTGTTTTATTGGCTATTATATATATATCTTGATAACTAATAATAGAGAAACCTTTTCTTGCAAGGTATAGACAAGAACATATATAATCAAAGTACTGAAGTATGAAAGTTGTTAGCGACTTTTCAGGTTTTAACAATTCAGGTGAGCAAAACGAGGCGTAAAGATTGATGCCTACGGTTGACGAAGAATTCGGCATAACATTATACCGCGGCAATTTATAACTTTATACAATTAAATGCCAGTTTTCCTATCCCCTCTTGTTTTTTTGGTTACAAATGACCGGTTCCTTATATGAGCAATTACTCTATCAGAGTCCGTTTTATTCCCAACTGTTTGTGTCTATCTTAAGAATATATAAAGAGAAACTCGAACAGCTAAAGTAATCAGAAAGGCAATATTTACTTAAATGAAAATACTAAACTTTGTGTATTATCTTCTTAAGTATAGATAAATTACTAACGTTAGGTATACCGAAATTGACAAATATAATGCCTTCCCTCGTTAAAACGATCATAGAGCATGACATAAAAGAATTATTTATTAAATTTGATAACCTTAACCGTATTGTAGACTCCGTATGTTTATTATTAAAGACTTGCGATTTAAACAAAACTTTGCAATTCATTTATATTTTTACAATTTTCCAACAATACCAGATGTGATTTTTCGCATTTTAAAACGAGGTATTAACATGCCAAGGTTTATCTCAAAGCTCAACCATTTTCCAAACGGTAGCAACAGATTTGATCCTAATTAGTAGTAACGGTTACTCCGCAGAAGCAGATCGGAATCAGTTATGACGTAGACATTAATCATTCTAATCGTAATCATGTTCATTGACCATAACGACGATGAAAGCACATCATATAATGACGTTTCGACATCACATAATGAAGTAAATAAAACCACATAATATAAGATTACAAGCACATAATATAATGACACAAACACATCATATAAAGATGTTTGCACATAACATAAGGGAAACTGCACATCATATAATGATATGTACACATCATATAAGTATATTTGCACAGCATATAAGTATATTTGCACATCATATAAGGATCTTTCAACATAATATAAGTATATTTTCACATCAAATAAGAATGTTTGCACATCATATAAGTACATTTGCACATCATATAAGTATATTTGCACATCATATAAGTATATATGTGCATCATATAAGTATGTTTGCACATCATATAAGTCTGTTTGCACATCATATAATGATGTTTGCACATCATATAATGATGTTTGCACATCATAAAATGATGTTTGCACATTAAAAAAGGATATTTGCACATCATATAAAGGTGTTTGCACATCATATGATGACAAGTGCAAATCATATAAAGGTAAATGCACATCATATAAAGGTAAATGCACAACAAATAAAGGTAAATGCACAACATGTTATGAAAAATGGGCATAATAAGACATTGTTGGCGTTCCATACTTATCTACTACATCAAGATAGTAGTACAAAATATAAATAGAAACTTATTGATACAACCAGTGCATGGGGTGTGTTGATCAGATATGAAAACACATGTTAGGAACAAACACAAAATATTATATCATATATTTACACTACAAATGATTATAGCCGACACGTGAGTACTTTTAAGTTATCATTTTGATTATTTGTAATAGCACAAATCGTACCATCTCCCTAGGATGTGGGCAGCGTAAGGGGTCAATTAGATGTGGTAAGGATACTTAATTCCCTATTTTCCATCTTTGTCGGATACTATTTTTTTATTTAGTAACACCGATATAACCTCCTTGGTAACACATAGTGTTTTCAAGTACGTATAGTAGTTACTAGTTTAATTGAGACACATAGAACTTTTCCGGTGTCAATTTCTGAGCATTGCAAACCTCATCATATATTTTGATTTATAATTAAAGACAACCACTGACTGATGTTTTGAGAGTATGTGAAGATTTTTTAATATCAATATGCCATTTTACGCAAACCACATAGCTTCTGGAATATTTGTTTTAACGTTGAGTCGGTTCAAGATGTTCGAATCAAAAACTCAGAGTTTCTTTTAATAATTAGATATAGGAAGGTGTGGTATGAATGCCAATGAGACAACTCTCCAGCCAAGTCGATCACAGTTTATAAAAGCAACGCTATAAATACACGAACCTTACCAGAATTCTATGTTCTTTGATTCTATGCATTTGTATGAGAAAACGTTTCTATGTAAAGTATTGATTACTGGATTGTTGGTTGCTGACGTCCAGTGACAACTATTTTATACGGGTTGAATTTCCCAATAGAGAAAAGCACAACACGATACTATAAGAAAAAGAATAAGAATATTTTATTATTCCAATCAAGGGCCCTTGATGGGCAGCATAACATGTATACATAGATCAATACATCATGATTTGTAACAGAAAAACATTTTTATATAACAGAAAGCATATACAAAGCTTACATTGTTTTAATGACAAAATAATTTTTGAGGGATTCTGCTATCATATTGTTTTCTATTTTAAACATCATAAAATGGCGTCAAGTTAAGCCTTTCAAGGTTTAACGGCTAACAAAACACTACATTTTTTTCGCTCGAGGTTATCAAACTGTGTTTTTTAGAGAATATCACGACCATTATCATCTGACACTGACAATAATGTATATTTTTAAGAGGTTGATGGTCTGGATAAGACAGTGGCTACGTACTTGATTTTTATAGAACGTACACTGCGTTTAAAAATGCGATTGAATTAAGTTCTAAATCACATCCTGGATTTCATATACACATGCAAATTTCTAGAAGTGTAAATTTATAAATATTTGTATGAACGAACGTGACTTTTTACTTTTTATTTATAGAACATTATAAATATGCCTGTTTGTGCATAGTAAATATGATCAATGACTTTGGCTAAATGGAGTTTTAAAAAATCGTTAAAAGGGGAATCGTAATTTGAAAAAGTAAACAACGCCACGACCAATAGAGAAAAAATACTTAGAATCATTATCATGATATACTAGTTCACATATAACATTGCACAGAAAAAGTGGCAATGAACCCCTGCCCCTTTTGTTGTTTATTTGGTTTGTATGGGAATAAGAGTACTGGGTCAGTACATTATTCTACAGGTTTTGTACGACTATATAGATGTATATATAGCAGTAAAAACATAAAAATAATTCGAAATTTTTAAGAAATTTGATAAAAAAAATTATATACTATAGTACTCAAAATAGAGAAACAAAAAAAGGGGGGGGGGGGTTCCATTCCCCAGAAGCACCTGAGTTATGTTTTTTTCCCCTCTCAAATCAAATCAACAGTTTATGTCTAATATGTGTATGATTGTTAATTGTTTGTAAAAAAATTTTGATTGGTTAAAAAAGGGCAATTAAAAAAACATTATGTTTCTAAATTAAATTCCTGTAAAATTCCTGTGTTTGTTTTGTTCAAGCAGACAAAAACATTGTAAGATATGTATAAATATTTTTTGTAAGAATATTGTTTCATTTACGACTCAACAGTTCCGGTTATTCGTATGCCGGTAAGTTTTGCAAAGATGGGATTGTCAAAAGAAAACAGTAGTATGTCTGAGAATGTAAGCTCTGTGAAGTGTTTATTCTCAGTGTTACTTATATCGTTTGTGTTATGCATAATGATGATAAAGTGTTCATTAATTCATTATTTCATCACATGTTATTGTTTTCGTTTTAGGTAAATGATTCGTAACAAGAAACTCCCGTCATAACATCAGATAACACAAGAAAAAGCCATCGCCCTAGAAATTAACACGCCTACGATGGATTCTGATCAAAACGATGAAACAACTAAGCTTAAACAACAATTAGTGGAAAAAGATCAAGAATTGTCAAAACTTCGAGAAGAGAAAGATTTATTAGAGGAAAGTCTTGAAGAAACCGAGGAAACTGTAAAAGAGGCCCGGAAAGGTTTTCAAAAACGCATAGATG
Source organism: Mytilus trossulus (assembly GCF_036588685.1). Classification (NCBI taxonomy): domain Eukaryota; kingdom Metazoa; phylum Mollusca; class Bivalvia; order Mytilida; family Mytilidae; genus Mytilus; species Mytilus trossulus. Next base: position 63,390,958 of record NC_086381.1, on the reverse strand, counting down.
AATTGACAAACGATATAGAGGAAAAGGATGAACAAATCGATACACTAACAGGGGAGGTAACTCAGTTAAAGAACAACAATCAGATACAAGACAATTCGCCGGAAGTTGTGAATTCTCTGAAAGAGCAACTCCGGTTAAAAGATGAATCGGTTATTGAAATAAAAGAAACACTGCATAAAGGGGGAATGACTATTAATAATCTTCACATGGAAATAGGTGATCTAAAGGATAATCTGGCGACTGCAAAAGATTCTATTACATTGAAGTCCGAAAAAATAAAAGAGATGCGAGACGAAAATTCTCAACTTAAATCTACTGTGTCAGAATTACAATGTAAACTTGACAATCTCCAAACAATACCGGAAGCTGGTTCTGAAATGTCTGTAGATCCCGAAGGAGGTAAAGTGCAGATAGAGGTATTAAAGAAAGAAATGAGTAGAAAGAATGAAGAGTTGATGTCTTTGAGAATACAGCTTGAGAAATGTCAGAAACAGTTAAATGACTTTAATAAAAGTCCGAAATCTACCGAACCTGATGAAAGCCAACATTCCAACAACGAACCGACCAAAGTCCACGAAGACGTTACGCAAGAGAAATCCAAAATTAATGACCTTGAACTACAGTTAGAAAAGGCCCAGTCTGACAACATGAAAATTTTGATTGGCTTTGGGTTATTAGTACTCGTGATCGCGGTCTTAGTAGCAAAATTAATTTATTAGATATATTTGTATTATAATGTATTCAGTATTATATATGACCGAGTCAAAGTTTAGTCGTCTGACAAAATTGAAACTTTACTGTCTCTCTAACTTGTTTTAGATTAAGCTAAATTTAAATCAACGATTTTCTCTCTTACTTTTTACAGTTAGCATTATTTCCATATTATTTAAAGTGAATTTTCGGAAACAAAACATGCATGGTTGACATTAACATACAGCCAGGGTATTTGTGTTTAGAATGGTAATAGTGAACATTTCTTCATTTGTCAAAGATATTTTCATAAAAATTTCCCCCAAAAAAAAATCTAAATATAATTTATCGCAATTTAGCTTTATTTTCTTTTCCATTACAAACTAATCCATTTTGGTGGCAGGTTTCTTTAAATTTAAAATCTTACTGTATAACGCATAACACGTAAGCGGCGATTGCAAGATTGTTTTTTTTTTTGTTCTCAACAGCAATGCATTCAATAAGTTTATTAAATTAATAATATTCTTGTACTGTGGATTTAGTTTCGTGGAGATCAATTTTCGTGGATTGAAGAAAATTTACATTTTCGTGGATATCTGAATTCGTGGTTTGCCGATTTCTATGTACACAGCCTATAAAAAATGTGTAATTCGATGAGCATATGAATTCGTGGTTCACCTGTAAAAAAATGGTATCCAACGAATAATAATGAATCCACAGTATAATGAATATTATATGTCTCTGATAATACTAGAGACTCTCACATGACTATCGTCTCTTTACTTACGTATGCTTCATGAACAATGTTTTGAAAATCAGAAAAAAGGTTAAGAATAATCTGTCTCTGGTCATACGCAACGTCTTAAAATCATGTGGGAGAGGGTAAAACAATTTTTCGATTGCTTTTTATGCTTTTCGGATGTCCCTCAAGTGCTCAATGTCGATACTTTTAACGTTTTTCGAATTGCTCTATGATTATTGCATTTGACTTGCCAAATTCGTCCCAACCCGGGCGATTCCGTACCTTCATCTTATCATTCGTCTCAACTCGGCCGATTCCGTACACTCATCGGAGAGTGACGGATTCTACCGAGGATTGTTGAATGTTATCTAAGACGAAGACGAGTGTCGAATTCACCCGAAGATTGCCGATTGTGTCGTGCCACAGAAAACTAATGCATTTGCCATTATGTCTAATCATAGACCAAACAAACATTTTGTCATTTTCGTTCAGTTTTAATCATTACGAGTCATCCGAAAACACCGGATCGGTAACTACCAATGTGTTCAAGTTTTGGCAAACTACGTGTTTGATGCCAAAATGGATTTTGTCGGGTCCATTGTTAGCCACGTGACAATATCATGTAGAGCATGTAAGGACCATACGAATACAGTATAAATACAAGTAATTTTCGATGATGCATTTTTTTCTATTTTTAGTCAAATTTTGTTTCAAGATTTAAAAGTCGTAAATGATATTTCCTGTTTACATTCCAAAATATCTGCGAAAATATGTCGAGTTACAATATTTCGTTTCTTTAATTTATCTGTACTATGGAAGATTTTAGTTAAACCGAAAGGTCAATATTATCCTTCAAAAGTAGTTTCTGGTTCACATATACTTGAAGTATTAACTCCAGGGGCGGATCCAGCCATTTTAAAAGGGTGGTCATCACCCAGGACAAAAAAAAAGGGGGGGGGGGGTCCAACTACATTTCCCCATTCAAGTACATTGATCGTCAAAAAAGGAGGTTTCACCCCCGGACCCCTGGATCCGCCAATGAACTTGAAAATAATTCGTCAGTTCGACTTGACAGGGATGTTCAGAAATTTAGGGAGTGTAGATACATTTCACCAAAATAGTTTTCTTTCATATATATCATGCACATCCAATGTTTTCATATAGTATAGTTCAGAATTTATTTAAATGTTTGCCATTATTTTCATACTATTTATGTATCAATATTAATTGCATTTAATGCATTAAATTAATATCAAAACCAGCCTTCTTCTTTTTTTTGTGATTCCCTCTTCTTAAAAATATAAACTGATATGGAGATGTGGTATCATGGAATGCAGGTGAAACATCTATGCATCAAATGCCAAATGACGTCGATCTATAAGCGTCTATATCTCGTTGAGATAGAACTTTTCTGATATATACAACTTATTCCACATTAAACTACAACGGGACTTGTGTATTAGATGCACAGCGATGGTTCAGTTCGATGGCTCAGTTGAACTAAGATTCTGTACATGACTTTTTTCTTGGTGTTTTTTAAGTGGAAGTATTAAGTTTTCTTCATATACATAGAGGTTATAAGTTGAACTAAGCTTTTGGCCTTGACATTCACTTTAGGGTTTCCACCTTCTAGAAGTAGAACAAAAATCAAGTTGCATTACAAGATCTAAAGGGTTTGATAGTTAGAGAGCGGTAACGGTTTTTTCTTCTTCTACAAACGCACAGGGATTGGCTAATTCAACCAAGTTTTTGACCTGGACAGACACGCCGGTTTATATTTCTAAAGGTCTTTCGGCAATCATAGTAATTGCCGAGACCCGTAATACCACATATTTCGTTGGGGAAATTTAAACTAAACATACACACACCTCAACAACTTGCCTTGGCTAGTTTAACAAGAAATGGCTGGTGAATACAAATTATTTGATTTTATTACTATATGTTCATTTTAACTTCGCAATTTCAAATTGAAGTAGGACAGATTTTTGATGTTTTCATTCGATCAGCAGGAAGTACTAATAAAATGTTTGTTAAGCTTGTTAAAAAGCTTATGCAAACATTATTTTTTTAACAACATGCTACTAAAATGAAGTTTGCAATGATTATTTACAACGGGGTTATATACTTACAAAAAAGTATGTTTAAAAGAAAACGGGGGTTCCTGGAAATTAGACAGCTATTCAACGATAAAAAAAAAAATACTCTAAAAAGGAATTAAAGTTGCCTTAATAAGACAGAAAAACATCCACACCACATGTCCAGCTCTACCACATACAGTTGTCCATTTAAGTTAAATCAAAATCATTAGATAGCTGAGGTCAAAGGGAGATTATCCCTGCCAGATATATTTCTGATAATTTCTTAGACTTCTTAGTTGTACTATAGCACAAGTTCTCAAATAATTCGAAGAAAGTAAGACTGTGTGTGTGTGTTTTGACTTAAGTGTTGGTGTGTTTCTTGGCTTAATAAGTATACTTTATACTCACTTCGGTCGTTGGCTCCTCCTGGGAGTAAAGGCTATTGAAGTATACTTATAGAAATTACGTTTTACAAGAAACCGATGAACAGTGCAAGAAAACAAGATAAAAATTGAAGTTTCAAACATAGAAAACAATACAATTCCAACCAAAAACACATCTTAACTTTGGATTCAATGAGGGCGAAAATAATAATAGTTAAATAAACTTTAACAATACAAATCCTGTCAAAAACACAATATAAGAGTTAGTAGTTCCTACTCCTCTTGTGCCACCCATTGAGTTGCTGAAGAAACAATGTAATTTGTCGAGTGCATTGAGTGTGTAGATAAAGGTAATACGTTTAGTAAGCTTGTTTGCTAGCTGAACCGTGAATTCATTATTAGATAAGGTATCCTACCCTCCTTTCGAAGTAGTCGTTTTACACAGATACATTGGTTGTCTGTCGGACAAGTCTACTCTCAACCAAAGGAGGGTAGTTTACCTAACCTTATGATGACTTCACGGTTCAGCTAGCAAACAAGCTAACCAAACATATTACCTTTATACCTACACTGATTTGGAGAACCTTGTAAGCAGCAACTGTACAGTATATCAAAGAAATCCTGAGAAGATTGTTGACTGATTGGTAGTGACTTATGTCCAGTGACAAATATTACATGAAAACATGTTCAGAATGATCACTTGTTCATACAAAACTGTCATAGAAAGATACTCTGCAATAATGGAGTAGTAAGCAGCAGTATCAAAACAACACTCGTAGCTTGTTTAGTCAAATTCCAGAATAGTAAACAACAAACTGATCTTACCTTCTTAAAATTTTATGTTTTCATGTAAAACAATAGTAGAGGGGTTATATGTTTCTGGTCTGCATCTGTTTGTTTGTCCCTCCATATGTTCTGCTAAAGGTTAAAGTTTTAGTCAATATAGTTTTTGATGAAGTTGAAGTCCAATCAACTTGAAACTTAGTACACATGTTCCCAATGATATGATCTTTCTAGTTTTTATGCCAAATCAAAGTTTTGATCCCGATTTTCCTTTCCACAGAACATAGAAAATAATAGTGCATGCAAGTGGGGCATCTTTGTATTAGGGACACATTCTTGTTATTGATGCACTGTTGTGTCCATTGTTGGTTGACAATGTTTGAACATGTTCATTTTTTCTCACAAAGGAAGAGGATGATGGTGGTTGTGTAGACATGTAGAGGTTATCTGAGCAACACGACAAGTGTCACATGTGGAGCAGGATCTGATTACCCTTCTGGAGCACCTGAGAGCACCTCAGTGTTTCATGTTGCTTAATCTTTAGTTTTCTATGTTGTGTCTTGTGTACTATTATTTGTGTGTTCGCCTTATTTTTCTCACTATGGAGTTGTTGTTTATTTTATATATATATGAGTTTGACTGTCCCTCTGGTATCTTTCAGCCCTCTTTTATTGTAACTGTATAAAAATCATGATGCATTCCAGAAGCATTGCCGATTGTACAACTACATATGTCCTACAGTTTATACTCACTAGGCCTGACATCAATATGTATAATAATATGTTGAGACTAGAAATGTAATGGGGAATTTCCAAACCTTCAAAGAGACAACAACCTAACCACAGAGCAGAAAACAGCGCAAGGTCGTCAGTGGGTCTTCAACACAACAAGAAAATCCTGCACCTGGAGGCGAGCTTCAACAAAAATGAGTACTAGTTCAGTGAATATGGACATCATTGGTAATCATGGTAATCATACCACTTTTTCTTTTTTATACTCACACTTAACTCCTAAACATATAAATGAACTTATTATAATAGATTTAAAAACATATAAGACTAACAAAGGCCAGTGGCTCCAGACTTGAGACAGGCACACAAATGTGGCAGGATTAAACATGTTTTGTGAGCTCTCAACCATTGTCAACCCTCTCCTATACATCTATAGCTAATGTAAAATAAAAAAACATACATCATTTGTACATGTAAATTTTTTTTCTTTTGAAAGTACATTGTATCAGCAAAAACTATTGTCAGTATATTGAGATTGCATTGTACAATGTTGTATGGCATAACAAAGGGTTCAGAAGTTCAGTTAACAATTTTTGTTTTGGCTTATAACATGTATAATAACTCAAAATACCACAATGAACTGTTTTTTTAGTACATAGTCACATGGACATAATATACCTATGTGGTTGTCATGATTGTATAATTGTCAATACACCTACATGTACAAAATGTACATGTATGCATACATGTATATTTGTATATATATGTATAATCAAAGTAGCATGAATATTCACAAGTTAATTTATGCTGCTGTATGCATACTTCTTTGAACTTATCCAGTGGATTGTTAAATACAGTTTCAAAATATCACTGGCATCTCATTACTTCTGCTGTTCTTACTTCTTTGAACATGACACTGTCATGATTGTATAGACAAAATAAGAACATAAGATCTAACATGTCTAACTCCTGGTTGTGCTGTGCTTGGTATTCTGTACAGTACCACTCAGTGGTCCAAATCATTGAAACTATCGTCCAACATCAGTTAGCTGCATCTTTTTTATCTTCTGCTTCTTTCATTTTCTGTTCTTTTTCTTCTTTTTTCGTTATTTCTTTTTCCCTTTTCTGTCTCTTTTTTATAACAGCATCACTGATTGCTTTCTGCATCCGTTGCCGCATTATCCTTTCTTTATTTACCTCCCAATGAATCGCCTTTTTCATGTCAACTTCGTCTGGAATCTGTACAAATCTTATATTAGGTCCCTGTATGTAAAATTGTTCGAAGTTGGTCATTTTTCCTGACAATGTTTTAAAGCAAACATTCGACATTGAAACACACATAAATCCGTCAACATAATCAATCGTTCCTGTGACTGTATGTTCATTCCGTAATTCAACAGTTGTCACCTTTCCTTCAAGCGCTTTTAACAAAGAAATGAGTGAATTTTTAATCAGAAATTTCTGTCGATTGCTTGCCATCTTTAGGGATTATTACGGTCTAGGGAAAGAAACGAAAACCGCATGGTTAAACATTACGGTTCACCCGTATTTTTCTCCTAATATCGATAGGAGAACCTCATAACACAATGAATACTTAAAACACGTTTATGGATTGCTTGTGGTTAATAATTTATGATGCTTGTTTAGGACGACACCAATTTTGATAAGTTATCAATACATTATCGAATTAATATGTTCTTTTAAAGATATGCATGCAGCTACTGTTTTTATTGGAATGACCTAGGAGTCATATCACCAATTAAAAGTCCCTATCTGTTCAACCACATTTTGCAATTTTCACAGCTTTCTAAATATTTTACCTTAAGTTTAACTTCAAAGAAACCAGATATATCCTGAATTGTACATGTATCAGCTTTCTACATGCCAATTTTCAACAGATGTATCTGTATCTGTATCGTTACGTCGAAGGTACCAATACTGGCTTTTACTCGACGGGAGAGAGAGCGCCTATTGACGGCGTTGGAGAGCTGTTTTGAAGCTCTCAACTGACTTGGCGCACACTACTGCTTCTTCCAGTTGGTTCCAATGAATAACAGTCTTGACAAAGAACGAGTTCTTAAATTGTTCAGTTTTACAGTTTGTAGTATCAATTGCCTTTGAGTTGTTTTTAACTGAGTTGGTAACTATGTTTGTGCTCTCAAAGTCTACAAAGCGTGTAGGTTTGATTGTCCTTTTGGTTTTGCTTTTTACCAAAAATTCGTCAGGTTTGATAGCTGGGACCAAACCCTCAACCACTTTGTACAGAAATACCAGTCTTTGGCTTGTTCTTCTGGACTGTAGGTTTTCAAGTTCCAGCACTGTTAGCATTTTGGTGACCGATCCCTCTTCTTTTGATTTATAATCCCCTGTGATGAAACGGGCTGCTCTTCTTTGGATTCTTTCTAATTGGTTGATGTTGTTTGATGTATAAGGGTCCCATACAATTGCCCCATATTCCATCGTAGATCGCACCAATGAAATGTATGCTGTTTTCTTGCAGTCTTTTGGGCAGAATCTTAGGTTGCGTCTAAGAAAGCCTAGTGTAGAATTCGCTTTCTTAGTTACATTTGAAATGTGGGTGGTCCATTTCAGATCGTCCGATATCTGTAGTCCCAGGTATGGGTTGTGTTTGACCTGTTGGAGTATGTGTCCATCAAGGGTATAGAACTTCTGACTTTTGTTCTTAATGCTCAAGATGTAACATTTCTTTGCGTTGAAGCGCATACCCCAGTCTTTGGCCCATTTTTCTAGACTAACCAGATCTTGTTGTAACAGTGTGTGGTCTCGTTGAGTTTTTATATTTCTGTATAGCAGACAATCATCAGCAAAAAGTCTAACAGTTGATTTTACTGAGTCCGGGAGATCATTGATATGACAGAGGAAGAGAAGGGGTCCGAGTACGGTTCCTTGTGGCACTCCTGAGTCCACTGTAACTTCTTCCGATTCCTCTCCATCAATGACAACCTTCATCCTTCTCTGAGTTAGAAACATTTCTAGCCATTTATTCAGTGGTCCTCTCACACCATATTCGTCTAGTTTGTGTAGGAGTTTGGTGTGTGGCACTGTGTCAAATGCTTTTGAAAAGTCCAGGATAGCAACATCAATTTGGTTTCCAGCATCATGTGATTTCATGAAGTCGTGCAGTGTGACTAGTAGCTGTGTCTCACACGAGTATCCGGATCTGAATCCATGGTTGAGTGATGTTAGTACCCTGTGCTTGTCTAGATGGTTTAGTATGTGCTTACAGATGATATGTTCAAGTACTTTGCACGGCACAGATGTTAGTGATACAGGTCTATAATTTTCTGGTGCATGTTTATCTCCTTTTTTAAAGACGCTCGAGATGTTAGCGTTTAACCAGTCTCTTGGCAGTTCTCCAGTATTTATTGACTTTTGGTATATTATTGAGAGTCCTGGTGCAAGTTGTTTTGAGCACTCCTTGAGGATTCTATTAGGTATACCGTCTGGTCCTGAAGCTTTTGATGGGTTTAGTTGCCTGAGTAGTTTTTCGACTCCTTCATGTTTTATTTCAAGGAATGGGATTGAGATCTTTATGTGCTTTGTTGTTTTCGGCAATGTTTAAAATCATATTAAAAAGAAAAGGTCTTCCGAATAGAGGTACCACTAAAAATAACCCTGGTTTTCTGGAAAACTTTAATTAGTATACTATGGTGTTAAAATAATTCTCTTTCATCAAAAGTTTCATTTCTGCCTATTTGTTGGTTAGTAAACAATGACATCAAAAGTACAATCCCCCCCCCCCCCCCCCCCCCCCCCGAGTAGGCTTACTTTCACAATTGGAGCGAGTAATTGGTGGTGTGACACCGTTACCTGAAACTAAATTTTAGAAAAATGCTAATTTCAGTCAGTTGAAAATATTTTAAAATTAATATGGAATTGAAGTAACTGTAAGTGTACATTTTGTGCAGATTATTAATTTATGTCTTATGTTAACATTTAACCATTCAGATCATATCGTGGCCAATTTTTATTATTTTACATGATGCTATGCATTTTACCAGCTTTCTAACCATTATGCTTAGTTTACGTTTAATTTTTAGCTTTAATACCTAGTATGCTTTTAGCTTTAATACCTAGTATGCTTTTAGCTTTAATACCTAGTATGCTTTTAGCTTTAATACCTAGTATGCTTTTAGCTTAAATACCTAGTATGCTTTTAACTTTAATACCTAGTATGCTTTTAACTTTAATACCTAGTATGCTTTTAGCTTTAATACCTAGTGTAGTATATTATGTTTATTTGGTTTTGTGGTAGTTAGTCATTAGTAATAGACATTGTAATAGTTTCTTTCCCTTTTCTTTATAGACTCCTGTAATCATGAATGATGGTTTGGATTTAAGTTGATAAATAAATCATGTATCTACTTGAGAACTCTTTTGGATGATTATTAACTACACTATGTACAGTTTTATCAACTTAAATCATCATGCATAAATATCTCAGACCTGAACGATTGGATGCCAATCCTGATTCACCTACAGCAGCAAAAGAATGGTTTCACTGGAAACGAACTTTTACGAATTTTCTAACCTCTGCCGGAGAAGAAGTTCCAGACAAACTGATAATGTTGATCAATTTTGTTTCGCCGCGTATATATGAGTATATTGGTGAAACTTACGATACCGCTATATCACTGTAAGAAGCTGTGTATGTTCGACCAAAAAACGAGGTTCTGGCTAGGCACTTGTTAATAACACGCAGACAACAGACAGGTGAGACACTTGACCAGTTTCTACAAGAGCTTAAAGTATTTGCAAAGGATTGTAACTTTCAACCAGTGACGGCCGATAAATATAAAGAAGAATACACAAGGGACGCGTTTATAAATGGACTTTGCTCACAAATTGTTCGACACTGAGCCCTTGACCTTAAGACAATGTTTGATCAGGCGCGAACATTAGATCTAGCTCAACGCAGTAATGAAGTGTATGTTCAGCCATATCCTGTGACAGCCGCGATTGGACAAAAAACAGATGAATGTGTTCTAGATACCACAACAAAACTTCAATTCGTTACTGAAGAAGACAAGATTACAGCAGCTGCTGCACAACGACCCGGAAGTAAACAAAAGTGCTTCTTTTGTGGGAATAATGCTCACGCGAGACGTTTTTGTCCGGAAAAGGATGCCTCTTGTCATAACTGTAGTAAGAAAGGACACTTTTCGAAAGTGTGTAAATCTAATACAACAAGTACTGGGACATCTGCCTCTTGTACTCCCATATTAGCAACTGTGACTGCTGCATCTCCGCAATGTTTAAAGAAAGCAGTAATAAATGTGCGTGTGAATGAACGTCCGTGCCAAGCCTTGATAGACACAGGTAGTTCTGAAAGTTTCATTGATAGACAATTTGCGAAATTAATGTCAGTAAATATAAATGACGCTACCGGAAGTTTATCTATGGCATCCAGTGCTCTCAGTAGTCCTATAGTAGGAATTTGCAATGTAAACTTAAACATTGATGGACATTTCTATCGGAATATGCAGTTATCTGTCCTCAATAAACTCTGTTGTGACATTATCTTGGGACAGGACTTCATGAAAAGACACGACAGTATAAAAATAAGTTTCGGTGGAAGCAGACCAGCCGTAGAAATAAATGACTCAAATACAGTTTGTGGTTTAGCGGTTTCAAGTGTTGATCCGCCGGAATTATTTGCCACCTTGACAAGTGAATGCCGACCTATTGCTACAAAATCAAGGAAGTACAGTGCAGTCGATAGAGAATTCATAGAAAATGAGACAACAAGATTACTTACCGAAGGTATAATTGAGTCTAGTTTGTCACCATGGAGAGCTCAAGTGTTAGTAACTTCAAATGAAAGGCACAAGAAAAGACTAGTAATCGATTACTCTCAAACTATAAACAGATTTACTGAACTTGATGCTTACCCGTTTCCTAACATTAATCAAATGGTCTCAGATATCGCCAAATACAAGGTATACAGTACGCTTGATGAACTCCCTGTGCCCCACGGTCCTAAATCAGTAAAAAGAGCCATGGGAATGTTTTCGTATTATAGTCAATGGATACCAAGATTCTCAGACAAAATCAAACCGTTAGCTAACGCTACTTCTTTTCCGTTAGACTCTATTGCAGTGAAAGCATTCGATGATTTGAAATCCGACCTTTAAAACGCAAGCATAAGTGCAATTGATGAAGCTATTCCTTTTGTCGTAGAAACCGATGCCTCGGATTCTGCAGTAGCCGGAAGTCTCAATCAGGGTGGTAGGCCTGTTGCTTTCTTTTCGAGAACTTTAAATGCTCATGAATTAGGACACTCATCTGTAGAAAAGGAAGCATGTGCCATTATAGATGCGGTTCGCAAATGCAGACACTTACTTAGTGGGAAAAAATTCACTCTTGTCACTGACCAGGAAGCAGTTTCTTATATGTTTGATTCAAAGAAGCACGGTAAAGTGAAAAATGACAAAATAATTCGATGGAGAACTGAATTGAGCTGTTACAGCTATGATATAAAATATCGTCCTAGACAAGACAATGCATCAGCCGATTGCTTTTCTCGAGCGTACTGCTCATCCATCAGCTCCGATTCTCTTTCTGAACTACCTAGTGCACTTTGCCATCCGGGCATCAATCGACTTCTTCACTTCGTCCGTTCAAAGAACTTACCTTTCTCAGTTGATGACGTCAAGAGAACAATCAAACAGTGTGAGATTTGTGCAAAAGTAAAACCTCAGTTTTTTTAATTGAACTATTGTGTTGACTTTTAGAGGGGGTGAATGTACTTATATTATGTTTATTTGGTTTTGTGGTACAGAGTTAGTCATTAGTAATAGACATTGTAATAGTTTCTTTCCCTTTTCTTTATAGACTCCTGTAATCATGAATGATGGTTTGGTTTTAAGTTGATAAATAAATCATGTATCTACTTGAGAACTCTTTTGAATGATTATTAACTACACTACACCTAGTATGCTTTTACTTGAATACCTAGTATGCTTTTAGCTTTAATACCTAATATGCTTTTAACTTAATACCTAGTATGCTTTTAACTTTAATACCTAGTATGCTTTTAGCTTTAATTTTTAATACATAGTTTGTCCTGCTAACACCATGCTTACTTATAGTGCTTCATTTTGTGTTGTATAACTCATTGCATGTGTAATATTATATACTGTATTGTTACGCTATGAATGTAGGTTTAAAGCCCAAAGCTTATGTTATGTTCTTGTTTGAACACTATGCCGACTGTAAATAAACCTTTTTGGTCTGCTCTTTGGTCGGGTTGTTGTCTCTTTAATATATTCCCCATTCCCATTCTCAATTTTATCTTACTGATTTATTTATTACTGCAAATTCTAAGGTGGTGACAGGGCCGATACGAAGAGTGGGGAATTGTGGACCCCTTTAATAATGTTGTTGCCATGTGGCTTATTTACACATCCCTCCACGAGAAGGGGTACCATTGTTAGACTTGGGTACAGACAATATGAGTAAAACACAGATCCGAAGTCCAAGCTTTGCTTACTAGGCGTTAAGCTCATTGAAGTTTGTATTATGTTTGAAGTTTTATGATATAAATCAATATCGTGACGCTTGGCTAGCGAAGATGAATATGAATAAGGGTCTTTATTTTTTTAAGGGGTACTTCTGTAAATCCTTTATGATTTTTTTCCACAATGTTTATATTCTCTTTTCTATATATTGCAGGACAAAATGAGTCGCTAGTCTTTGATTTTGCCAATTTCTCTCTATTCTTTTTATTTTTCAGTTATCATATGTCAAAAACAATCTGTTATGTCTGATAAGATTTGATTTTGGGTGTTTTAAAAGCCACTTTTCCAGTTTTTATTGGTGGAGGAAGCTACTCCGCAGAAAACCACCGACTTTCAATAGGAAAACTTAGCGGCAATTCTAGTCAGGGGTTCGCACTCACAACCTCAGTGTTGACTGGCTAACCATTACAGTAGTAACTACTTAAACCACTCGGCCACCGAGGACTTTCAAAGGTGATGTCCATAGCTATGTATATTCCTAGCAATTGCGACTGATGCAAAACATTACAACTTTACTATATACGAGTGTAACTGAAAACATACATACTCGTATTCGGCTGTTAAAAAGGAGACGAAACTGTCTGTTTGTATATATAGTCCTATATAAACGAAAATTGCTCACTATAAATTGAACGCTATAAGCTCATTGACAAGTTATTTTGAAAAAAAGATTTATACAAAACCGTACTGGGCATATTTTTACATCCATTTCTTTATATTTATTCATTTTTCCAGATATCTTATAAACCTCACGAAAATTGCTAACTACTTTATAAGGATGCTAAGATCAAGTAAATTGAAAGGAGTGAGTGGATGTTAAAAAAAATACTTGATATATGACTAACATATTCATTTCTTGCCGGCATATAGGCCCCTTTCTTGATATTTTATAACAATTTGAGCGATTAAAATATTGTCGCAATACAGGTTCAGCACTAATCTTCTACATGTATAACTTGCCACTAAAGTCGAAAAATACCTGGAGTTATCTTTCTTTTGTTGTGTTATATTTATGAGTTTGGTCTGATTTGAGACACAAGTTCGCAACTTGTCAACTACGGGAACGGGAAACTACACAAGCAAACTGTTTCTATACATGAATCGTGCCGTTATATATATTTTTTTTCTTTTGAATTATTTTACATTTGTCTTTTAGGGGCCTTTTAAAGGTAACTATGCGATCTAGATTTTGCTCATTGTTGAAGACCGAACGGTGACTTATAATTTTTGATTTCTAAGTCATTTGCTCTGAGTTGGCCATTATACCATATCTTCTAAATTCAATATTTGCTGCTTCTCTGACTGTCAATAAGTACAACCTCTTGGGGCAGGATCTGCTTACCATTCCGAAGCACATTAGATCAACCCCCAGTTTGTGTGAGGTTCGTGCTGCTAAGCCTTTAGTTTTATTTGTTGTGTCATGTATACTATATGTGTCTGTTTGTCTTTTTCAATTTTAGACATGGCGTTGTCAGTTTATTTTTCGGCCTATGAGTTTGACTGTCCCTCTGGTATCTTTAGCCCTCTTTTGAAATAAATATCAGATATCCAAAAGTACAACCGTACATTATGTAAGCCAACGAAAAAGGGTCACAAATGAAATTTTAAAACGTAGTGTATTCTTTCAGAGGTAAAAATTGTAAGTAATTATGTTAATCTGGAATAGAATGCTAATCTACCTTAATCTAGTTCTTTATACACATAACATGGTATTAAGAACAGGAAACAATCCCTTTATGTTTTGATAAATAAACAAAACAAATCTTAAAATCTCCCAATCGTAGATCAATGCAGAGTTTAAAATAGATTTATTTTAACATTGTATTTAAAAACCGGATCAAAATAATGTTCCCACACCAGTTCATACTAACACTGCTTAGAGAAAATCTGCTCCTAACAAACATTTTCTGCTTTTCCATGGATAGAAAAAAATCCCAACTTTTTTAAGTCAACACTTATTGGAGAACATACCTAACAATCATTTTAATAATATATTCATGGTTTAGCATGAACTCTTTCCGAATTGTCTTTCTGCAAGTACATATACAATACAAACAAAACAAAATGCGTGTCTCATGTGCAGGAGGTCGTGGGTTTAATCCCCGGACGGGCCTAACATGACTTATACAAACTGGTATATGCTGGTTTTTATAGGTAAACAATGTAACGAATTATGTTAATCTGATACAGAATGCATTTAATACTTTAATATAAACAAACTTGATACAAATAATACGGTATTAAGGTAAAGAAAAGGAAACCAACTATTTTTTACATAAATAAGGCCTTTAGTTTTCTCATTTGATGATTGTTTTACATTGTCTTATCGGGGCCTTTTATAGCTGACTATGCGGTATGTGCTTTGCTCATTGTTGAAGGCCGTACGGTGACCTATAATTGTTAATGTTTGTGTCACTTTGGTCTTTTGTGGATAGTTGTCTCATTGGCAATCATACCACATCTTCTTTTTTATATTAACTGTTTGTGTTGATAAACCAAACCAAGCTTTTAAATAACATCGCATACTACTAGTAGTACTGATAGTACACGAATACAAAATGTATGTTAGTCACAAACATTCTCCACCTTATACAAACTAACGAACCTAAAAAAATCCGTAAACAAATCCAACAAACAATGCTCAGTTGGTATGATGAAAATTCAATGTAACGTCAAACCGGAAGTGATACAATGTAGCTCTTGCTGATCTGAATATATCGTACGCATTACTTAATGCTCAGTGGATAGTTATGAAAAAAGATAATATCAATCACATTTACTTTAAATTGGCGCAATATTCTTGTTGATTAGCTTATCTGTATCGATTAGAATCATATTCAAAACAGTGTGGTCCTGGCCATTGATTGACGACCTAAATTATCCCATTGACGGGGACAGATTAGGTGAACGTTTGTCGGTAACAATCACTGCTCACTATGTACTTGTTAAAGACACTGAATCTGTGGGGTCACCAAAGGTTCTCAACACCTAGATAAAGCAATTCGAAAAACGAATCCGGAATAATACGATGTGTTCATTTATATCAATAATATAAATCAAAACATAAAGGTTATTCCTGAATAATTTTTCGAATTATTTTAGTATTAAAGGCGTTAAGAACCTTTGGTGACCCCACAGTTTAAATTCAACAATAAGTAACAAGTGAGCAATGGTCGTTACAGACAAACGTTCACCTAATATGTCCCAGTCAATGGGATAATTTAGGTCGTCAATCAATGGCCAGGACCACACTGTTTTAAATATGATTCTATTGCATTTAACAGAATCATTTATCGATTTGCACGTGGCAGTGATCGATTATTCAGTCTATTGTAAATAGAAGTTTAAACTATCCTCTGTCAAAATGTTACAACAACAACGTTGCATTCAGTAACACAGTCTTGTTTCTTTTAATTACAAGACATCTACATTATTGGGAACAACAAACTCACATGCAGAGTTATTGCACTCTGACTGGCAATTGAAAAAACAAGTACCGATAACTCTGCATGTAGACTGACGAACCAGATGCAACCAAGAGACAATCTTCTGAATAAATAATTAGCAATTTTATTTACATTTTATTTACATACATCTTTTGCACCTTAAAAATAAAAAGAACACATAAAAATACTGTTTAAAACATTCATATCATTCAAACATAATTAAGTCAATAAAAATAAGCAAATACTAGTACATGAACAAATTAAATTAAAACGATTCGGGCGAGACAATGGGTGGTATGAGTATACTGTATAGAGGGTTTCATTTTAAGAGTATAACAGTTTCAACATCACGTGGTGTAACCACAATTAGAAATGCTGTTGTTTTCATCATGTTTCCCCGAAATAAAAGGTGATGTGGGTATATTTCAACCGGACAGCAATCCAACGACACAAAGAAGTTTAAACCAAAACTCAGTTATGCTAAGTTTCAGTGGTTGATCCAAACTTGAAATAAGGGGGCACTGCCCGCCATAAAAGGGGACCGATACAGTCATGCGTTAATGATTCCCTATATAATCAACCAAATTTCTCCTACGAAAAAAGGGGGTGGCGGTCCTACCAGCCCCCTGGATCCGCCTATGAGTTTTTACCATGGTAATTCATGCAGAGTGAGTCCATTTCTTTCTTTCGTGGAATTTTACGTGTTTCACCTATTTTTAGTTCATGTAACTCTCCCTCTAGACAGTGTACTTAACATAAAAAACAACGATATACATGAAATATATACAGATGCGTATATATACATGTAAATGTATCATTTTTTTAACATTTATTCGAACAACAAAATTTTCATCCATTAATGACTTTGTGGACGGAAACCGACAATGTATACTAAAAACTCAAAATATTCTGTGAATATACTATTTATGAAGAACGTTTAATAAAAATCGTTGAGCATGGAGTTAAATGAGAACAAAACGATCACTTTTTTAAAAAGATTTTATGAATTTAAAAAGATGAGTTGTCTACCAGTTTGGACTTTTATTAGGATTATTAATTATAAACAAAACTTAAAAGTGTCCACTTTATCATAGGAAGAGAACACGTGGACCCTATCATGAACAGCTTGAGGAATTATTCAAATAAAATCGACAGCAGCTTATACATACAAAGCAAAATGCAAATAAAATTGAAATGATTAGTTCATAGTTCAACTTCCAAAACGTAACACTATCTTCGACATGAGGCTGAAACAATGAAAAACAATGCAACATATACAATGCAAACATTAACGAAAAAACGCTAAAAATCTTACTTCAACGATGCATTTAAATAAATGATTAAAAAGAAGAAAACAACATAAACGAAACATATATTAGTAACTATTGAACTACACCCTTTCAATCGTATAGATTGCTTGTAGTTT
This sequence comes from Mytilus trossulus, assembly GCF_036588685.1. Classification (NCBI taxonomy): domain Eukaryota; kingdom Metazoa; phylum Mollusca; class Bivalvia; order Mytilida; family Mytilidae; genus Mytilus; species Mytilus trossulus. The sequence continues at coordinate 63,373,138 of NC_086381.1, read as the reverse complement.
TCATTTTGAATTCGCTACAGTTCGAACCAATACCTAGAAGGTGCGTTCGGCTCCAATGTTAATTGACTAAGATTGACAGTTATACTGCCGAAGGTCGGTGGTTCCCGACTTGCTCAACCTATAAAACTATACGACATGCTATAGACAATTATTTTAGTGCTTTAGAGTGGCGTTAAACACCAAAACTTAACCAATCAATTATTGTGCATTCCTACTCGATTATGCTCATTCTTTCATTTTCCATCTACCTCTCTCTCACTCTCTCGCTCGCTCGCTCTCTCCGACAAATCTCTTTGTCTTCGATTCTTATGCACGCGCTCTCTCTTTCACCGACAAATCTCTTTGTCTTCGATATTCATGCACACTTTTTAATAATTTCTTGTTATTTACTCTAGATTGACGATTTATATTATCTTTACATTATATTAATGTATATTTCATGCAAATATCCGGTTTTAGTACATCCAACACCCAATTTTTATTATGTATTATCTAAATATACAATTCTGTTTTATCTAAATTTCCTGTAGAAAAAATCTCTCTAATTATATCATCTATCATAATGACCAGAAACATTATTTCATTAAAAGCACTTGAATAAATAAAAAACATTAAATAAATCTAATTTGACATCAAAGGAACAGGATTGCGTTATACAAGTCATGTATTATAAATTTACAATCAAACAAGTATAACACACCGCAAAAGAATAGTTCATATTACCAAAAACGCCTATATCGAAATAAAAGCAAAAATACTGATTGAAACATATTAAAACGTCAGTCTTTTTCCAGATTTTCTCTCTCTCGGATGAAAAAGTCAATATTATATATACACAAGTTTTGTCATGAAATTATATATAGGATCTATCACACATTTGATTCGCTTTTGTCATATGAAAGAATAAATATTGCACATTATGTGAAAATGCCTTTGAGGCTATAAAGCACTTATTGTTAAATTGTCATCTAGCTTGTTTGATTTTTGACCTAAAGCAATGTACAGTTGTTTAGTGTCCGTTGCGCGAAATAAAAAACAAAAAAGTCAACGATCCAATTTTCAAGATTCCACAAGGGCATCTGTTTCTTTAGGAGGTTCTACATTATTTTCCATCTCCAATTGTATTTCATTCAACATAGGACTAGATTCATTGGTTGTTACGGCTGCTGTTCCGGAAACGGAAATGTCGCCATTTTGATTTGGTGTTTTGACGTCCTCATTGTCATCTTCTGTTTCATTGCCTCCTAACAACTTATCACCTTCTTTGCTTTCGTCATCCGTTGTTTCATCAATATATTTAATGTCTGAAAAATGATATTATACATTTAAAAGAATCGATCATTACTTTAAAAGGGGTTGCAACACAGGGGCGGATTCATCCATTTTAAAAAGGGGGTTCCTAACTTAGGACAAAAGAAGCAGATGGGGGGGGGGGGGGGTCCAACTTAATTTCTCCATTCAAATGCATTGATCATAAAAAAAGGGGGTTTAAACCCCGGACCCCCCCCTTGGAACCGCCACTTCAACTTGAGTGATCTTTCTTCTGGTTGTAGCAGATACGGCAACCTGTCAGTTTAATTTTAAAGTAATTGACATTTTATGTTATTTATTTTCCGTTTATTGTCACTAACTTAATATATCCGTCTATTTTCTCTTTAGAATTGTTTCAATTTTTTTTATCATAGATCCTTTTTATGCTCAAATTTTAGTATCAGTGACCTTTTCTGAATAAGCTATTGAGTCATGTCAATGGATGAATATTCAAGATGGACATAATTCTCAACTTATGTTAAAATAATTAAGTAGTAAATAAGTTTTATTGTGACAAATATCGATCTGAAGGGTATTACATGTAAAAGTACATTAAATAACTTCGTAGGGGATATGGCTCAAAGCAATAAAATTTAAAACACCACGCAATTAGGCTATTTTTACCCTTAATACTATGTTTCATTGTCCAATAACCTCACATGAACATATTTATTATACACCAGGAAAATGTATTCGACATTTTATATATTATGAGAAAATTTTCACACTCTAATTTGAAATGTATAAAACATTTCGAGTTTACCGTGTTGACCCCTTCAATGACTGTTGTTATCCTCTTCTAAACACCACAGGCGCTTGGCGAATGTCTTCCTTTTTTGTATTTTTTTGGGGTGTTTTTTTTATATTCACTTATTGAGTGTGTTTTTGCTCTATTCCATATGTTATATCAAGTAGTTTATTATGTGATATGATGCCCCTTTTTTCTAATGTCCATCCCCAGTGTGACTGCACTATAACTCGTCATACCTTGCTGGACTTGTTTCGTTCTCTTGTTTGGTATAGCGTACACATTATCCACTGCGTGTGGTATTATTGCATCTAGTTTTTCACTGCTACATGTTCCGTTAGCCTCTTTTCCAATTTCGTCATAGATACCATTTGACCTGTATGTATTGCTTGCGTCTACCATGACGGGGATACTTCCATTATGGGGACCGCCATTCTTTTGTGCTTTCTGAAATAGAAAAAATAAAAACTAGTTATTCACTGCCATTTCAGAATTGATATCAAGACTTGAAACGAATGTTTGGTTAAGATACATAGGTACAGCAAACCTTCTTATAAAATCTATTTATCAATCTAAAAAACATTTTCAGTCTGCAAGGAAAATATTGTTTATTTTTTTAATGTAATTGGACTTTGCACTATAGCTATAGGAACAACAAGTAGTACAAGAACGGTCCCTTGTCTGCATTGTCTTTCGGATTTAGTCACGGTGGGTGTATGTGTGGTGCAGTTTCAACTTTATATTAAGTAGATAGTTCTTATGTTGTTATATTACACTGATACACAAAGCTTACGCTCACACACATGCTTAACATTGTCGTATATATGTAAAGGTCCTTGGTCTATGTCAGGAGCCTTAATTCAGTGGTGGTCGTTTGTTGATTTTATATGTAGTTTTCTATATTTCTCGTAAATGTTATTAACCAAAACGAAATACCTATGCTGTCTAAAAATTTCGAAACTGTTTCGAAATCAAGTTTTATTTGTGTGAGTGGGTTAGAAATCATCACGCAGTATAGTTAATTGATCAAAAGAGACTTTCACAAGAGAACATTACGACCTTTGAACCAAGAACAACAAAAGGAGAAATTGCGTAACTAATAACTATTATTCCGCGGATATTAATAAATTAGAGGGTTTCATAGACATGGTATTAATTTTAAATGTCACACGTATTCAGCTCTGCTAAAATTTCACACAATAGTAGATCGATGGGGATAGATAAATAGAGAATAATACATGGCAAAATCCGTATCATATGTCGTATCATCCCGAGACATCAATATCAGCCCGAGGGCCTTTAGGCCCGAGGGATGATATTGGTCGAGGGTGATACGGCATGTGATACGGATTTTGCCATGTATTATACGCTTTATCATATATTTCAACAGAAGAGTTTTATATTATATGAACTGTTTTCTGATCCATAGCACTGGGTTACCTTCAGTTCTCCTTTTGTCTTGTTTCAAAGCTTTAAAATAACTGCTCAATTATTTATACGAAGCACCTAGGTTACCTTCCAATCTGTTGTTTTGAAAATATTTTGTTTATTATTGTATTATTGAGTGTTTTGTATTATTTTTTATAGTTGCATTTAGTGTGCCAAAAAAATTGTTGTAAAAACTTGATGTTCGTGACGTTACATACCAAACAATGACGTCATTCAAAAAATTGACCTATTTTTAGAGAAAAAAAAAATTTTTTTTTTTTTAATTTTTTTTATATTTTTATTTTTTTTTTTAATAGAAAAAAAATTCTTAAGCAAGAAAAAACCTAAAAAACTGACTTAAGTTTAAAAAAAAAAAAAAAAAAAAAAAAGGTATGCGATACGGGTTTTACCATGCGATACGGGTTTAGCCATGCGATACGGGGTATGCGATACAGGGTAGGTGATACAGACTGGAAAAAAGAACCTTTATTAGATATACAAAATAGCTGTATTTTGTACTAAATATATGATAAAACTTTTTAATGTATATGTCAGCAATTTTATGATATCAATTTGAAATAGATTCTATGCAGTGACAGACATTTTTGACGTTTGAAATATATTTCCAGTGACAGAATTCATTGCCGATTGAAATAGATTCTCTGAATTGTCGTAATGAAAACACGCATGCATGCTAACTTTTGGATAAAGGTTCAAGTCTTATATATATAGAACATTTCATTCTGGATTTTTTTCGGTTTTTGCAGAGCCTTGTACAATAAACATGCAACAAACTATATTTGTCTAATTCACCGAATTTTTCATAAATAACTGAAGATGTATCTGATATCTAGATATGCTACTGTATAGAAATAGACATTTAAAGAATGGATGTCAATATGAAGAGGTGAACTAAGATTTATATACTCGAGTCAGGGATCGAGGTACAAATATTAAACACGAGAAATAAGTCACAATAAGTTTATTAAAAGAATACAGTTAAATAGATCAGTCCCATGCCCTTAACAAATTTGCTCACTTTGAATACATGTACTGTCCAGGTGGTCTCGTGATTGCGTTCTCAAATTTTCGTCCCGTGGCCTTTACGGATAAGAACAAAATACAGGTCGACTCGTAAGAACAACAACGTATGAAAACAAGCTGATTGGAATACTCATTTTACCCTACTATTCAAAATCTTTTGATCACCATGTCGGACTTGTACATGTAAAACAGCTACCTTTAATTTTCCAGAGTGTTGCTTAAATATATGAAATTATCAGCCTCATCCGCAATGTAGAGTTTTGACTACCGAACGTGAAGCTATCCTACCTGCTAGCTAGATCTATTTAGCAAGCAGCTAGGCTAGCTTCACGTTCAGTAGTCGAAAATCTACGTAGCTCTTTGTAGGGCTGCTACGATTGAACGCAACACAGCATACATTTATTGCACCCAAAGTATTACCGGTTCGGGCAAAGTTGTTCTATGGAATACTCTAATGCCAATCAATGTAGAATGAATGACAATGATCAGTGACACTTTATTTTGCCAGTTAGAAATTATAATGTCTTTTTTTCTGAGAACCTATAAATATTCAAAGAGCTTGTATACTCTTTCTAACAAACGCACGTGTTACGCATGATGCTCACATTCATAAAATGCACCTCTGCATGTCAAAGTAAAATTCAGTTTCATTCCGAATCGATAGACCTTCAAAACGAAGGATTTCATCTCATGTGAATACCCAATTCGTTCCTTGTAAGATATTAAGTAGAAATTAAGTCAGGGACTTTAAAAGACTTCGCATGTTTAAAACAGAGCATATAAATTACTTTCTATTGCTAATATTTTCTCTGACCTTGAAAAGAACCCAACAGACGAAGGTCAGACAAGGTTTCCAGTCTCGTAATTTACATTATTATGTCGGAATAATCTGGTTACCAAAGAAGTTAAACATTTGTTTGTACGAAGATTACATCACAAGTTGCAATAAATTACATGAACATTTAATTCATCTCTGTTTGCATAAGGGTGAAAAAGTGTTTTCTACAAAGTCGTCCGTATGTTTTAAAACTAGATTCGGAAGTGCGGTTATAACGAATTTGGCACACAATGTCGGAGAAGTGCTAATTTACAAGTCTTTTTACATGCAAGTTTACAGTTTTAATATCGTTAATGTTTGTTTAGGCATATTAAATACATGTATTTATAGTAGATTTGGAAACTTTATAATATTAATGATAGTATTACAATATTCCTGTACTTGATAGTATACATGTACTACATTTAATATCTAATAATAAAGACCATCTCAACAACAGTAACGAATGGGTTCCACACAAAGTTGGTGTCTGAAAAATTATTTCAGTTGCATCACAAGATAATTGAACTTCATCGGTTAGATAACGCAAAGTTTTCACTATTTGTACACTCATGCCTATCAAAGGGGTACTCAGAAGTAATACTATATATGTCACCTGACGGAGTTTTCAGTAATATCCGAAAATAACTTTCATGTCAAACTTCTTGAACAGAATAAACATTGAATGGTGTTTTTACCGCACTTGATCATACAATGACCAACTTATAGGAGGTTACACCATACTATAATGACTTTCTATTTAGAGGGGGGATGAGGGGTAAAATATAATTTTTGACTCATTTATTTATTGAAAAAAGTTTGACCTATCTTCTGATTCATTCCAAGAACTGCCAATGTCAACACTTTTATATATTATGACAAATGCATTTCGATTATTTCCAAAGTGTCAATAAAGATTCCTGTTTTAGACAGAACAGTTCCAACTCACTGAAATATATAGCTGCCAATTCCGTAATTAGGATCATCCATCAACATTGCGAACAATGTACAATGTGTACGAACGACGCGACATTTCACTGAAGGTGAAATTTAATTATATTTGGAAAATGATGATGTCGGACTGCTCAAAGTTCAGTTTCCACAATACATTACAGCTTAACATATGTGAAACCTATATACATGTACATGTATTTTACGCTCTTGTATTAAAACTGGATACAACCCATTACATTGTTAACTCATTATTTTATTTCAGTATGAGAGGGTATGAAGGGGTTCCTTAATTTCTATATCGATTGATTTTCAGCATTATTCTCTATTGTTTTGTTTTGACTTCTTTTTCTCTATTTTACCCATACCCCTGATTTTCTGTCTATCATTCTCAGTTTTAGATAAACCGCATCCTCACATTATAAAGCTATACGTTATGACACAGTGAGAGTTATCAGGTTTTAAAGTATGAAAAGAGGGTAACTGACTGACCAATGTTTCAGCTCTAAGCATTCATGATAAAAATACAAGTCGAACGAATCCTGCAAAATCGCTACGTTACTTCTGTCAATGTGTTATTTATGATGGGTCAGGGGAAGCGGGTCGCTTCTTTGGCTGTCAGTGGAGCCCCATTCATGCAATTTTTTGGATCCGCCAATGAACATATATATAGTTTAGTGAATAATAGTTCTGTAGATAAAAGGTTGCCGCCGTCAATTGACGATTTGATGGTCACTAATGCATTTGACTTGAGACGCGTAGTATGCCAATTGTGGGTTTGATGGTTAGTTTTCGCCAATGAAAACAGTCAGATAAAGATTGCATTAGAATTCTGGTTCTAAAGATATAACTATTGGAAGGTGAAGCCGTTGTAAAAATAAATAAAGATATATATATATAAAAAAAGAGACTGTTATTGTATTACTGATATATCATACTTATTTAAAGGCGTTAGGGTAATATTTTTCAAAAGCTCACATCTTGTACGTCCTTAAAAAAAAGGACACACAACTGATTTCGTAACGCCATTTTCATCATTTTGTTTGCACAAATCAAATTACCCATAATCCTTTGAATTCTTAAACTGCTAACTGTATGATGGATGATATAAATTGTAAACACAATTATATTACCAAGGATGCATGACACTAAAGAAAACTTACAGTCATCAGTTTCATCGACTGCCGTCTCCTCCTACAGTATTTACTGGCAATAAAACCAATTACAAAGAAAACAATGGCGGCAATAATGGCTACAGCAATAACAATTCCAATGGACACTTTATCACTGTCATCAGTCTGAAATTAAAGATGACAGTTATTATAAATGTGAAATGCTCTTTTGGAAATTTACTAATCTCAGTCGGAAGTAAAAAATTCCGTCTCGGTGGCTTTTTGGTTTATTTATTGCAAACATATGAAGAGACATGGCTTTCTTGTGTCGAAGAATCTAAAATTGAAGCTGCGTTCTGTATTTTAATATTTATTACATAAAACTATGCCATTTATATATGCCAATGGATACAACCTGTAAGTTGGCACGATATGATTCATAATAAGTGTTTGTACACTTTATTGTTTCTTTATGCAGGGGTTGTAATATTAACCCTCGGTGTTTAGTTTCGTACATTAAGATCCAGATTATGACATACAGATATTTGTGAATTTCTTGGTACACATGATTGCCATTGTTTACTTATATCATATGTACATTTAACTGTTGCTAGTATTTTAGTTAAATTAAAAAATAAACTTACCATAGCTGATTTTCTCTCCGCTATAGCTGACCTCGAAGGTGCTTTGTTTTCGTCTGAAAAAAAAAACTTCTTTCAAAAAAAAATCTATATTACTCCGCTTCACGCCTAATATTGGACTATGTGTGAACAAAACTATTCGAAAATCATAAAGATTGTTTACAGAAAAATTCCATTTGATAAACCAGAGATCATATAACAAATCTCCTTAAATTTTCATATCAATATGATAGTAATACTAAATCACGTTGAACTTGATAAAAAAAGTCATTATCTGTTTTTTTTCTTTCAGACAACGAGTTTTTGTATTTATTTTATCAGTATCAATATTTTTCTGTGTGAAATAATTATATAGCGAATAAACTGACATTGTTCACTCAGTCTGGTTGATTTGGAATGTAATTCCATGTAGATTTCTTTTAATTTGGTAATGGAAATTAACTAAATTTGATGCATTGCATGGATATGTTTTTGGAATGGGGTTCAAAACGTTCCTTTTTTTTGGTCTCTCTTAAACTATTTACAATTACGGAATTAAAAGCTACGCAGTATTTATTTAAATGAATTGGCCAGCCCTCGTCTCAGTTTTTCATTCTTGCTTTTCTAAAAACAACAAAAGTTTGTAAGCAAGTTTTCCATTTTAAGCAAATTAACGTCATGTTCATTTTTATATGACTCGACTCGTATACGTTCGTGTTTCTTCTTCTTATTGAGTACTTAGCATTGACCACGAGTGAATCTGATAAATTATCAACAATTCAATCCAGATTTGCTTGCAATCCAGTGGCAAATATTTCATTCATATTCAGAACGATATACGACAATGGGTTCAAAATAGTCACTGTAATTGCTATGTTACTAGTATTATCTTTTTATTCAACCTTTATACATGATTCGTGTCGTGAACATTCTAATTAAGGTGTCAATTGTATGTCTGATAGCTGGGAAATATATAAATGAGGGTCTTGATGAGTGTGTACTTCTTTCCTTAATTTTTTTCTTTCTTAAATTTTAGGCCATTTTTTTTATTTTCTTTAGTCTTTTTGTCCATTATACCCTTCGTCAAACAATCAGTTAATCTACAAATTGAGTTGTTCCCCTTTGACAAAAATAACATATTCTACATTAAAGTTGTTTCCCTTAGCCAAACACCACTTATTTAATATAATACAAAGAGTTTTTTCCCTTTGTAAAAAAATAATTTATTCTGTAATAGAGTTGTTTCCCTTTGTCAAACAAATATTAAATTGGTTCCAAAGCCTGTAATTTGAAAACAGACCATTGATCTTCTTTTTGGAGTTATTACAATTACAACGTCTAATACGTTTTATTACTAAATATGTTTGGTGAAATTAAGTCGTCCTGAATTTATATTTCTTTTGAAGTGAATGGGAAATTTATATTTTTTATTGCTTGAAAGACTATATGAAGCCTGTCAAAGAAACGCTAATTAATTCCTGATACAACTGAGTGACATTATATTATACTAGGTTTGTGGTTTAAATCAATCAAACTATTTCAATTTACCATATTTGACTTAGCTATATATTTTTCTTTAGCGTTAGTGGTCAATGTTTAAGGTAGGTTACAAGTAGAAGCGAAAGCGTATCCATAAGCGAATATTTTTTTTTCTTTTTGTCGACCCGACAGGTGACACAGTATACATACACAAAAACCCAAGGAGTCGTGATTTACCAAAAGATAAAAAATAAATACACTTCTCCATTAAGGAACAGCAACGTAGCGTAGAAAGAAAAAACATACATTTGAAGGGAGAAAAATGAGAAAATAATACTCTATAGACTATATGATATGAACCTTTCGAACCTTCAAAAGATTAAAGATAAATACAATGGTAAAGGTAACGCAATTTATATTTGACTGTGTGTTTTGTTGTTTTAAACATTTTGTATACGTTTCATAACATTTGGTTGAAGCAACCGAAAGTTCGAGAGTTGGACGTGAGAACTGATAGAAGTAAGGACGGACAAGGATAACTCTTAGATATCGAAAACATTTGTATACCTTTGGGATTTGTTGTTGGTTGGTCAAGTTGGACAGGGACGTAAACATTTTCTTCATTGTCTTCTTTATTCGTTTCATCTCCTTTGGCTTCTGTTATTTTAATTCCAACACCAAAATCTAATTCTTTTTCTTTTTCTGTTGTTGTTGTAACCGGCGCACTTGTTGTAGGTTTTACTGTAGTCGTAGTTGAAGGTTCAGTGTCATTTTTTAATGATGGTGGTTTTCCTGTTGTTATTTTTGGAATCGTTGTGGGGTTGACCGAAACTGGTATCAAATCCTCATCTGATACATTGTGAGATGATGGTGGTTTTCCTGTTGTTATTTTTGGAATCGTTGTTGGGTTGACTGAAACTGGTATCAAATCCTCATCTGATACATTGTGAGATGATGGTGGTTTTCCTTCAAGAACTATTTGATTCGAAGTAGGGATATCTAAAATAACCTCACCACTCCCTTCCGTTTCATTTTCGGAAGCAATCAATTCAGCGTTTATGATACTGACATTTTGAGGCAAAACCTCAAAAGATTCGTCAGAACCAGATCCGGGTTCTTCTAAGCTATCTAACATAACACCGCCCCCATTTATATTTAAATTTGCCAGGGGGACTTTTGAACAAGACGTCGTAAAACTTTCGGTGTCAGCCTCAATATCACATGACTGACATTTTGTATCACTTTTAGTGGAACATGGAGCGTCTGAATAATGCCCAGGCGCACAGACGGAACAAACAGTACAAACTGTATTTAAATGGTCATTTTGTGACATAAAATGTCCAGATACACACGGCGCACATATTGTATCATGGGCTAGATCATGGTCCCCGGTATCACATATCTCTTTGACATAAAATCCTGCTTTACATTTTCGACACTCTGAAGGAAAGTATCCAGTCCAAACTTCACTGTACATCTGTTGAAAGAAAATAAGTTCATATTTTAATGCATATAATTAAAATACATGTACATAGATTTATTTATATCCAGATCATAGATATCAATCAATCAAATCAATCAATCAATCGTTCACTCTTTAAAATCATGACATGAGTTTTGCCTTTTTTTTGCTATCAAGGCTAACAATGAAACGTATCGTTTACAAAGATTTACGTGTATTGTCTGTTTTAGCCCCGGGGCTCGGCTCAGTAAACGAAACAATAAGAACTGTGTATTTATACGCTATCTATCCTGTAAGTCGAATTAATTATAGCACGTGTAAGTCCAAAAGAGTGCAGCATATGGAAGTCCAAACAAATGCAGCACATTAAAGTCCAAACAAGTGCAGCACATGGAAGTCCAAAGTCTCCAAACCAGTGCAGCACATAGAAGTACAGCACATGTTAGTCCAAACCAGTGCACCCCATGTTAGTCCCAAAAAGTGCACCACATGTTAGTCCAAACAATTGCACTACACATAATCTTTATGGCAAAAAAAGACAGCATACCAATGTATTGAATTGCTTTACATTGTCTTATCGAGGCCTTTTTATAGCTGACTATATGCGGTATGGGCTTTGCTCATTGTTGAAGGCCGTACGGTGACCTATAATTGTTAATGTTTGTGTCATTTTGTTTATTTGTGGATAGTTGTCTCATTGGCAATCATACCACATCTTCTTTTTTATATGTTCTTAAAAACTTATTTGAAGGTTGTGATCTTGAAAGCAGTTATGAAATATCAATGCTATTTTCAAACGTCATGTAACAATTATCATTCATTATGATAATTATAATGCAAAGCACATTAGCATTGGTTAGTGTATAAGGTCATTGAATCTGGAACTATATATAATATCTCAAATAAAAACGTCTCAAATGACAAAATGATCTTATAAAAGCTCACCTAATTCGCATATTTAGACATTTATGTACAAATAAATATGTCATCAACAGGTTTTTTTTTTCAATCAAAGCCCTATGCATCATTTAATATAAGAAGTTGACGCTTGAGTAAACAAGGATACAAGGAAACGATTTTTTAATATATTAATATAAGTTATATAGAAATCATAAAAGTGACTAATTGTCATTTAATTCTGATTTTTTCATACACATCTATTACGCATTACTTATGATCTACAAAAATCATTTCGTTGTACAATAAAACATAAATAAATACAATAAAAAATACGACATAAAGAAGATATAAGTCAAATGAGTCAATATGTAACTTTTGGTTCACGTGTTTTATTCAGTCTCTGAGTACTATTGGTTTAAGATAAGCCAATTATATCCTTGATACCAACACAGCCTCTTTTAGACAAATGATTCTCCAGGAGTTGGCGAGTTAGATGATTATCGGATTTAAATATTAATTTCAGTTTTTTTTTGGTCAAATTTTCGAATCATACAAATCGGGAGAACCATGATTTTTAAAGGTTTTTTTCCTATATAGAAGGGGGTGAACACCCTCAGTCTTGTCCTGGAACTGCCACTGATGGCATACACGTTGCTGTAATACAACATTTTATGCTAATTTTTCGCTGGCAAGGAAAAATATAAATTTTAGCCCTGTTGACCTACTGTTGTTGTGTCGTTTCTGGGTTGCTGTCACATTGGTGCTTATCTCGTAGCACCCCCCCCCCCCCCCTTCCAAAAATTGCTTGATGTGACAAAAGAATACTTTTCTTAGAAACAAGAAGATGTGACATAATTACCAATGAGACAACCTTCCACACGGTACCAAATGACATGGAAGTTGACAAGACTTCGTATAGGTCACCGTATTTATTCCTCTACATTTTAAATTTGCGCAGCAACAAACCGTTTTCGCTTATCAACCTTAAAATATCATAATTGCATATATACTTTCCTTTTATCTTGTTTGCATTAAATAATTAGACACAACACGTGCTTAAAGTAGTTGTTTTAAAACATAAAAGTCTCAATTGACCTTCATGACCCTAGAGAAACGGATAAGATTAATTTGGATGAAAAACAAAAGTTTTCAATTATTTTGTTTCCTGGTCATTTTGAGCATATGTCTTGACATGGAATTCTGATAAAACACATTTTTTGTTATGGTTCATTGCCAAAACCTATAAAAATCTGAAACTTAAGTTGTTAGATGGTCAGTTATACTGTTTTAGCGACATCTGCATCAACATCAAAGAAAACGTTGAAGCTTCATGTTGGAAAAACAGTGTTGAAAACGTTCTAGCGACCCCAATCGAGATTTGATCTAGGTACAAAAGTCATTGAAAATGAAAGATAACCATTATTAATTGCTGTTGCTAAGCGATGCTGATCAATTATCAAGCGTCCATTACAATCACAATGTCTTAACTGGAGCAAAATAATTTGAGTATTCTTCAAGAAAATCAATGTTTCCTTCTCTTTTTCAATTCAAAAACTAATTAAATTGTTGTTTATTGCAATGAAACTTTTTTTGCAATGATACATAACGTCAAGAAAATAAAATAATTTCTGATTTTATCAACCGCGTTTCCTGTTGTACAGATGTATTGTGGGAAATGTGATTGATCTGTATCAGAAATTGATTGTTTTCATCTCTATTAGCTGTAGGTTGTATTATTATAATGCAGTAATTAAAAACATAAAAAAATGATTTTTTTGTCATTTTTAAACAATTTTACTGTCGACTGAATAATCATGACAATATGATACAGTTTTGACAACATCTACACCTAGTTTAAAAATAGCGTTGTATATATATATATATTCTTTAATGAATACTGAGGTGTATATTTTTTTAACTGTTACAGTAGTTATCCTTTTTTATGCGACAACTTCAATCCTCTCCTTTGTTTATTTGAGCACTATATATAAGAAACTGTTAGTGCTGTTTATAATAATGTGTTAATCGTAAATCTAATTATATGTCCGAAACAATTTGTGGTTGAAGATATCCATTTATCAAGCAGTCTATAAAAAGATTTTTGCAAGGTACAATGTCACAGACATGTCATTTATTTTTAAACTCTTCATGAGACTACAAATATCAAATGGTCGTCCCCTGAAAAATTATGGGTACTCATTTGTTCAGTCAGATGGAAAATAGACATTGCTTGCTGTTCGGTGTGATCTAAGGCTCCGTGTCGAAGACCGTATCTTGACCTATTATAACGGTTTACTTTTATAAATTGTGACTTGGATGGAGAGTTGTCTCATTGGAACTCATGTCACATCTTCCTATTCTATTGGTTCAATAGTTTTCAGAAAGTCTCTGTTTGAAAATCGTTTTATACAGGTCGAAATGAAGGATGACGAAATCAAAAACAAATGTTTTCAATATAAAAATGAGTTCATAAACAACTTAAGTTTTTTCAACCTTTGTGTCTAAGTACATATATTTATGGTTCTATATAGATTTATTTTCCGTTGAAGACTTTTGCATGTGTCCATTGGTATTTTGTGGATACATTTTTTTGTACATGTAGTTGTCTCATTTAAAATCATACCAGGTCTCATTAACAATTTATTATGTAATTAAAAGATAGCCATCAACTTAAGAATACACTTCGACAAAAAGAAAGATTTACATTTCCAGACAGGAAAACAATAGTTTATTTAATATGCAAAACATATTTATATACATGCCTCTAGTTAGGCCCGTGATGGGGTTTGTCTGGTAGTATCTTAATCCAATATACAATGTACTAAAAACAGAAGTCAAATAAAAAATATTCTGTATGAGTAAAAAAATATTTCATAGTATTTCACATAAATAAAAAAATAATAATTAAAATGTGACACCAGTAATCAAGTAATTTCCTTACAAGACGAAGTAATTAGTACTTATACGTAATAAAAGATCCCCCTCCCCCCTTACTGAACCTCAAAGTCTTATATCATGACTTTTCAGTTCTGTTAAACATATTAAATTTACAATTATGATTCAAACATTTAAAATCAATTCTTATTGTAATGTGTGTATAACTGTGACGTGACCTTAAATATAGGTCAGTTCTGTCGCAATATGTGTATAACCGTCACACGACCTTAAATGTAGGTCAGTGTGTTACCTATTATAAATCTTATACTCAGCCGGACATAACTTGTAAAATCCGGCCATCGAATTTATTGATTTATTCTATGTCAGAATGTCTTTTGAACTACGTGTCCAATTTGTAAATCATAAGGATCTGGGTAGAGGGTATTTAATTTAAATATGTATCCATTAAAAAAATATATATTTTTATTATTTTATATTTTCTGTCCATTATTCTATATCCTTTATATTTTAGCAACCCATTATTCTCTTTTCTTTTTGCTTCATTTTGCTTATTTTTCTCTATTCTGTATTTTGTTGCCTTTAACTTGCACTTGTTTCCCTATTATTCTCCATTATTTTTGTCTATTTTTGTCTATTCTTTATTTTGTTGCCCTGTCAAATGCACCCTACCCTCCACATTATTCTTTATTCTGTAAACCCAAATCTTAGACCCCTATCTTATTCTTTGAAATCATAACAATCAGGTAAAAAAAATGCATTTACACTTTACGATTTTTCAATGTCAGAATGTCTTTTAAACTTCATGTTCAAATTGTATATCATCCTACTTAGTAAATAATATATTGATATAGCAGTTCTTTAAGTGAATCGATAAACTATAGGTCCAGAAAAGCCATTTGTTATCAAAGTGCCACTTAAAAACAGAATAAGCTGTTAACATCAAAGACAATACACTAAATCGATGGAGGGATACACGTATACGAATCAACATATAAACGAGAGAGATGGGACGAATGACACAGGACAGCAACCCGAAAACACGTAACACTAAAAAAATGCATTAGCCTACGACTAAGACTAAGTGCATTGAAGGCAGATGAAGGCATACTTGTATGGTACATATCATAACACATTTCTTTACAACAATCGTTTTGGTAGACGTGCAATTGTGATACATTCTGGTTTTTCTTCTTCTTCCTATAAATGTGGCAGACCGGTGGCAGTGGCGGATCAAGAAAATTTCATATGTTGGGGCCCGCTATCTTCCTAAGAGAGGGCCCGTCCCAGTCATACTTCAGTGATACCTATACACATGTATAAGCAACCACATTTCTCTCCAAAAAAAGGGGGACCGGGGTCTCCTGTCCCAACCCAAAATCCGCCTCTGGGAGGTGCATTGAAGACGTACCAGTCCCCTTTAATCGCAAAAAAATCTTATCATGTTTTTCACGATTTATATAATTATTTAGCATACAATCGTCTAAAATTGCTTCGTCTCACTTCGCTCATAAGTAAATAATCTGTTTAATGAAATTACGCCCCCTTTTAAAAGTCCTGGACCAGCCCGGCCCTGATCATTGCCAAAAATTTAAGAATCTCGCGTGGGCAATCTATTGCTAACAATACCGAACTAATCGTGCACTTTACAATCTGCAGATCATTTACATAGTTATAATCAAATAAAAAATTTGTCTGCACAGAAGTGGCAGCGACGTGCATGTTTTAAACGAACCGTGAAACTAGACGAAACCCGATTTGCTTCATAAAAATGGCGGTGTTTATTTTTGTTGTATTACACAATGTCTACACAGTAAATCAGCTTTATCTTTATTGGAATAAGTTGACCAAAGAAGAGAAATGTTTTGTTACGGAAATAATAAATTAAACGTGACATAATAATAATGTTATATAATCTGAGGCGTACTTTTTAAGATCATAAATATCGCTTCTTGATCATCGCTGGCTTATCAAAAAAATAAGAAAGGCCGTACGGTGACCTATAGTTGTTTATTTCTGTCATTTTGCACTCTTGTGGAGAGTTGTATCATTGGCAATCATACCACATCTTCTTTTTTTATATTTACGAATGCCAATGAGACCACTCTCCACAAGAGACCAAATGACATATATGAAAAACTAAATATAGGTCACCGTTCGGCGTTCAACAATGAGCTAATCCATACCGCACAGTCAGTATATATTTATCGGATTTTGATTTGCCAATGGACATCGTTCAAAAAAACATAGTCCAAATTGGGGCTAACCCCCATTATACCCGAGCGTTGCTACCCATTACCTTGGGAACTTAATTGGATTTTTCGCCATGCCAAGTTATTTTGAAAAACATCCTACCCCCACACATACCCCTCCTTAAATCAAATGGTCGTGTCCTTAGAAAACGCATTGCCTTTGGACAGATCATTAACATATTTGGCAAGTATTGTTATTGATAGTAATACTTGCCGTCCGATTTTCTAAATCACGACTTGTGTTATGTCTTAATTTCTCATATCAAATCTATGAAACTGACAAGCTAATTGATTTCAGTTACATTTAACGGACAGTCATTGCACCTGTTTATTTGGCATGTACAAGACAATGGGCAGTTGTCGGTGTATAGTACTACGGTGGTCAGCTGTCGAAATGCATATTTTCTCAAATACTTCAGTGGCAGAACATGATCTTGGCATTCTTTAGTACATTTTAAAATATTTTTGAATGATTCTGCGTGATTTGTCTATTCTTCTCAATGATAAATCTCGTCTGAATGCCATTGATCTATGTATCTGATCATGACTGTCCCGGATTCTTTGATTAGGACAAGTATATGATACTTTGCATTGAACTAGATCACCATTAATTAATCCTCCAGTCAGTGGTGGATCTTGAAATTTTCATAAGTGGGGCCCGCTCCCGTCACGCTTCAGTGATTCATTATATAATCAACCAAATGTTTTTTCTCGAAAGAGGGGACCGGGCCCCTTGCCCCCTCCCAAAAAAATCCGCTTCTGCCAGTTACATATTGGAATGGTAATGCATCTTTTTGAATATATACGTGATGTAGTCGTTCTTTAGTTATGTATTGTCCTTCAGTATATGTTGTCGAGTAATTTGGTTTTAATATATTATTGGAATGCTTTATTATTGGTATTCTATAACACAGAAAAATAAAGATAATTACCCATCCTCCAGCAACGATTCAGATTGAAGCAATACATACTAGTATACGAAATTGTACATTAAAATCCTATGTCTGATTTAGAACTAAGTAAATTCTTGGTATTCTATGAGAACATACCATTGTCAAACGATTAGCATACCAAAATTTTAAACTGAAATTTGAGTCTAATTTGAAACCAAATAATTGAGTGATTTTGTTTTGTTATACTTATTAAAAAGTTCAGTGGCAAATATAACTTTCAGATGAAAGAAGAAAAGATGATATAATTTTATGAATGACTGTTTTACAATAGAGGCCAAAAAGAATAGTCAGATTTTCAATGTACATGTAACATCTAACAGAGAAGTCAATCGGGAAGTGGACATATCACTAGGTCCGGACATAATATTTTGACTTATAAATGAGACATTCTTTACTCAAAAAATTGCTGTTCTAGTGGAAATGCGACATACTTTACTAAATAGATATTACTATCCTAGTGGAAATGCAACATTCTTTACTAAAATATGATGCTATCCTAGAGGAAATGCAAAACTTCCAACTGCAGAGTTTTTGGTTTAACCCAGCGATGGATTGCAGAGCCAATCACCTTCCACAGTCGATAAGAGTGCAGCTGATACGAATCAATTGAAGTGCTCTAAATGATGCGGTACATAAAAGTTAAATATTGCATAAATGATGCATCTATCTTTTACAGTTTCGAAGCACTGAATGCCAGTCCATCTATGGTTTCAATGTAATTACACGAAGCTGATTCAGGCCTCAATCCTGGGTTACAATTTCATTCTTGCCAATTAAAACCTTAAAATCGATTGACAAGTTGTTAACTGTGAGAGCCGCATTAAATCTTTTGTAACTATGTCTGAGATTAGACCACTTTACATCGATGTTGAACTTTAAGACTAATTTGAAATAATTGAGAGGTGCTTGTATTGAATTATGGTAATTGAAACGAGAGAACATGCTAAATAACCATGTCGGACGATCTGACCCCGGACGACAGATAAGACTGAGATAGGTCGTCCCTGGCATATTTTTTCATACAGAAAGAAAAAAAATCTAATTCTTGATGTAACTCAATTTCATGTGACGTAAGTAATTTCATTATGCAAGAAAAAGACATCACTTTTCTTGCATCTGTTTTTCTTCTCTCGACTACATACGGGTTACTATGCCATGGTTAAGGATAACCAGCCTAATTTGTGTGCACGAATCATTATTAATCGGGGTACCGCTATATGTCTTTTCGTTTGTTTTAATAAGAGTTACATATTATGCATCTGTATATACGAGAGCTGACGAGGATATTAACTTCAACATGGCAAACATAGTATAACGTATATATGATGACTTCCGAAAGTGTGAGGATGGACTTCTATCTAGTACATGTTTTAGAAACAAACACATTTTATTCATAAAATGTGGGGTGATGGACTCCTTCGCTTTCTTGCATGCTTATAATTGAATGAAACCAAATTCATTCAAAAAGGGTGTAAAAGGGTTAGAAATGGACATTTAGCAAGTATATATATCGCCTATTATTCTTCTTAGCCTTTCACAGACATACACTACCAAGCTGTGCATTTAGTCAATCAAAATCTCTTTACTTGGTAACCTTTAATAAATGGTTACATTCTGTATTGTGATCATTAAGAATCGCTTATGAAATAATTTGTCAATTGGCTGGACATCATGGTCAGTATAATTGCTGTATTGATTGTGGTGATAATATCCAGCAGATGGAGTTACGGAATATGCCGAAGATATGACGATTGTAGCGCCGAAGCAGCAAGGTTAATAGAACCGACCGGTAAGCTATCAAGATCACCACTGCTTTTCAATATGAATTGGTATTATTGTAGCAATAGTTACATAATTATATATTTCAATGATTCATGTAATATGACGTGCAAAGGGTTATAAGCTTATAGATAAATTGGTACTTAGAATTGGTGGACTGAAAAGGGGTCATTATTTTGTCTTTAAAAATAGAAAACTATTAGTATTAACATTGGTCATTCAACAAAATGAAAACTACGCTTAGATATAAGCTGAACCCATTATAATGTTCTAATGTTGGCATTACAAACATATTTCTCAGAAACTGGCTGTATATTTTGAAATGGCAAAAGATTTCAGATGGTATCTTTGCAAACTCAACCCCAGTGCCATTTTTCTCTATAAACTAAACCCGTTGCATTTTCCCAAAGTTGCTATTAGTATACAAGAATAACGAACAAATCTCTGAACTATTGGTTTATCTGTACCAATGAAAAAATAGCCGTTTACAGTTTTATTGTTACAGGAAAATAAGGAAATGTTATATTAGGCAAGGATGCGTTTTATAAGAAATTGCTGTCTTTGAATTAAGGCCAGAAATAGAAAATGCGTTTTGGACACATCGTGAATCACCTCAAGGTCGAAACACAGAAAGTTATTTCTAAATTTAGTTTATACATACAATGTGAACACAAAAGGTGACATTATCTGTCAATAATTTACATTTTATGTACAAACGGTAATTTCATGTAAGACCACGTGTAACATAGACCTAGATAATTAATGTACGTCATGTCCTGCGGCGGCGTATACCGGAAACCTCATAGGGAACTAAATTTACATTTTACTGCTTAATGTACCAATGTAGCATTCGTACCACAATGCCACAATTTCCATTTCAAACTAACAATTAACTTAGTGAACTATCACCTGACACTTGTAAATATTCATAATTCAACAACTGTTTTGTTAAGTAGTTTTAAAAAGAGAACAATAAGATGCAATCTTTGAAAACATGAATATGTACTTCTCGAACATCTTTCGAATGGCTTTCCATTTTAATTTGGAAGAAATTTTGGTTTTTAGTCAGACTGTGAAGGGTACAGAGACCGTCTGTCATTTCGTTGAAATAAGATAAGTCAGAGAGGTGTAATGGTTACATATGAGACGTCTGTTCACTAGAGACCAAAAATATGAGCACATAAACAGCTAAAATAGATCACTGTTCACACTTCAACAATAAGAAACCCTATACCGTTTAGTAAGCTTTTTAAAGAGGCGCGAGAAAAAGAAAATGTGAAACCAAATTCATTTTACATATTTACTATCGTAGTGTCATAATATTTTTTGTACATGTTCCCCTTCACGAGCATCTTCTAACAAAATATACATCTGATAAACAAACCACCGAAGTATCTTGAATCAAAGGACCTTTGATTCAAGATACAGAATAATCCATTAAACAATACCGTATATGTATACCGTAATCCAACTCCCGTAAAATTTACAATATATTAATAAGTCATTGATATCTTCATATGATCCTAAAGAGACAGACATATTCAATATGATATACTTCTTAACTATAAATATACGTTAAGATGAAACATCCAAACCATTGCGGGACGTTGGGGTTACACAAAAAGTATACTGAAGGTCAGTCACTTATCTTTCTTTTGCAGGTGTAAAAATATGTCTAGAATGAATCTAAATTGACTTCTGTAAAACCGAACGTATTACTAAACTTAATGCACTAAATTTAATCCCTTTTAATATTGTGTAGTGTCTAGTTATTTGCTTTATTCAGTAAAACCTACAGCATAAACCATCATTTGTAAGCAAATTATTCAGAAATTGGTCGCCTTTTGCTACATTGAAAATACCTGGTAAATTCGATTTGCTGTAATAAATTATCAATGTACATCCCGTTTAAAAGTACCATTGAGATTATTATAACTGTTTATAAAACTGCACATAGTTATTGTCACTCACGATTTAATTATTGAAAACAACAACAAAAAACCAAGGGAGTCTTTTAAGCATACTAAACGGTATCTTAACGTTTGCCCATGTTGAAAGCCGTACGGAGAACAAGAACAGTTGTCAGGTCATTTGGTATCAAAAAGATGCTAGGAGTTGTTGCCTTTGAATATTGATTTTACCTTTATTGCAGATCATTGGCAATCATGCCACATCTCTTTTATATATATATACAGTGTATTTATACTAAAGACCATTTGTCAAGAAAATACGCTCCTAGTTAACATGTTAATATTATATCATGTATACAATTTTCAACGGTATTTCTAAACGCTGTATACAAAATAAATTGAAATCTGACCATGGAAACATACTCTTTAATTGAGTTTTCTGGTCCTACTTGATTAAACAATAGCTAGTCATTGTGATGAAATAAATTTTAATCTCACTAAAACAAACCACTATCTTACATGTTTTAAAAGAGTAATTAATCTGAGAGTGTAATAAAATAGAAAATGTCATTTAAAATATCAATTGTCTTGTCTACAAGTATGCATGATTGAATTCAACATTTGTTTCCGCATTGAAATGGCCACCATTAAAACTTCGTAGGTAACAAATAAAATAAAGTCTATTTCAGTTGAAAACTTGATATCGACAACAAATTTCCAAGTATTGATTTCAATAGAAATACGAATAGGTTGCATTTCCGTAATTTTGTTATGAAACTTTAAATAGTATAACGACAAACTTTTCTTAAAATAAATGTTCAAATAAACGCTAAAATTTCCCAATCATAATAAAGCATTCTACCAATTGCAAAGTGTAAGCTTATTTCAAGGTAAGTAGATACTAAATTGTATGACGCAGACAGGTAACGGGGAAATAAATTCCAAAATAAACTGTAGGTTTCCAATTAAGAAGAAAAGTTCTGAAAATATGACGTAAACTGGAAGTAAATTTTTTTTACGCAAGTATGGTATCTGGACAATTTCTAAGTGTTCCCTTTTCTGTCTTTCTTATTGGATCAGCTAACTACTGTTGGTATATAATTTTAAACTTAATTCTTCTATATCTGGAATTTTGAAATAAAAAAAAAGTAGAAATCACGTTTGTGGAACTATCGTAGAAGTTTCTGTATGCATGATGTTAATTGCTTATTCGTGGTTCCAGATCGAACATGTGTAGGAGTACTGTCGCTTGAAATAGCGCATGTAATAATTAAAAGTATTTAATGATCATATTCAAAAATCAATGCTGACATTCTCAAAAAGAAACTATTTTAAGGAAACATTAATAATCTTTCATATTACTGTAACATATTTTTTTTAATGAAATAAATTTACATTTCGACATTCGTGGAACAAAAAGATAATTAACTGTATTGTTATGTTTTTTTCCAAAATAGTTTAATGTTGACATGTTTGTAGAAATAAAATTTCTATAATGTTTAACCAAGGGACTTTCTTTCCATTTTCTATTCAACGGAGTATATCCAGAAGTCTTGGCTATCAGAATCCTTGGTTGTCAAATAGACAACGAACACCACAAATGAATACTAAACAATAAAGAGGCCCGTCAGATGATGTTATTTGGAATGGGGATACTATCTAAGGAGCTACCCAATCCATTTTATTTGCATGTGGATGAAAAAAGGGGGGGGCTAAGATGACAAATGCACTGCATTTTTGTATTAATGCAGTTTCATCGTTTAAAATCAAATTAAGATGTCGAAAACTGAGAAACATAAATGGGTGATAATTTTGTAATGCAATATATTCATGGATGGTAATTTTTACGAAAATTCTATATATGTAAGGGGGCTTTTTAAATCCTAACAGCAAACATGTCCCAAAAATCCTAATCCTTTGCTGATGACCCAGTCCCCCTTTTGTGCGTCTGACTAATATTCTCAATTTTCCTTTAACCTGGTTGCCCAAACCCCAAATTCAAGTCAAGGCTACAGAATAACATATGAGTCATATATAAAATTGCTGTTTTAACAGTCAACGTAACGATATCTTTTTGCACAAGTGACATAGAGATAACCCCTATTATCAAGTTAGACAGTACGGGTAGATACCTAGGTAAATAAATTGAACTTCTTTGATAAAAAGTCAATAGTTTTCTCGTTCGTCTTCTTCCTTTAAAAACCCTGTTAAATGTAATGTTTACAAGACCGACAAAACGCACCTTAACTTATTATAGGTGGTCTTAACCTTTAATACTGTTTATGAATGAAGTCGTTAGGTATTGTCAAATTTTGTTTCGGTATTGTAAACTTTGTAAAGACCTAGGAGTACAGACATTTTGAACAACACGGTCAACCGTTGTATAATACATAAACACGATCAGTTTCTTGAGATGGAAGTTTTTTGGATGAAGTCATATTTCCCGTACTTTATGCTTTTCTATGAATGAAATCATTAGGTATCATAAAAATTAAGTTTCGGTATTGTAAACTTTGTAAAATTCTCTCTAGGATAGCAGGCGCTTCAAATCACACATTTAACTGTATACATAAACACGATCAAATTCTTCTGACGGAAGCTTTTGAATGGAGTGGTTAGGTATTGTCAAATCGAATTTCGGTAGTCTAACTACTTGCTATCTTGGATTACAGCCACTTGAACCCCGCGGTTATTCGCTATATACATAACTTGAGACGAAAGTTTTTTGTGTGTAGTGTTACTATATGTTCTGCTTATTGTGAATGAGGAATTGTCAAATCAGGTTTAGGTATTGTAAGCTTAGTCAAGCTGGCTCTCTATAACTACAACCACTTTTAACCACACAGTCAACGGTTGCACACATATACACGATCAGTTTCTTGAGACGGATATACACGATCAGTTTCTTGAGACGGACATTTCTTGAGACGGATATACACAATCAGTTTCTTGAGATGGAAGTTTTTTTGAATGAAGTCATATACAGGTATGATGATGCTTTTTATGAATGAAGTTGACTTCGTTTAGGTATTGTCAAATTAAGTTTCGATATAGTAAAGTTAGTAAAGTTGGCTCCATAAAGGATTACAGCCGCTTGGAACAACACAGTCAACCCTTGTAAACATAAACACGACAAGTTTCCTTAGATGGGAGGTTTATGGCTGAAGTCATATTTCACGTATAATATCAGCCAATGGATAATCTTATACAATTATTAGGGTAAAGAGAGTTGAAACTGAAAATGTGTCAAATAGACAAATCGATAAAAAAAACCAGAAAACAGTCCAATGGTACCAATGGGTCGTCAGCCCAAGAAAATGCTACAACTACGGAGGCGGGCTGCAGCTGGCCCCTTAAAGTTGGTGTACATATATATAGGTTCAGCGAAATGGACGCCACACTTAACTCTAAAACATACAAATGAACCAAAATTCAACAAAAAAACCCAACACATAACTAACAAATATAAAAAAAGAAGATGTGGTATGATTGCCAATGAGACAGCTATCCACAAAAGACCAAAATGACACAGACATTAACAACTATAGGTAACCGTACGGCCTTCAACAATGAGCAAAGCCCATACCGCATAGTCAGCTATAAAAGCCCCGATAAGACAATGTAAAACAATTCAAACGAGAAAACTAACGGCCTTGTTTATGTAAAATAAAATAACGAAAAGCAAATATGTAACACATACACAAACGACAACCACTGAATTACAGGCTCCTGTAAAAAAATACTGATCAACATAACTTTACAAAGGACTACTAACAGGTACTAACATACCAGCTCAAGACTTCGATCAAACTGTCTTTCGCACACGTACGCGACAATATGTACCATTGACAGATATATTTAAAATATTTTAAAATGAATTTAACCACAAAATCACCTTCATTAGATTAGGAAAATAGTGACAAAGCAATTCAATTAAAAGAATACTATAAAGATCGAAACATCAATTCTCATTTATAGTAAAAATAAATTTAATTTTACCAAAAGTGGTAATATGTTATAAACCGACATATTTATTTCGTTGTAAAAAGGCGCTTATGTTCTGTGTTACTCAATTTCTTTTCAATTGTTCAATTATATACATGTATATCTTTTTCAGGTTAAATATCAAGAAATACAAGCAATTAACATATACCATTGAACAAAATTGTCATCACCTTTAAGATCGACCGAGTAGAAAACATTGCTACACAGAACCGTTATCGGCCCACGTGTTAATTGTCTGAATTTCATTGGATAATCCTGCTAAGGGGTCATATTTTAGAAATTCTTTGGTGTTTTTTAAATTTAAAAAAAAATTGGCAAAAAATAGGCTAGAACATTCTTCTTCTAATCTTTTCATTTTTTTTATCAAAGAAATGCACATGTACGTGAAACCCTTTCTCCCTTTAAAAAATAATTATCCGACGTTTGACCGTTCAACCTTCATGAATCGCTATTTTCAGGGACAAGAAATTAGTCAATTCATATTATCGTGGGAACCTTTTGAATGATTTCGTAATATTTGGTCAGGTGATTATTTTTTTTATGGTGTAAAAGATGTATTTATACATTAAACTACTCTAGGATACATGTATAATATACATTGTGGTTGATACTGGGGTACTCGGAAATGCACTAGGTTTTTCTAGTTAAAACTGGTATACAGCCAGTGCAAGTACATGTACATATCGGCTTATCAGTGACGTAATCTGTCAACAATGAAATGGCTTCACTCAACATAAATGTACATGTAATAATAAGTTGTTAAGTCACGCAGTCAATAAAATTATTTAAAAAAAATTAAAGGTGCAGTCTGATAGATTTTATAGATATTAATCTATTATGCAAACTTCACTTTTCAGTTTGTAAACATTTAAAAGATATAGATCTCATGTTATGATTATTTAAAGTTAAAAAATTAAATATTCTCTTTCAAGTCTTTTTCCAGTCTGACAAATGCACAGTTCAGAAAAAAGAAGTTCGTAGTTCGGTGCTAAATCTATGAATAATTGACATAGTAAAAATGCAAATAATGCTGCCATTCATTTATACATTTATTTTAATTTCTTGTTTATATTTCGGAGTTTCGTATGACGTCCATTACACTGAACTAGTATACAATTTTGTTAAGGGGCCAGCTGAAGCAAGCATCCAGGTGCGGGAGTTTCTTACTGCATTGAAAACCCGTTAACTACTAATGACCTTCGGCTTTTGTCTGCTATAAGGTCGGGTTGTTGTCCTTTTGACACATTGAATCCCTATTTCCATTCTCAATTGTATATATACATTGTATACATGTATGATATATCATTCCCTTTGTCATAAGATCCTAACCAGGATCACCCTTTTCCCCCACCAAATTGACCGCTGGTGCCAAATATTCAGGGTAAAAATAAAATCGATGAATGTGCAAGCAAACTATCATGGATGACAACATCAAGCTACACAAAGATAAGTTTTAGTTTCGGAACAGGACATTGGGAAAAAACTAATCGAAGTTCAATCGGACTTTGTTATCTCCATAACAAAAGCATGGCTAGTTATAGGTTTCTTTTCTTTACCAAGGCTCATCCTTAACTGTTAAATAGTGCCGGACCTAATTTTTAGTTTGAAAAAAATTACAATCTTATTAATAAGCTTAGAACAAACGTTGGACTGCAACAAATATGCAAATCCTTTACAAACTAATGATTCAATTAAGTGGCGAGAGTGTTCAACTTTGACAACACAAGTCTTATATTTTTAAAATGCACCTTCTTAATAACAATGTATGCTGACTTTGAATTGATACATTCTGTATAGATTCGACCCGCTCAGAACTATAAGCGGGTTAGATTAAAGATGACAAATGGAACTACACAATATAACTTGAGGATAATTATAATGAGAAACACTCGATACAGGAAATTACAAAGAACCCCCGCGAGTGGTTTGATGTGGTTTTATGCGGTTACCAATGGTATGCTAGTCCTTTCGCTGACCCTTAACAGTCTTAACAGATCGTGTTTCCATCGTACGAGCTTTAAACTACACCACCCACGCTTCAGCTTTTAGATGGATCTACTTTATGACCTTTGACTCCATTCAATATACCATGACAAAATCTTCTAAAAGTTCAAGTTGACCATCTTTTAATGTTTGTTCGTTTGAGAACAGTATTGGATTTTATGAATGATTCTACAATCTTTCGTCATGGTTCAAGTGTAATTCGTAAATTCTCAAAAACGAGGCAAGATCACTTCTCTTTTATACCTACATATTAATTTCTGACTCATTTATTCCGCAATAAATGAGTTATATTTCAAATTAAGAAAGAATTTATTTTCAGATGGAAATCGAGGATTTTGACGGGGGAAAACAGTCAACGTTTTGTGGTTGAACATTTAAAGTCTATATATGTATCTTCCAAAATCCTCTTTGTAATCCCCAAAGATTATCCTACATCTTTTGTAATAAGACGCTAATCGCTTTTTAATATGATAAACTGTGAAAAAGAATCATATTTTTCAATTTTTTGAAATAGACACTTTCTCACATTTCAATCAAATGTGTATACTTCGTTTCAATGTATGTATATTTTTATAACGTATAAAACATAATAGCATGATATAACTGTATATAAATGCAGGGTTCGGTTCCCACCTTAACCACGCATTCAAATATCAAATTGAGACTTAAAATGTCCAATTTACACAATTACATGTATAACATGATATTATCAATTCTGTATAAAGACTAATTTTCTCATTGTTATTATAATAAAATATTTAAAAATATTTAAACTCGAATGTGAGAGTATTGAAAGGACAAATAATTCGATCTTTTGTCATTCGGAAGTCTAATTCGTGACCAGTACTTAAAATGACTAAAACTAATTTGAAAGAATCATTTATTAAATTGAAATCTTTATTTTTACGTTTATTTCCTGTTGAATTTAGGTCTTAAGCTGATTCGTTCGAAGTTTCGTGTATAAATGTACTTTATAATCACGACTGTCACACAAACATACCACAGTTGACAACGTCTTACATATTTTAATAACCACAAAAGTGTTCTTTTCATTTCGTACTTACATCAAGTTAAGTATAAACGATTAGAAGAACTTCAAAAAAAAAAATTCAACGTTCAATTTCAACTTCAAACTTTCTTTTTCATGTTAAAATCAAAGTTGATACACTATAAATCCAGGGCGTCCGAATGGCTTCTCTGAATTTAGCTTAACAAGGGACACTCAAAGTTAAAACTTAGAAATTTAGAAGCCAATTTTACAAGTGGCAAATCCAGAAGGGGATTCCGGGGGTTGTAATCTCATTGTTTTCATGATCAATGCCTTTGAACGGGGACAATAGGTCCAAATCCCCTTTTTATCTTCCTATTCGCCCCCTTTTAAAAAAAATCTCCTGCTAAACAAAGAGTACATAAAGCAAATAGTTTTAATTTCTAACACCAACCTTGTCTGGTGGATTTGGGAGCCTTGTTTCTTAATGATTTCAAAAGGGACGTTGGTGTTGGTAAAACTTTGTCTAGAGAGCAATCATAGAAAATGAAATAAAAGGGGAATGTGTCCATGGCACACAATTGATACCCCCGCTTAATTTAGAGACTTGAAACGAACAAAACCAGCAGTTTTTTTTCCATTTGTAAAGGATCAATACTCTAGAACGGTAAAACTGACGCCACCAAATTAAAATTTGATCTTTGTATTTTGGGCAATAAGCATTGTGTATAAGTTTCGTAACATTTGGTTGAGGAAAACTAATTAAACAAGTTTAAGAACGGAAAAGAAAAATCAGCCATTTTTCCATTCAGAAAGGGGCAAAACTCTAGCACGATAAAAGTGACGGCGCCAATATCTAAATTTGGTCTGTGTTTTGTGGAAATAAGCATTGTGCTTATGTTTCATAAGTTTTGGTTGAGGCAAACTAATTTAAAAGTTAGAGAACGGAAACCAATTTTTGGACGTGCGTACGTACGTGCATACGCTCCGACGGAAAAGGGTAAAACTTAATGCCCCTTCCGCTACGACAGGGGTACAAACAGATTTTCTTTTGAAACACTAAGTTAAACGGACAAAACAAAGTTATTCGTATAGCCCTTTTTTTGGTTCGTATAATAAGCAACGTATAATTTCATCACGTGAAAACATAGTACGAAAGAAAAAAAGGACAAAATTAACCCAAAAACCAAGGAACATCATTGTTCTAATACAGCTGACTATGCTGTGTGGGCTTTGCTCATTGTTGAAGGCCATACAGTGACCCATAGTTGTTAATGTCTTTGTCATTTGGTCTCTTGTGGAGAGTTGTCTTGTTGGCAATAATACCACATCTTCTTTTTTCATATTTATTAATCTAGACTCTGTACTTCGTAGTCGAATGTCACATACAAAGACAAATTATACAAATGCCAAACTGGAATATAACATGTCACGTGCACTTTAATTAATGAATTTATAGACTCTTTTTTGAAGATCTAAATAATGACTACTTATGATAAAACAATATGAACATTATACATGCTTCAAAAATGTCTGTAAACTGTCACCTTGGGGTGACATTTCGACACATACGTGTAGTTATCTTGATTTTATCATAAGGACGATGTACTGTACAAATATAACTGTTAAAATTAGTATAATATAGTAAAATGAACTTTATAAGAATTTTGGTCAAAAACTAGGTCATTGGACTGTTTAAAAATGCTGGAAATAAACTCATCATAGATACCAGGATTTAACTTTTGTACGTTACGCACATTTCGTCCATCAAAATTCCTCAATGACGCTCGAATCAAAAGAGTTAAAAAGACCAAATAAAAGTCCGAAGTTGAAGGAGTTTTTCTATTATTTCGTTTCCGGTTTTAGATTTAAATAGAAGAAAACATTTTAGATTAAAAAAAATAATAGATATAGCATGAAACGGAAGTAAATATTGAGTTACGTCTGTCTGAAATTTGAAATCATAGAAAACCACGAAAATTGTCCTTCTCTTTAAGAACACCCCTTACATTCTCCTCGAGTTAGTAGCATAGGATAGGGTTTCAATCACAAGAAGAGTGCAAAGAAACACTATATATATTAGTATAACTATGATAAAACAAAATATTAAATAACCATTCAAATGCGCATATCAATGTTGTTTCTTTCAAACGTTACAATAATTAAGACATATAGTCACACCTGAATAAATTCAAAAGTGATTGATCAAAAATTATTACATTTCCCCCCTGAAAAATAAATTTAACTCCTACTTGACACAGCATCAATTGTACATTATACGAATCACACAGGTAGCTACATTTCAATAAAGAAATTTGTATTAATGATTAATTAGCAATAATAACTAATTACAAGTACTTACCGAAAAGACAACTAAAATCAGATAGAAAACGTTTGTAACCATTTTTATCTCCAAATTATTAATTTTACAGGTGCGAAATACAGGTATCCTCTCTTTGAACTCAACTAAAATGGAACGTTTGTGTTTGGCGTTCAATAATCAATAATGATATTAGCAGAGAAAATATCAACAAGAAAAATCACAACTTCCATTCATTTTTGTCTCTTTTAAAATGTAATGTTCTACCTTTTACGTTTCCAATCGATTACCGTGGTGTAAATTTCCGCTGTCAATCAAACAGTCTACGTCAAGTTAAAAACAATTCTAGTTGATTAATACCGTCCCAAAGTACAGCCCACTTTTTATGTATTTATCTGCGATGATTTAAATGAATTATTTCCACAGTATGTGAATAAAAAGTTAAGTAATTTCCTTTAATACACAATAAATTATATCCTATTCTAACAAAGAAAGTACCACGTGGAAAATTCACCAATTTGAGAGACGAAAAAAAAACGTTATTCGCCCAACACCTGCATACTAACTAGATCGTGGACTATACTTTACACCTAATTAAATTTAGATTATAAGTAATTATTGATATGTAAAGTATGACTTGTTAGTACAACTGTCTGACGATCAAGGGTCGATCTACCTTTTTAAAAGGTTGTTTGATCATAGTATTACCCGAGTTTTAAAATTATTGAACCGAACCATACACGGTATTTGAGTATTTAAATATTTCATTGTTTATAAAGTATCTAAAATATTTAAAAGTTTGTTTTGAATTATAAACAGACGTTTTATAGACTGGGAGTGTTTAAAGCTTAAATTGTTGTTATTTTGAAAGTATTTAAAAATTGAAATTTATGTGTGAAAAGTGAATTTACATTTCCTGAAATTCATTGTGCGTGAAATGCATATTCATACAATAAATTGAAGTGTGTTTTGAAATAATTATATTAAGTATATCAAACATTAAACACAGATTATTGAAGCATTACATACAGTATATATACATACAACATTTTGTTTGAATGGAAAATAAGGATGAAGTATGCAATGCACGACAGAGACAATCCATTTCATGCAATCTGTAAATATTAACAAAGACCCAGTGATTGAATTGCTGTTCTTCATTTCAAAGTCTCAATAAGGATTTCAACACATAGGAAAAGATGACAGATCACTTCTGGTTCGATCAACACGACAGGTTTACAACACAACCACTAGTGGTACAATCCACAACACAACCACTAGTGGTACAATTCGCAACACAACCACTAGTGGTACACTCCCGACACACACACACACACTCTGTAAACAGAAGCAAAGACGCAATGGTTGTATTTTTGTTCTCCATCCCAAAGGTACAATAAAGACTTTTAATAACACATAGGAAAAGCTCACAGCTCATTTGTCTTCAAGTCCAATACGTTCCCTAACACCGGTCTGGACAACCTCGGGCTTAGTATGACCTGCAGGTTCACAAGACGAGCACTAGTTATACAATCCCTACACACTTTCTGTAAACATGTTAAACAAAGACGCATAAATTGAATTGCTGTTCTTCATCCTAAAGGCACAATGAGGACTTCAACACAGCAAAAGCTCACAGCTCAGTCCCGATTCAACACGGTCCCTCATACCGGTCCGGACAAACTCGGGCTTAGTGTGACCTGCATGTTCACAAGACAGCCACTAGCACCGGGTACAATCCCTACACACACACTACAAACATAAAAAGACGCATTGTATTGCTGTTCTTCATCTCAAAATCACAAAGATTTATATTTCTTCGACACATAAAAAAGAACTGCTGACCTCCGGTTCCATTCGGCTATCCTCGGTATAATCCGCCACTCTCCTTGTTAGATGAGGGTACGGAATCGACCGAGTTGAGACGAATGCGCTGGTTCAACATGGTACCTAAAACCGGTCTAGGCAAAACGCTCTAGTAAACCCGGAGGTAGGTAATAGACGCATGTAACAACCCTTATAGAACGCATAAACACAACCTAAAAGATTAAGAAACGAAACGAAACTTCAAACTCAATTGAACGTTGTATAAGGGTCTTACTATAGGCTTTACAGAATAAAAGAAAAAAGAAATAAAACAGAGAGAAAAGGGCAAAAATAAAGAATAGGGAATAATTGATTGCTAAAATATAAAAGATAGAGAGTAATACATGAGAATAAATTTACGAAATAGAAAAAAAACATTCTAAAGAATTAAAGAGACTCTCCATCTTGATTCCAGACCCTCTTCTATGGGAATTAAACTAGTGCATTACATTGATTGCTGTTGTGCAAACTAATTAATTTCTCTTATTCTTATGTCATTCGACACGAATGTTTAAAAAAACCAAAGAAGTTTCAAAATTGCCAACAGTATGCATGTATCCCTCTATTTTCCTCAGGCAATGTTGATACTGATGACTTGCAATTTGTTTTAATTTTTTACCTTTTGAAGTGATGCCCAGACACACTTTTATGTACTACAACTTAGCATTCTAAAATTTGGTACCTAATGAAGCACCAAAGCGTATTCCAAAAATACGTTCAGGATGCACGTATGTTGTTTATTTGACTTTACCGAGAACATAAAAAAGAGAACAATGGACAATTAAAAGCCACAAGTCGAAAAAAGATACCGAGCAACACGACCTTAACCAACATGACCAATTGAACTCAGGTGATCCCGAAAGGTCGGAAGTTCGGACATCTTAAGTTGTACTATGCATAGCCTCTGTACTGTGAATTCATTTATGTTCGTGGGTATATGATTTCGTGGTTTTGTCAATTTTTGCATAAAAAGCTTATACAAAATTTGTTTTCGTTGAATATTTGAATTCATGGATCATCTGTACCAACGAAACCCACAAAAATTGACATTCAACAAATAATTATAATGAACACACAGAATTTCATTTGTTTCAAAGCAGCAAACTGCACACAAAAACGAAAACTTTAAAACAGGATCAAACACTTTTTCATTTGCAATAAACTTGTAAAGATTTTGACAGAGGACATAAAATCTAATGTCAGAGTAATGATATTAGACCTGTTTACAAGATTACATTAACCTGGATGTTAAAGTGAACGACTTTGTTATTAAAAGTTCATAACTAGTCATATGTAATATATAAAATTTGTAATACTACCGTTTTTGTACTATATAAAGCTATGGTCTGTGATTGTCACGAAGTGAGAGACCCATATGCACTTTGAATCCCCTTTATCTCTTTAATATATCTATTCTTTTGGGAGGAAAACGATCGATTATAAATGTATGTTGTTTGCTGGATATCAATGCAGTGGCTAATATTACATGCAAACACGTTAACATATTAATCGGTAGTTCAAGTAAGGGTGAAGATCGAGCAGGGCCCGGGGACTTTCTTTCGTTTTTTTCAAGTAAAGTATAGTCAAGAGATTATTTTGTCTGTAATTGCTAAAAATGTCTTTCAAAGAAATTTTCAAACGCGGTGTAGTTGTTTCGGCAGTTTTCTTATGTTTATCAAAATTGGTAGAGAATTCGGTGCCGTTAAAATATATCAATAATAAACACCAATAAAAATCCCATGCATATCATATTACTAATATAGTATTAATGTATGGACTTTTTCATATTGGCCTTGTAACATGCCCGAGGTGTTAATTATGGCCAAGGATGGTTGTAATGGCCCTGAGGCAACGCCGATATATTGATACTTTTATTAACCAACTATAAAGGCAACTTCATTCAAGAACAGTCTTCGAGTCTCGGATCCAAAATTATACAGCTATCCACACACTACAACAGGACCAATACAGAAAAGCCCGTTTCATAACATTTTTATTTTAAAAATGGTTTTAATTCTTTGATTAAACAAAGAGTAAGAAACTTACCGTGAAGAAGATACAGGAATTTCATAGCTGAACTTCAACTTGTCTTTTCGCATTCAATTTCGCATGGAATTTTAGTCAACATTGTGACTGTCAGATGTCATTTCTGATTTCTCATCCAAGTACTTAATTTTATGCTATTAAATTCATTTCATCTAGCAAATAAAAAGTAGCTGGGAAGAATAAATCAGACAGTTTAACTATTCTAAAGTCTGCATTCTGAGGATTGAACAACGGAAATGAAACAGTAATAATAATCGAAAGTCGTACTCGAAAAAGACTGTGAAATATTTCCGTTTCAAGTCGTTACAAAACAATGTCAATGAACATCATTTAAACTTGTTTTTATGATATTAAGTTTAAAAAAGAATTAAAAAATGTCACACTTATTTAAAGAAATAAAACGACATTTTGATTTAATCGATGTCCCGTTTCATCTGTTCATAATGCATGACTGTGATTTCGCCGTAATGCACGGGTGTGATTTCGTAATGCATGACTGAGATTTCGTAATGCATGACTGAGATCTCGTAATGACTGGCTGTAGCAATTTCTCCTTTCATAATGACCAGATGTCGAAATTTTCCTTTTATAAAGCATGGGCATTTCTATACATATTGTAGTAAGTTGGTTAATAATTGTAGATAATGACCAATAAATGAAAAACCTGCAAGTAATATACCACCCCAGAGTATGATTTAATGAAATTCTCTGAAATCAATAGATCATATAGAACATTATGTTGGAGCATAAATCTTCAAACTCATCTACTATTAAGCATACTTATTTTTTGTTAAGGGGTCAAATGATTCTCTCGCTTTGTTGAAGACCGATTGGTGGCCTTGGGGTGTCTTTTGCTCTTTGGTCGGGTTGTTGTCTCTTTTACCCATTCACCATTTCCATTCTCAATTTTATTATAAAAAGAAATTAGTACCAAATGCACACATGTATGTGTCAAGAGCGGGACAACAGCAAACGTGCACTTGTTAATTATAAGTAATAAAATTGAGAATAGACAACAACCCGACCAAAGAGCAGAAAACATCCAACACGGCGACATATAAAAAATCGAGGAGCAAGTGATGAGAACTTATTTTACAAAGATTGGGCTTTAGCTGGATCCAAACAAAAATGTGTTCTAGTTCAGTGAAAATGGACGTCATTCTAAACCCAAAACCACTTCTTTCCCGATTTTATCTATGAATCTCTGGTCAATGTTGAATGTTTAAATCATCACATGTGTGAAAATGGTAAGAAGAAACATACTTTGTAAAAATTCTATTATCCTGATCGTAAACAATCACTTCAGGCAATTGTAAATACATCCCTTTCCTATTCTCATCTAATTCCTAATCGATGATAAATCAGATCAACCGATAGTCCTTAGGAGATTTATTTTAGTATTACCATAATATCAAAGTATTTATTTTAGAAGTTCTTACTAATTTACAAAACTATCCACTCTTTAAGTTTTATATTGACCATATCAGTAAAATGGGGTGACGCTTTTCCCGAAAGAAGGGAGCATTTAATATTTTCCACGGTCCACTTGATACCTTAAAGTTAGACTTTACAAGGAATAAATTCAAAATTTTAAGTTAGACTCTCAAATCTTGCCAAATCCTGCCCTAGACTAGAATACTAGACTAGACTAGACTAGACTACTAGACTACTAGACTAGACTTGACTTGACTACACTACACTAACATATAATACACTAGACTACACTAACACATACTAGAAAAGACTACACTAGACTAGACTAGACTAGACAAGACTAGACTACTCTACACCACTAGACTAGACAAGACTAGACTACTCTACACTACACTACACCACTAGACTAGACTAGACTAATCTACACTACACTACACCACTAGACTAGACTAGACTAGACTAGACTAGACAAGACTAGACTACTCTACACTACACTACACCACTAGACTAGACTAGACTAGACTAGACAAGACAAGACTAATCTACACTACACTACACCAATACACTAGACTACACTAGACTACACTAGACTAGACTACACTACACTATACTACACTACAAATTTTAAGTGATAAATGTTATTTTTCTCTCATGAAATTCGGCCTCTTCCGACATATCTGACCACGTCACTGGTCTATTGTTGCGGTTCGTTTTGCTCAATCTTTACTTGTTTGTGTAATGTTTTTCAGATTTGTTTATCGTCTGCTCCCTATTGGTTTCTCCTCCCACTTTATTAATTTCACAAATTCAACAAGGACGAAAATACTTTTGTACTCATTTGTCTGTTTGTCTTTTTATCTTTTTTAGCCATGTTGTCAGTTTATTTTCGATCTTTGAGTTTGATTGTCCCTCTGGTATACTTCGCCCCTCTTTTCAAAGACATAATGGCAACCATGTATATGGTATCCTTAAATACTTTTCTGCTCATTTGATACTATTCTAAATGTACAGTATGTATCCATAGACCTTTTTTTTTAATTTTCTTTTTTTTTTTTTATTAAAATTGAGAATGGAAATTGGTAATGTGTCAAAAAGACAACAACCCAACCAAATGGCAGACAACAGTCGAAAGCCACCAATGGACCTTTAATGCAGCGTATTTAAGTAATGAAAGTAATTGAGTATACTTTAACAGAAAAATACAGACCTCGGTGTGACCAGTTTTAAAATACTTCCCCCTCCTCCAAAAAATGGCTACAATTTTAACATTTGTAAATTTTTTCAGGGTGGTAGGGGGGAATTCGCCTGGTCTGAATCTGCAACTTGAACAGGCAGCATGATTTTCTTAAAATGATTATCAAAATATGTTATAATTAAAAAAATTAAATATAAAATTTAATTTGATAAGTATGATTAAATACAATTTGCCAAGTTAGTGTTAATACTTATAAAAATCATGCATTATCAAAATTGAATGATTTTTGTTAATTCTACGTGATCTTGCTATACTGAAAGACTTTCCCTTTGATTTTTTTTTGTTCAAAATTTTGTAACGTGACAGAATTTTGAATCATTATCAAACATGATGCTGTCATTTCAATAGGAAACTTTACATTTAGATGCAGCTGCAAAGCAAAGTATATTTGAAATGATGTTTAAAAAACTAATTATACAAATGTATACACCTGCCTTGAATTGTGTAACTAGAATTGAGAATGGAAACATTCAGAAATAAAGTGAGTTTGAACCCTGCGAGTGGCATGCAGGTAATTTGGATTCAAATATTATTTCACTATTTAAAGGATTGCCAGTTTTCCTGCCGCAGGTCGTGGTTCTCTTCGCCGTTGCACTCCTAATTCATCCGCCACTACAAATTAACCGTCACGAAATAGTAAATAGTACTAAAAGTGGCATTATACAACCCAAAAATTCAGGCGATCAATATACATCCAAAATGGATATTAAGTTCACACGCAAAAAAAGGTAGTTTGTGTCGTTTATTATTATTGTGGTACATTGATATTTTAAAGTTTTGTCTGGCATATAAATACTTACATATAGCTTGGCTTTAAACTTCAAACTGCCAAAGAAGCGTTAATTTAAGATCTTGTCCATTTAAAATATTTGAATATGAGGCAAGGCTTTATATATAACAATATTTTGCTACAAGATGCATTGTTTAATGTGTGTGCTATATATTCAATGGAAACTATAGATTGTAAAAAAAGCGATCTTGTTCAAAATTACCTTTTTAGGTCAAATATGACCTTTGTAGGTCAAATATGTCACATCGACATATTTATGACATCATGTAGACATATCACACTTGACTATTCTGCACTTAAGCGTCCAGATCATATTAACCTTTCCATTTATGAATAAAATTAAAATACCTCTTAATTAAAGGCTTCAGTAATTTAACTATTTGCAATTTTCATACATGGCCAAATAACAGTCCTTTTGATAAACTGGTAAACAATCACATACGACAGACGGTTAAATTTTAAAACAAAGGGAAATATACTCAATAAAAGGGGGGGGGGGTAATTTGATTTTCGTGGGGTAAGAAGCAGTCGAATATTGTTTGTTTGTATTTACTTGTTTACATTTTTTTAGCGATGGCGTTGTCCGTTTATTTTTGCCTGAATGTCTCTCTGGTATCTTTCGCCTTTCGTTTGACGCAACAGGTGCATATACTATCAAATGGTCACCCCCTTACCTTTCATGTCATTGATGTTCATATAGAGTTGAATGACCAGAACATTTTGCAACGTTTGCAAATACTGAGAGAAGGGGAAACTTTCACATTTTTTTGTGCGTCGCCGCCAATACACATTTATAGCATGTACTGTCACCACAGTAGTAAACATGGCATTTTGTAACCATATAACTGTTCTTTTTATTTCAGATTAAAGGTAGTCAAATTGTCTTTTATATAGTTGTCAGAATATCTAATTTATGGATAATTGATTGAGATTTATTGTTAGTTATACGTCCTGCTTATTGTAAAAAGTTCACGGCTTAGTATTTTTCGGCTTCGCCTTAAAAGCTCGTTCGAAATACAACCAGTCGTTGGTTGAAGTCATAAAACTTTGCTCAGTGCTTGGAGCACAAAAATCATGCTCGAAACATGAAATCCAGCCTTTTGATTGGTTGATTTTCGAGTACGAGTACAATAAACTGACTCGAAAGTTTTATGACCGCAAGGCCTGATCACGTCAAATGAAAGGCTTATTTCTGGATTTAATTGTTTTACATTTGTCATTTCGGACCCTTTACACATGTATAGCTGACTATGCGGTATGGATTTTCAATCCTAACACACCTTTTTTTTTAATATTTAAAATGCATTTTTTTAATCGCATCTTTGTTGGACATGCCACACTTCTTAAGAGTGTGACTGGTCGGCTCGATGATTTTAAACTTTTTTAAACTGGAACGCTAAACTTTTAGTACTTTTTGGTCCAAAAATCGGTTCAAATTAATAGTACATCAATATGTCAGAAACACGAAATATGTGACACCGGACGTTAAAACCATCGATCCTGATTGGAGTTAGTTCAAGAAACTTAACATGACATAGCTGTCGTAATGCACGTATGCGATCATAAGAACCACTGTATATACTTTATAGATATAGGAAGATGTGGTATGACTGCCAATGAGACAACTCTCTATCCAAATAACAATTTATAAAAGTAAACCATTATAGGTCAAGGTACAGCCTTCAACACGGACCCTTGGCTCACACCAAAAAACAAGCTATAAAGGGCCCAAAATTAGTAATGTAAACCATTCAAAGGGGAAAACCAACGGTATAATCTATATAAAAACGAGAAAAGAGAAACACGTATGAACTTCACAAGCAGACGACAACTACTGTACATCAGATTCTTGATTTAAGACAGGTACAAACATGTGTGTTGATAAACCCAAATCCAGGTATACCAAGAGTATCAGCATGCCAAGTTGACTGACTCTTAATACTTTGAATTTAAAAGTAAAAAGATGTGTTAAAATGACCGATAACAATCTATCCACAAGTGACCAAAAATGGTTAATGTAAATGATCGTAAATACGTTATCATATGGCCTTCTACAATGACCAAAACCCCGTCCGTATAGGAAGCTATAAAAGATGGGGAAAAATACCAGAGGGACAGTCAAACGCATAGATCGAAACGTGAAACGGTTATTCCATAACGGTTAACCAACTCGTGATGGCGTCCGTAAAATTTACGAAGGGATGATTTCAACTTCACCATTTGGAACTCTTGGTTTAATAGCTTCCTTGTGAGCAGTAACCCTCTGTTAAGAAAATCATGATAGGAAATGCAAGCACGGGAATATCGTATCAATTGGGAGATATATACCCCGTATGCAGGTGCTTCTGGAATGTTGCTACTTAGAAATGGAAAGTTCACACTTGGAAAGCTGAAATCATCTCTTTTGTCGTAAAGTTTTGTCTTCAAACGACCCTCATTGTCAATTTCTAGATGTAAGTCATGATATGAAGCCGACTTAACTGTATCTGTTTAAGTTATGAATCTGATGTTCAATTGTTGTCGTTTGCAGAAGTGGTTCATAAGTGTTCCTCGTTTCTCTCTTTATATATATATATATATATATAGATTAGACGGTTGATTTTCCCGTTTGAATGGTTCTACACAAGTATTTTTTGGGGGCCTTTATAGCTTGCTGTTCGGTACAAGCCAATGCTCCGTGTTAAAGACTGTACATTGAGTAGCAGACCTATAATGGTTTAGTTTTATAAATTGACTTGGATTGAGATCTCCTATTATATATCTGATTGATATTGAACCATGCATCTTATAATGAATTACATACATATGTCTATAGAATATCACATATATCGTAACATTTAATATTTTCTTCTAAAAAGGGGGATGGTACCTTGGAACAAATCAATATCCCCTTTCTACCATATTTACCCGGAAATGGGGTTCATTTACAACAGTAATTATAACGTCTTTTCGTTTCAAGCATAATCTTCAAAAGAGATAGATATGTCACATAATGTGCAAAGAAGTATACAACTTTGAAATTAAAACTATCATGTCAAATATGTGTAATTTGTTTATATGACAATACAGATTATTATATATAAATGATATTCAATAAACATGTATATGTTTCTGCGTGTTAACTTTATTCAATATGGGTTTTGCTCATTGTTAGATCCGGTACAGTGACCTATACTAGTTGTTAATTTCTATGCCTCTGGTAAAGAGTTTTGTCATATTTTTAACCCGAGACTTACTTTTAAGATTTCTAATTAACGAAAGACAACTCTATCTATGTACGATTCAGGCTAGCTTGAGTTGTCGTACCGTCTACATTATAAATGCCTGGGAACATGTAAAATAACAAAAAACGTTAAATGAATTTTATGAACATGATGAATACATAGTTTGATAACTGTTAATTCATTCATGATCCATTAAATAAATAGTTGTTACCCCCATGTCCTAAAGTAAAACTTAACAAATGAATTTATAATTTTAGAGAATTGTTTTAATTCACTTTCTGATGTCATTTGATCGTCGGAAGACGTGCGTTCAATAGCAATGCAAATGCATCTCTTTATTTTTTATATTTACTTTGAACAGAAAATTTCAAATCAGACACATTCTGTATGTGCGTGTACTTAGTCGGAAATAGACTGAATTACCCTGAAATTACGTGTCTTATGATTTTAAGTTTCCTACAGTCAACTTTCCATTTCTGTGTAGCAACATCCCAGCGGCACCAGCATATGGAGTATATGTGTCTCAATTGATACGTTACTCTAGAACTAGCTCAATGTACGTTGATTACTGCTTTCTCAAAAGTTGCTAAGACAGAGCTATAAATCAATCAAATTTTGGTCATCATTCAAGAAATTTTACGGTCGCCATCATCAGCTGTTTGGCCATTATGACAAAAGTGTCAGAAATCATATCTGATATTCTTCCTCAGTCATAATAACCTTCCATCATTACCGATCTGGACAAAGAAATAACACGACGGGTGCCGTATACGATCAGGAAATGCTTACCCTTCCAGAGCACATGATTTCACTCTCGGTTATAAGTGGAGTTCGTGTTGTTTCTTATTTATTATTTATAACTGTTGACGTAAATGTTCTTTTGTTTTTTTAGTCTTTGTTTACTCCTTGGTTTTGATTGTTACTGTCTTACTTTACTGTTATAAATAAAACTATCAAGCGTCAGTCGTCATTTATGTAAATTATATTGTAATGTATGAATGTATAAATGTTAACTGTCTGCATGTGCCATGTTTTTTGTTTGAGGGAGGGACTCAATAAAAATTAAACTAGTTCTAATTGAGTTATCCTCTTTATATAAAAAAAAAATATTATTATTATTATTACCGGTATTTATTATTATGTCATCATTAATTGTACGTTTACGACGTAGACAGATGGCTCTACGCATGCCTTGTGTAATATCCGCTGATGTTGAAGTGTAAGGCGACTGACAATATATCCTTTTTAGCTAGCGACTGACAATCAATCCTATTTAGCTAGCGAGTGTTCTTGGACACAGTTTTGTTAACCATGGAATTGATGCTCTTTTCCCCTTTTGCTATCTATCATACATACTCATCTAAGGTTTACTAACCCTGCACGGAGCCTCTCAACTTTAGAACAATTCAAATATTTTATTTTAACATGGTGTTCTTCAGAAAACTGCTTCTGACGTTGCTGAAATCTTCCAGCCCTCAGTACTAGTGTTCTGTTAATTTGATTGCTTTTGTTTTATTTATTTGCTACAGCTGGAATCTTCTAACCCTCAGTGCTAGTGATCTGTTAATTTGCTTGCTTTTGTCTTTGAGTCAGTTAAAGCAAAATATGTTATTCTTTTTTTAGGCTTGCTTGCTTTGATTTGTGTTTAATGATCTTTTTATTATTCATGTGTTTTATTTGTATGTGTAGTCGGTCATATGTGCTTATAATTTGTTTTACTGTGTTTATTTGTAAATATCATGCCCGACTCTAAATAAAATTTAGAGTAAGAAACTAGCTGGCATTTCATTGGGAGGAGTAAGCATCTAACTAGCAGTTCATTGGGAGGATAGTAAGAATCTAATTGACATTTCATTAGGAGGATAGTAAGAATCTAATTGACAGTTCATGGGGTGGATAGTAAGAATCTAATTGACAGTTCATGGGGTGGATAGTAAGAATATAATTGACAGTTCATGGGGTGGATAGTAATAATATAACTGGCAGTTCTTGGGGAGGATTAGGAATTTAACTGGCAGTTCATGAAGAGGAGTTAGATTGTAACTAGAAGTTCATGGGAAGGAGTGAGAATCTTACTAGCAGTTCATTTGGAGGGTTAAGAATCTAACTGGCAGTTCATGGAGAGAAGTAAGAATATAACTCGCAGTTCATAACGAGGAGTAAGAATCTACCAGACAGTTAACTGCGAGGTGTGAGAATCTAACTGGCAGTTCATGGAGAGAAATAAGAATCTAACTAGCAGTTCATGGGGAGGAGTGAGAATTTAACTGACAGTTCATGGGGAGGAGTGAGAATCTAACTTACAGTTCATGGCGAGAAGTAAGAAACTTACTGGCAGTTCATGGCGAAAAGTAAGAAACGTACTGACAGTTCATGGCGAGAAGTAAGAAATTTACTGACAGTTCATGGGGAGGAGTAAGAATCTAACTGACAGTTCATGGCGAGGAGTAAGAAACTTACTGGCAGTTCATGGGGAAGAGTGCGAATATAACTGACAGTTCATGGGACGGATTTAGAATCCTCTTTTTAAGATTTGATTTTGTTATGCTTGTAATTTTTTTTTATTATGTAAACGTTTCATGGTGATCCAGGCGTTGGAACACCTACTTTATCTGCGCTTTGGGTTGAGGGTTTTTCAATGGAATACTACATTTCTATTTTAAATTCTATACTAGAACAAACCCGCGAAATCGCGGGCATTCAGAGCGTATTTGAAAGGATGTAAAGTGTTGTAGGA
Source organism: Mytilus trossulus (assembly GCF_036588685.1). NCBI lineage: Eukaryota > Metazoa > Mollusca > Bivalvia > Mytilida > Mytilidae > Mytilus > Mytilus trossulus. The sequence goes on along the minus strand of NC_086381.1, from coordinate 63,328,808 downwards.
AGAATTTTGTAAAATATTTAATGACTTGAGAATTTCAGGAAAAGTATCAAAAGTACTAAAAGGTACTTTGGGACAGGAAAATGTTTTTTTAACCCTCCTCCTTTATTTCCAAAATTCCCATTTTTTGTTTTCTATTAATTTCATTATGAACATACATTTAGTGTACATGTATTTTGAACATTCCAGTCAGGAGCCCGTAATTCAGTGGTTCAGTGATATTTGTTTTTGTTCATTTGTACACAAATAAGGCTGTTAGTTTTCTCGTTTGAATTGTTTTACATTGTCATTTCGGGGCATTTTATATCAGACTATGCAGTATCGGCTTTTGCTTATTGTTGAAGGCCGTAAGGTGACCTTTAAATGTTAATTTCGGTGTCATTTTAGTCTCTTGAGGAGAGCTTTCTCATTGATATTCATACCACATCTTCTTTTTTTGTAAAACATTTAGTGACTTGAGAATTTCAGAAAAGGTATCAAAAGTCATAGGTAATTTGGGACAGGATAATTGATTTTCTAGCCCGGCTCCTCCTTTTTCCACTTTTTGTTGTTTGTTCTCTATTAATTTTAATGACACATGAATAATTTTAGCGCTTATCTGTATATAATAAACTTTCATTAAAGGGGGGGGGGGGGGTCGGGACTGGGCGGATTTAGGGGGCCCGCCCCCCCTTTTTTGGAAAATAATTGGTTGCTTATATAGGGAATCACTGAAGCATGACCGGAGCGGGCCCCACTTAGGCAGTCAACGGGCCCCTGCGTATGAAAATTTCTAGATCCGCCACTGCGGAGGGGCCCTGATCCCAATATCCCGGGCATAAAAACATGAAATCCCGAGGTTCTGAATTTATTTTACAAATTAAATATCTCGACATCCCGAACTTCGAAAAAAAAGAAATCCCGGATCCCGAAATGGTCAATCCTGAAATTTCGATCTGATAAACACCCGTTCCAGACGTCCCGAAAGTGTATTTTCTTTTTACAGTCAATTCTCAGTGTAATAATTGATGCACAGCGGTCATTGATTGATTATTCAGACCCTGTCTATTAAATAAACCGTGTGACTGCCGCGGATACTTGAAAATTATATCAGACAGAAAAATACACTTTATTCGTAGTATAGGTATTTGTTTCAAAGTAAAAAGAAAAACGCAAACCGGAAGTCTAATCTGACTTAAAATTTCGCCCAATGACGGAAACATATCCGGACGTTTTTTTTCTCGTTTTTCACCCAAAATAACTTAATCCGAATAATCATATGAATGGATGACAAATGCGATTATGCACTGTACCCATAGGACACAGAGGCATGATGATTAATTTATTGTGGAAAGAAGAGAAGCGACACCCAAAATGAGGTCTTCTCGTTTAATAGTATAGATACCCATTTCTAATTCAACGATCAAGAATAACTGGGTGTGATTGCGATATAATAATTATCACAGATTTTAACATCGACTTATGTTAACCAAATTAGCAAATTAACCTTCAGTCTTTTCATTCTCAAAAAGTAGGAACTTTTAGAAAAATATGATGATACAACTTTGAAGAAAAACATATTTGATCAGGGATAAGGGAAACAAATCTCTGATGCTATTAACTTGTTAAGATTAAAAAAAAAATAGTATGATGAGTGCGGGGTACGAAACACTTTTGTAGAATTAAGACCCCCCCTACCCACCCCCTTTTCCTTCATAGCGTAAGTTTTGCTTCCTATCTATTTGATTCTGGCAGTGGCATTTTGAGAATCTTGTGTTGAGATTTGATCTGTAAGCTCTGTTAGCTCTGTGAATTCTTTTTTTATAAGTTATTAAATTCTATCATAAATACCGGTTTTAAGGTGAAGTACACAGTCAAATTAAGTAATTGATTGATTTGATTGGTCGTTGTCTTATTCGTGTATATCCCTCAATGCATTGTATTCATAACTCAAGACATTAAGCTGGAGATTGAAATTGCGTAAGCTCATAAAGTACCGACCACACTTATCAGGCTTTGAGGGAAATGGTTACTATTTTATTCCAATCGCCCATGCAGACAGAGCTGTCGTCCTTTCCTCCTAGATTGAGGAGGAAAGGGTGACAACTGTCTGTATGGGATAATTTTTTTTTATTTTCACGACTGACCTCGTATATTCAACATTTAATGGACACACACTTTTTTCCATAAAATCTTGAAGCAAAAAAGTCAAAGTTTGTTTCACTATGAATCTTCAATATAAACAAAAGATTGTTTTCATTTCCCGTATGAATATAATAATAATATACTTAAAATTTAAAGTTTATAATCACAATCAATTCATTAAAAAAATTGAATCTTCCATGAAAAAGGCTGATGTCGTCCCCTGAATTAACAGCAAAACTGCAGGAACTTGCGCAGTACACCAAAGACAGTGTGGGGATCCATTTTACTTAATTCAAAATTAGTTTTAAATTCAGCATTATAAAACATCATTAATAAACCCAAAGATTTGGTAAATTCTTATTAATTCAACACCAAGCAGACGACATGAACATCAGAAATGAAACAGACTATACCTTGTAATGCAATATCGAACTTTATCATATGAAGTAAATTGAAACAGACTATAAATCTATTGTTGTAAAAGCAATTAATTTAGTCATCGTTCATTGCCATTACGTATATCATTGTTCACCATATATTAATGAGTTCATAGCCGTACAATTATAAATAATGGAAGTATCATGAAATAGGACTGCAAATGGGAGAATGAAAAAATAAGTATCGCAAATCTTTCGGAAGGAACATATCTATTAAAAAGTGCAGTGAAATTGTACAAGGTGACCCAGATTCATTGATATCAGCCATGAGTGTTAAACGGATGAATTATATCGAACTGTCGACGTTTCTTACAAACAAAGGATTATCTGATACGGGAAAGAAAAGTATTACAGGTAAAAACATTGTTTACAGGTATATAATATTGTTTAGCGGATAAAACCCTTGAACTGGATCTATTTTTTCAGTAACCAGAAAGGGGGGGGGGGGTCCAATCTTGTTGTAGTTCATTTAATTTAGGGGGAGGAGAAGAGGTACCGTTATCTGCTTTATTTATCGGCCGAGGACTAAACTATAAAAACGACTTATTGTAGTCAAGCCTCTATTATATACTCCCAATATCAGTCTAGGGTTATCATTCCTTTTGCTTAGCAGGGGCAAATTGAGATGCAGAAAAAGGGGGGACTAGGCAACAAGGGGACCTGTACAATATATGCATTTACCATGTATATAAATTTCTACGTAGCTTTATAAAAAACGAAAACATATATATTTAAAGAATCAAAACATGTGTTCATGAAATAAAATATAAGTGAATAAAACATAAATTTGATAAAAATCCATAATTGTGCATAAAACAAGATAATTGATTGAACATACATGATATATACATTTTATGAACAATTATTTAGCTTTATATATTTTGATTTTTATGATTATTGCAATGTCCTTATAAAGAGAATAAACATGATAAAGTAAAGAGAATAATGGGCCAAAATAATAGAAAAAAAAATGGTCTAAAATTTATTAAAGAATTTAGAAATGTGATTTCCTTCCAGACACTCTATGATAATGTTGATCAACAATTACATAATAAATTTTTAAAGAAGGAAGTAAACATTTTGTGTTTGTTTTTTAAATGATGTTGAGACGAGGGAAAAGTAAATTTGATCATATTGAAAAAAAAAAAAAAAATAACACGAACCTTCCGGCTCTTTTTCCGTTTACATAATAACATAATATTATAATCTTGTATTAGATAATAATAAAATATCTCTACACTATTGTCACATAAACATGATAAACATATATTACAGTTTGTGAAAAAACAAAACATAGATATAGGAAGATGTAGTGTGAGTGCCAATCATGAATGAGACAACTCTCCATCCAAATAACAATTTAAAAAAGTAAACCATTATAGGTCAATGTACGGCCTTCAACACGGAGCTTTGGCTCACACCGAACAACAAGCTATAAAAGGCCCCAAAATTACTAGTGTAAAACCATTCAAACGGAAAAACCAACGGTCTAATAAATCTATATTAAAAAAAATATGAGAAACACGTATAAATTACTTAAACAAACGCCAACTACTACATACATTCCTGACTTAGGACAGGTGCATACATTTGCATCAGGATTTAACGTTTTAATGGTACCAAACCTTCTCTTTTTTTTCTGAAACAATAGCATAACATCACAACATGGAAAAACACCATAGCAAAAATAAACCATATGACCTAAAATAATAAATAAACTGTATAAGGTCAGAGTACATACATGACATAAGCAGCATATTATGTTCAGAATTATATTAATGCAAAATGCGAAGCAGTACTGCACTCAACCATTCATTCACCTACCAATAATTTTATTTCAAATGAAAACACACGTTAAAATAATAATTAAAACATTTACCGAATCAGTTTCATAATCATGATAATATATGGTTAATAAGAACTCGTGCATGTGCTTTTGTACCAATGTGCTACCACATAACTTTGAAGTGACATTTAGAAATCTATCCAACAAAGTTATTTTTATACGCGGTGTATAAATTTCTGTTTAAAATAAATTAGACATATATTATTTTTTTCAGAAAATGAAATTACAGGACAGATGTTATTTGAATTTTGTGAAGAGGACATTCAGGATGCGTTTTCTGTGTTCAGAGACAGATTTACAATACGGAAAGTATTGAGGGAACAAAAATCAACAGAAACCCAGCAGTCGTCCTCAGTCGTCTCCCCTAACCGGCCCTCGTTACCATCAGCCAATCATCAAGTTCTGCCTTCATTTACATCAGCCAATCATCAAGTTCTGAGTTCCCCACAATATAAACAATGCGATTTAAATAAACAGTCGGCTAATTCATTTTCAAACAAACCTGTTTCGTCATCAAGTCAACAAAACAATGTATACAGTCATCAACATCATCAGCCAACTCGTGGAGTTATCTCCCTTGTGTCATCGGAACCTGAACGGAGTTCTCCGATGAAGACTCAAGTAAACCCAGCATTTATGTCTCCAAGTCGGACTATATCATCACCACCAATCAGAAGAGAGGAAACCCAATCAAGGCGTCAGTCGACCGAGTTAATGAATGAAAAGGTTTCTAGTACGGACGAATATAGTCCTCATCGCGATCGGAAAGTAATAGAAAAAGTTGATGATAGCCAACTGAACATTTATGACTCGGCAGTTGATGCACTTGTTTCATTGTCAAAACATATTGGCAGTGACTCTAACTTACAACAGAGAACCGGTTCGACTGAATTTCGTAAAGATCCGAAAAGTCATTCGCCTTCAACATGTTCAAAGACTGCGTCTACAAATTCGTCAAATATCATACATCAAAATCAAATACAGCTATATCAAATGCCATCTGCAAGTAGCATATATGGCTTAAATTACGATTGTACATATGCATGGAGTGTCATGTCAAGTAAAGTGAAAACTTTTACAGCAGACGAACTGTTGTCAAAGAGATCACGTTATGCCAAACCAACGGAAGCACAACGATTGGGCGGAATACTTATTAGAAATGCAGCACATGCAGCAGGTATATGGAAGGATGCACCATGTTTGCATGAAATCAATGTTCCCCAAAAGAAAGAATTTTTCAAGTTTATTGTTTCTTTGGCTCCGCAGTTATCAGCTAGTCAAAATACTATATTTACTAGGTTGAGGGAAGCTCTTCAAAATAGGAGGAAGTATCTTTTGGACAAGAAACTTGGTAAAGTACAGGCAAGACGAAAACGAGGCTCTAGCGATCTCAGTATAGAAATCGCAGATAGTGGATCGTTTGTAGATCTGTCTGGCTTACCCGATGATTTTGAAGACGAAAGTATGGACAGTAGTGCAGACGATGACGTAAAATTTCGAATGAATAGTGAGGAAATCCAGATTAAAACAGAAGCAATTATCAAAAAGGAATAATAAAAAACTTTACAGCAAATACAACAGTTGTCTCTTTGTCATAATAGATCTTTCTTAGTAGGGACGCCACCTAGGTTCTATGTGCAAACTTTTTTTCAGTCACGTGGTATGATGTCAACTTCCGAACTCCATAATAAGCAAGTTCTGTTCCATAGTAATGCCAATTTGGGGTTTTATTCCGTCATAAAATGTATTGAATTTTGGAATTTGATGAAATTGGATCAATATAAAGACTTTATTTATAGGTTTTCACTTATCTACATGTGCGTATATCTCAAAGTGTCCAAAGTTTTAATTGGCAGACTTGTGACAAAATTGATAATTTGCAAATGTTTCCTATTTCCCATATAAGAATGTTCTACTATCTCTATTTCCTTTCTTAAAAATTTGTAATCACAAATATCGACGCATTATTCGCTTCTTTATCCCTGGCCTGGGCCTCTTCATTTAAAAAATTATGTTATAAAAGACATGGTGTGAAATTAAACTGACAACGCCATGGGTTAAAAAAAGAAAAAGACAGACAAATAAAAGTTCACAAGACACACTATATAAAACAAAAGACTATTAAGCAACAGGAACCCCATCAAAAACTGGGGGTGATCTCAGGTGCTAACAGATCCAGTCCCACATGTGGCACCCGTGTTGCTTATGTTATTACAAACCCGGCAATTAGTCCAAATCTTTAATGTCTGTGTAGTTCTTTATTGACCTCTTCGTCTGTTCGTCTTTTATGTGGCCCCGCAACGAAGTTGTCGGTGCCATATAGTTTTACCCTTGTTCGAAATTCCGTCTTTCCGTCTTTCTGCCTTTCCGTAATTCCGTCATTCCGCAACAAACCATTATACGGAGATTTTTTTCTAAACTCCTTCAGATATTGGGCTGATTTTTAGTATGTGAGTTTACCATGATGAGTTACAGATCAAGTGTAAGTTTCGTTACTCTCCACTAATTTTTTTTCGAAATTACGGGCTTTGGACATGTTGGACTTTGAGAAATTGTTGAAAATCACAGTTATACGGACTTTTTTCTAAACGCCATCAGATATTAGGCTGATTTTTGGTATGTGAGTTAACCATGATGAGTTACAGATCTAGTTTAAGTTTCGTTCCGCTCCACTATTTTTTGCCGAAATTATAGGCCTTGAACTTTGAGAAATTGCTGAAATCACAGTCATGACAGTTATACGGATTTTTTTTCTAAACGCCTTCAGATATTGGGCTGATTTTTGGTATGTGAGTTAACCATGGTGAGTTACAGGTCAAGCTTAAGTTTCGTTTCGCTCCGCTCCGCTTTTTTTCGCTGAAATCACGGGCTTTGGACTTTGATAAATTATTGAAAATCACAGTTATACAGATTTTTTTCTCTATTTCCCTCCAGATTTTGAGCTGATTTTTAATATGCGAGACTACCATCATGTTTGTGTCCGCATGTGTTGATATTGAAATTGCAGATTTTTCAACTTTTTGGGACGGGGCCATTCGTGTCGCTTTGACACCTCTAATTTTTCTTATTTTGTGATCGCGTTCTTGGTTTCCTTCCACTTATGAGTTTAATTGATTATCCCCTTGGTATCTTCCGGTTTAATTGAATATCCCCTTGGTATTTTTCGCTTATCTTTTAAACAGAATCATAAAGCAAAGACTCTCGTCTTTGGATTTCAACGTGGAGAATCTGGCGGTGTAAAACATGTTTTTAAGAGCCAAACCCTTCACTACCTGGAAAGGTCACACTGATGCAACAGCACAAAACTAGAACAAATAATTGTCAAAGTGAATTGGAAATGGCACAACTCATTAGATTGACGGGAACTGCAATAAGAACAACAGCAACGTAAAAGACACAAATAACCGATCTATAACCACTCGCAGCCACTGAAATTTTGTTACAAACTTACAAATGTTCTCCAAAGTTCGAAATCGTCTAAAGTCTGAAGGGATATTCGGCCTACTGTTGTAGGTCGAGTAATTTGTCAAAACAGCAAATAAAAGTGCAATAAAGATATTATTTAAAAAAAAAAAAAAAAAATTTGATGGCCTTTTAAGGAGCTGACCCAAACTAATATGCTAGCTAGAATACGTAGGTCATTTTAAACATGACATCCCCGGATGAAGTCTTTATTCGTAAAATATACCTTAATGATAAAAATAAGTATAAAAACTAATATTTATTTTGCAATACTTTAAAACTGTTTTTTATTCTCCATACAATTTACCTTTAATATACCCATTCAATAATTTAATTTCACAAATATGTTATTCTGTATTATATTATTTTTAGATTGTTCACATTTATTCTCTCGTCTAGTCTCGTTTTACACAATCGTTCAGCTTGACTTGAAATAAAGTACTGCTGTAATTCTCTTTGGTCTTCCGATCTTTAGAGAGTCACAGATGAATAGGAATATGTATTTAAATTAAAACACTGTAACAATCAATTATTATTCGACATTCATTCGTAATTAGTCCAAATTCCAGGTGATCATACTTACTTACTTACTACTATTTCGAGAACAATGAGAGCTCATGCGCTCATGCACACAAAGATGTATATGTGGTATACAATGGTTTACATATATCGTTGAAGCATTATGATAATTGTTAAATTTCTTGTCTATTCCAAGACATCTTCTGTTAAATTGTATGTTGTACAGTCTTCTACCTGCAATTTATTGAATTATTTTGTTATTTTAAAACGCAAACTTCTGCCCAATAAAAAAAAGAACAAATTATTGAAAGACTAGAGGCTCTAACTGGCTAATGAGCATGTGTTGCTCTCCTTGTTCAATGCGCACCGTCAACTCTTCCGGACACTATAGACTGGATTAAAATTCACCACAAAAATCTCTTTTCTGTTGATCTTGTATTATTTGTAGATCTTGTCTTGCTGTCAGATTTAAAGTGTCTGATATAATAATTTAATTTTGAATATAACGCGTCTTCTGATTGGCTGACAGTGTTTTGATTATCATCTTATACACATAGTTTTATCATTACACCGTCACGTCATGAACGTTTTTGTTAATTATTTACACCGGTTTAAAATGGAATTTAGAATTAAATTCTAAGGAATAACTGTAATCTTTTTTCTGCCTACGCGGGTTATTCCGAGTGTGCACCACATTTTTGATGTTATTTCTTCATAAACAGAACAAAAATATTACAGTCATTCCCGTCAATCAATTGATAAGATGATAGTCAAATACGCAAAACAAAAAAATGTTAAAAAAATGTCTTTTAAGACATATAAACGTTTTATTAGCATAATAATTATAATGTTAGAAGCATCTAACAGTTCTACACTTTAAATTCAAAATAGTAAGTAAATAATTATAAGATACCCACATAAAAGATGTGCATTTACTACAATCAGTGGCGTAGCCAGGGTTGAAACGATGTGGATGTTTTGCCGAGCGGAGCGAGGCGAAAATTTTTTGGGACCTTTTTATGCAGAATGTTTTTTTATTTAAGCACATGTACTTGTTCTCCCCCAGAATCCGACACTAGTTAGATTTTTGTTTAAATTCAAAATACCCACAAATTCATATATTGATATTTTCAACCAACTTTTATTGTTTTCTCGAAACTACAATCATTCAATTCAAAAATATTTGATGTAAAAGTTCACCATCTGATCTTATACTTGACATATCAAAAACGGACCCCATTACAGCGGCACTTCTGTATAAATAAAGGCATATATAATTGAGGAACTTCGGAATATAGGAACTGAAGTGACTCCCCTTTCAACTTTGGATTTTTGATTTTTTGATTACTTAGCTAAACGCGTTGCAGGAGACATAAAAATACCGGGCATCTGATCGTCCGGTCTTGTTAGCACTCTAATGTGTACAATTCTTGTCAAATTTAGTGAAACGTATATCATCAGCAATGTCTTTGATACTTTCGAAAATAAATCGTAATCAAATATTTTTAACCAGTTATGACCCTTTGAAATATCAATTGTAAAGGAAATCCCATTTCATTTGCTGTAAAGTTTTTATTTCTCTTAAGATATTGAAAATAAAAAAAAAGTGTTGTTTTAGTTATTTTCTTGTTCCTTTCCCTTTGATAGATAAAATATGACATTTAATGTGCATGGCGGGGAACATTGAAACGTAATTTGTTCTTAAATTGAAAATAAAATTAGTATTTGAACCTAGATAGAAACGGGAATTCATTAGACTAGGCAATATCACAATCTTTTACAAATTTATTTATTTTTATCACGTCGTTTACCATGTCACAAGAAATGATATCAGGTTATGGTGTTTTAGTTGTTAGTTGCTATAGATATAGGAAGATGTGGTGTGAGTGCCAATGAGACAACTCTCCATCCAAATAACAATTTAAAAATTAAACCATTATAGGTTAAAGTACGGCCTTCAACACGGAGCCTTGGCTCACACCGAACAACAAGCTATAAAGGGCCCCAAAATTACTAGTGTAAAACCATTCAAACGGGAAAACCAACGGTCTAATCTATATAAACAAAACGAGAAACGAGAAACACGTATATATTACATAAACAAACGACAACTACTGTACATCAGATTCCTGACTTAGGACAGGTGCAAACATTTGCAGCGGGATTAAACGTTTTAATGGACCCAAACCTTCTCCCTTTTTCTGAAACAATAGCATAACATCACAACATAGAAAAACATACGATAAAATATCAATTGGCAGACTTAACTCAATCAAAAAACGTATGATTACAGATGAGAAGCCATCACTCCACTAGGTTCAATTTCAGATGACTGAAACATGTCCACGGGTCTGCGTATACGTATCATCATCATCCCCGCTTGCATTAGCCGATGACGTAGATTTATTTTCACGAAAAAGGTTATTGAAACACTTTTATGCGATTGAACTATCTTGTTAACATAAACTAAATTATCATAAATGAAAGACCAGGCATACTGCTTTGAAAATGACTGGATATTATTCTCATATTCTCAGCCTTGTTACATTTGGATACTTCCGAGTTGAACTGCTGCTATTTATTTTTTTGGGGTCAAAATGATGTGGATGCTTGAGCATCTGAGCATACATGCAAGCTACGCCACTGAGTCAATAACCATGAAAGGCTAATACTTTTTTTGATAATTTTTTGTGTTGATACAATCATTATTCTAATACTATAAACCATAAAAAATGTACTTTGACTCAAGCTGTATTATACTATATAAAAATGTCTAAATTTTCATTATTACGGACTCTAATTTTGTCTTATCAATAATATCAACGCCTTTCAAAAGAAGAACAAATTTAAGATTATATTTCAAGTTTTGTTTCCAGATTTTATAAATATCTTGTGGTGTTTTAGGCGTTTTATTAAATTTTATTGAATTCCTAATTTTCCATAGTGTCCATTTAAAATATATGATTATTATGTTTGAAAAATTATCATATTTTAGTTCTCCCGTGTTTTTACCCAATAGAACCTCCTTTTCACCAAAAGGATTATTTATTCCTATTTTTGACTTAATAAGTATTTCTTGGAGGTTTTTTAAAATTAACTGTGATGTACTACAACTGAAAAATAAGTGTTGTAGGGTTTCTATATTATTGTCATTTTGACAAATGTGGCATTTTCCATTTGATATCTTCATTTTTTTTAATCTTTCTTCAGTATATAAAATATTGTGCAAGGATTTCCATTGGAATTCTTTTACTTTATTTCAATTTTCAAAAATTTTAGTCCCGACCACATATATACGACCAAGGTATATTTGTTCCAAATATTTCCTCCCCCTTAATTTGACATTTTGGAGATACATCTTTATTTGAAACCGTACGAATATATTTGAGTTTTAACTTTGATGGTTTGATTTTTTAATTGTTTAAATTAATGATCTCAAGGTCATTTGAAATCCTTAATTTACTTTCATGATGCAAATTCTGGTTTCCGCAAGATTTCAAAATTTGCACGAAATCTTTAGGAAATGCCCGTTTAATTTTTGAAAATTCGGAAATAAAATTTCTTCGATCTATCAACTTCTTATAAATTTCATTGCAGCTGATGAAATCTGTATTTTCTAAATTCCAAATGTCCTGGATAGTTGTGAAACCGCTTTTTAAAAAAGAAGAGTAGAACAATGGTTTATTTTTGAAACGAATAGAAGAGTTTCCAAATAACCTCGTATTTAAAATAGCACTTTTATATGGAGGTATTTCAACATTTTGAATAAATCCTGATCACGTATTTATAATTTTCTGATAAACTTGTGGTAGTTGGTTCATATCTAAACCGTTCAAACTTGAACATTTACATTCAAAATAAGTGTCATTATATTTTTCGTCAAATTTCCGAAGCCAATACTTACCGATCGCATTCCAGCTTTCCAATGGCTCATGAATTAAACGATATACTAGTTTTGTTTGTTTGCTTTTTATAAACGTATCTGTACTTACCATTCACATCCCCCCTTTTATTTCGTACAAACAACAGACATTTCTATCTACCTGGTTCACTTTACCGTCCCATATAAAGTTCCAAATTATATTATTTAGCTCTTTAGTATATTTATCCGGAATTCCTCGTATTTCGATCTCGTAAGAACAAAGAGAAAGTATCATATTTTTTACTAGAAGTGTTTTACCTTTAAATGTAAGCTTCCTACTTTTCCATACATGTACACAGTTTTTAACCTTTTCTATTTTTTTTCTCCAAATATCATTGTCATCTATTTCATAACCATGGCACACCCCTAAAGTTTTAACATTGCCTGTGATCCATTTGATTTTATCAAATTTAAATAGTTTTCTTGACATTAAATGTCATTTAAAGAGCAAGTACTCAAAATAACGGGTCATCTAACGATTTTGACCATGTAGACTTACAACTTTGTAGACCTTGTCCTGCTGATCATTATTGCTATTTAAAACGTATCTTTAGGCAGCAACCATTTGATTTTCGGGGGGGGGGGGGGGGGGGGGGGGCTATGTTTTTTTTTGGAAAAAAAAGTTTGTTTCCAGGTTTTGGCGAAAAAAAAAATTGTTTTGGACCCTGAGAAAAAAAAATTGTTTGTTTCACCCTCAGCTGTCACTATATGTAATGCTAAAATTGAAAGAAAAAAAATGTTTTCGGTTTGTCGCTAAAAAAATAGATTGTTCTTCGCCAAAGGCGAAAAAAAAAAGTTTGCACAGAAAAAAAAACCATAGACCCCATTACAGCGGCACTTCTGTATAAATAAAGGCATATATAATTGAGGAACTTCGGAATATAGGAACTGAAGTGACTCCCCTTTCAACTTTGGATTTTTGATTTTTTGATTACTTAGCTAAACGCGTTGCAGGAGACATAAAAATACCGGGCATCTGATCGTCCGGTCTTGTTAGCACTCTAATGTGTACAATTCTTGTCAAATTTAGTGAAACGTATATCATCAGCAATGTCTTTGATACTTTCGAAAATAAATCGTAATCAAATATTTTTAACCAGTTATGACCCTTTGAAATATCAATTGTAAAGGAAATCCCATTTCATTTGCTGTAAAGTTTTTATTTCTCTTAAGATATTGAAAATAAAAAAAAAAGTGTTGTTTTAGTTATTTTCTTGTTCCTTTCCCTTTGATAGATAAAATATGACATTTAATGTGCATGGCGGGGAACATTGAAACGTAATTTGTTCTTAAATTGAAAATAAAATTAGTATTTGAACCTAGATAGAAACGGGAATTCATTAGACTAGGCAATATCACAATCTTTTACAAATTTATTTATTTTTATCACGTCGTTTACCATGTCACAAGAAATGATATCAGGTTATGGTGTTTTAGTTGTTAGTTGCTATAGATATAGGAAGATGTGGTGTGAGTGCCAATGAGACAACTCTCCATCCAAATAACAATTTAAAAATTAAACCATTATAGGTTAAAGTACGGCCTTCAACACGGAGCCTTGGCTCACACCGAACAACAAGCTATAAAGGGCCCCAAAATTACTAGTGTAAAACCATTCAAACGGGAAAACCAACGGTCTAATCTATATAAACAAAACGAGAAACGAGAAACACGTATATATTACATAAACAAACGACAACTACTGTACATCAGATTCCTGACTTAGGACAGGTGCAAACATTTGCAGCGGGATTAAACGTTTTAATGGACCCAAACCTTCTCCCTTTTTCTGAAACAATAGCATAACATCACAACATAGAAAAACATACGATAAAATATCAATTGGCAGACTTAACTCAATCAAAAAACGTATGATTACAGATGAGAAGCCATCACTCCACTAGGTTCAATTTCAGATGACTGAAACATGTCCACGGGTCTGCGTATACGTATCATCATCATCCCCGCTTGCATTAGCCGATGACGTAGATTTATTTTCACGAAAAAGGTTATTGAAACACTTTTATGCGATTGAACTATCTTGTTAACATAAACTAAATTATCATAAATGAAAGACCAGGCATACTGCTTTGAAAATGACTGGATATTATTCTCATATTCTCAGCCTTGTTACATTTGGATACTTCCGAGTTGAACTGCTGCTATTTATTTTTTTGGGGTCAAAATGATGTGGATGCTTGAGCATCTGAGCATACATGCAAGCTACGCCACTGAGTCAATAACCATGAAAGGCTAATACTTTTTTTGATAATTTTTTGTGTTGATACAATCATTATTCTAATACTATAAACCATAAAAAATGTACTTTGACTCAAGCTGTATTATACTATATAAAAATGTCTAAATTTTCATTATTACGGACTCTAATTTTGTCTTATCAATAATATCAACGCCTTTCAAAAGAAGAACAAATTTAAGATTATATTTCAAGTTTTGTTTCCAGATTTTATAAATATCTTGTGGTGTTTTAGGCGTTTTATTAAATTTTATTGAATTCCTAATTTTCCATAGTGTCCATTTAAAATATATGATTATTATGTTTGAAAAATTATCATATTTTAGTTCTCCCGTGTTTTTACCCAATAGAACCTCCTTTTCACCAAAAGGATTATTTATTCCTATTTTTGACTTAATAAGTATTTCTTGGAGGTTTTTTAAAATTAACTGTGATGTACTACAACTGAAAAATAAGTGTTGTAGGGTTTCTATATTATTGTCATTTTGACAAATGTGGCATTTTCCATTTGATATCTTCATTTTTTTTAATCTTTCTTCAGTATATAAAATATTGTGCAAGGATTTCCATTGGAATTCTTTTACTTTATTTCAATTTTCAAAAATTTTAGTCCCGACCACATATATACGACCAAGGTATATTTGTTCCAAATATTTCCTCCCCCTTAATTTGACATTTTGGAGATACATCTTTATTTGAAACCGTACGAATATATTTGAGTTTTAACTTTGATGGTTTGATTTTTTAATTGTTTAAATTAATGATCTCAAGGTCATTTGAAATCCTTAATTTACTTTCATGATGCAAATTCTGGTTTCCGCAAGATTTCAAAATTTGCACGAAATCTTTAGGAAATGCCCGTTTAATTTTTGAAAATTCGGAAATAAAATTTCTTCGATCTATCAACTTCTTATAAATTTCATTGCAGCTGATGAAATCTGTATTTTCTAAATTCCAAATGTCCTGGATAGTTGTGAAACCGCTTTTTAAAAAAGAAGAGTAGAACAATGGTTTATTTTTGAAACGAATAGAAGAGTTTCCAAATAACCTCGTATTTAAAATAGCACTTTTATATGGAGGTATTTCAACATTTTGAATAAATCCTGATCACGTATTTATAATTTTCTGATAAACTTGTGGTAGTTGGTTCATATCTAAACCGTTCAAACTTGAACATTTACATTCAAAATAAGTGTCATTATATTTTTCGTCAAATTTCCGAAGCCAATACTTACCGATCGCATTCCAGCTTTCCAATGGCTCATGAATTAAACGATATACTAGTTTTGTTTGTTTGCTTTTTATAAACGTATCTGTACTTACCATTCACATCCCCCCTTTTATTTCGTACAAACAACAGACATTTCTATCTACCTGGTTCACTTTACCGTCCCATATAAAGTTCCAAATTATATTATTTAGCTCTTTAGTATATTTATCCGGAATTCCTCGTATTTCGATCTCGTAAGAACAAAGAGAAAGTATCATATTTTTTACTAGAAGTGTTTTACCTTTAAATGTAAGCTTCCTACTTTTCCATACATGTACACAGTTTTTAACCTTTTCTATTTTTTTTCTCCAAATATCATTGTCATCTATTTCATAACCATGGCACACCCCTAAAGTTTTAACATTGCCTGTGATCCATTTGATTTTATCAAATTTAAATAGTTTTCTTGACATTAAATGTCATTTAAAGAGCAAGTACTCAAAATAACGGGTCATCTAACGATTTTGACCATGTAGACTTACAACTTTGTAGACCTTGTCCTGCTGATCATTATTGCTATTTAAAACGTATCTTTAGGCAGCAACCATTTGATTTTCGGGGGGGGGGCTATGTTTTTTTTTGGAAAAAAAAGTTTGTTTCCAGGTTTTGGCGAAAAAAAAAATTGTTTTGGACCCTGAGAAAAAAAAATTGTTTGTTTCACCCTCAGCTGTCACTATATGTAATGCTAAAATTGAAAGAAAAAAAATGTTTTCGGTTTGTCGCTAAAAAAATAGATTGTTCTTCGCCAAAGGCGAAAAAAAAAAGTTTGCACAGAAAAAAAAACCATAGACCCCATTACAGCGGCACTTCTGTATAAATAAAGGCATATATAATTGAGGAACTTCGGAATATAGGAACTGAAGTGACTCCCCTTTCAACTTTGGATTTTTGATTTTTTGATTACTTAGCTAAACGCGTTGCAGGAGACATAAAAATACCGGGCATCTGATCGTCCGGTCTTGTTAGCACTCTAATGTGTACAATTCTTGTCAAATTTAGTGAAACGTATATCATCAGCAATGTCTTTGATACTTTCGAAAATAAATCGTAATCAAATATTTTTAACCAGTTATGACCCTTTGAAATATCAATTGTAAAGGAAATCCCATTTCATTTGCTGTAAAGTTTTTATTTCTCTTAAGATATTGAAAATAAAAAAAAAAGTGTTGTTTTAGTTATTTTCTTGTTCCTTTCCCTTTGATAGATAAAATATGACATTTAATGTGCATGGCGGGGAACATTGAAACGTAATTTGTTCTTAAATTGAAAATAAAATTAGTATTTGAACCTAGATAGAAACGGGAATTCATTAGACTAGGCAATATCACAATCTTTTACAAATTTATTTATTTTTATCACGTCGTTTACCATGTCACAAGAAATGATATCAGGTTATGGTGTTTTAGTTGTTAGTTGCTATAGATATAGGAAGATGTGGTGTGAGTGCCAATGAGACAACTCTCCATCCAAATAACAATTTAAAAATTAAACCATTATAGGTTAAAGTACGGCCTTCAACACGGAGCCTTGGCTCACACCGAACAACAAGCTATAAAGGGCCCCAAAATTACTAGTGTAAAACCATTCAAACGGGAAAACCAACGGTCTAATCTATATAAACAAAACGAGAAACGAGAAACACGTATATATTACATAAACAAACGACAACTACTGTACATCAGATTCCTGACTTAGGACAGGTGCAAACATTTGCAGCGGGATTAAACGTTTTAATGGACCCAAACCTTCTCCCTTTTTCTGAAACAATAGCATAACATCACAACATAGAAAAACATACGATAAAATATCAATTGGCAGACTTAACTCAATCAAAAAACGTATGATTACAGATGAGAAGCCATCACTCCACTAGGTTCAATTTCAGATGACTGAAACATGTCCACGGGTCTGCGTATACGTATCATCATCATCCCCGCTTGCATTAGCCGATGACGTAGATTTATTTTCACGAAAAAGGTTATTGAAACACTTTTATGCGATTGAACTATCTTGTTAACATAAACTAAATTATCATAAATGAAAGACCAGGCATACTGCTTTGAAAATGACTGGATATTATTCTCATATTCTCAGCCTTGTTACATTTGGATACTTCCGAGTTGAACTGCTGCTATTTATTTTTTTGGGGTCAAAATGATGTGGATGCTTGAGCATCTGAGCATACATGCAAGCTACGCCACTGAGTCAATAACCATGAAAGGCTAATACTTTTTTTGATAATTTTTTGTGTTGATACAATCATTATTCTAATACTATAAACCATAAAAAATGTACTTTGACTCAAGCTGTATTATACTATATAAAAATGTCTAAATTTTCATTATTACGGACTCTAATTTTGTCTTATCAATAATATCAACGCCTTTCAAAAGAAGAACAAATTTAAGATTATATTTCAAGTTTTGTTTCCAGATTTTATAAATATCTTGTGGTGTTTTAGGCGTTTTATTAAATTTTATTGAATTCCTAATTTTCCATAGTGTCCATTTAAAATATATGATTATTATGTTTGAAAAATTATCATATTTTAGTTCTCCCGTGTTTTTACCCAATAGAACCTCCTTTTCACCAAAAGGATTATTTATTCCTATTTTTGACTTAATAAGTATTTCTTGGAGGTTTTTTAAAATTAACTGTGATGTACTACAACTGAAAAATAAGTGTTGTAGGGTTTCTATATTATTGTCATTTTGACAAATGTGGCATTTTCCATTTGATATCTTCATTTTTTTTAATCTTTCTTCAGTATATAAAATATTGTGCAAGGATTTCCATTGGAATTCTTTTACTTTATTTCAATTTTCAAAAATTTTAGTCCCGACCACATATATACGACCAAGGTATATTTGTTCCAAATATTTCCTCCCCCTTAATTTGACATTTTGGAGATACATCTTTATTTGAAACCGTACGAATATATTTGAGTTTTAACTTTGATGGTTTGATTTTTTAATTGTTTAAATTAATGATCTCAAGGTCATTTGAAATCCTTAATTTACTTTCATGATGCAAATTCTGGTTTCCGCAAGATTTCAAAATTTGCACGAAATCTTTAGGAAATGCCCGTTTAATTTTTGAAAATTCGGAAATAAAATTTCTTCGATCTATCAACTTCTTATAAATTTCATTGCAGCTGATGAAATCTGTATTTTCTAAATTCCAAATGTCCTGGATAGTTGTGAAACCGCTTTTTAAAAAAGAAGAGTAGAACAATGGTTTATTTTTGAAACGAATAGAAGAGTTTCCAAATAACCTCGTATTTAAAATAGCACTTTTATATGGAGGTATTTCAACATTTTGAATAAATCCTGATCACGTATTTATAATTTTCTGATAAACTTGTGGTAGTTGGTTCATATCTAAACCGTTCAAACTTGAACATTTACATTCAAAATAAGTGTCATTATATTTTTCGTCAAATTTCCGAAGCCAATACTTACCGATCGCATTCCAGCTTTCCAATGGCTCATGAATTAAACGATATACTAGTTTTGTTTGTTTGCTTTTTATAAACGTAT